>NC_069499.1:1138799800-1139137300 GCF_027579735.1 Bombina bombina
GGGACAGTCTACTCCAGAAATTTTATTGTTTAAAAACAGAGATGATCCCTTTATTACTATTATTTGAATACACATTTACACCTCTGTAATTACCGGGTTTATAAGACTCTGCAGACAAACATGAACTAGTAGTGTGTCAAAAAGCACTGAGATAAGAGGCAGTTTAACGTCTTAGAAAATTAGCATATGAGGGTACCCAGGTTTAGTTTTCCACAAAGAACACCAAGAGAGCAAAGCAAATTTGATAAAAGTAAATAGGAAATTTGTTCAACTTTCATGATTCCAATAGGGAATTGCAATGTTAAATTTTGACTAGCCTGAACCATTAAGAAGACACTGCTTTTTCCAGTGTGCCAATATTTAATTCAAAAGGGCATCACTTTAATAAACAAAAACATAATTTATGCTTACCTGATAAATTTATTTCTCTTGTAGTGTATCCAGTCCACGGATCATCCATTACTTATGGGATATTCTCCTTCCCAACAGGAAGTTGCAAGAGGATCACCCACAGCAGAGCTGCTATATAGCTCCTCCCCTAACTGTCATATCCAGTCATTCGACCGAAAACAAACAGAGAAAGGAGAAACCATAGGGTGCAGTGGTGACTGTAGTTTAATTAAAATTTAGACCTGCCTGAAAAGGACAGGGCGGGCTGTGGACTGGATACACTACAAGAGAAATACATTTATCAGGTAAGCATAAATTATGTTTTCTCTTGTTAAGTGTATCCAGTCCACGGATCATCCATTACTTATGGGATACCAATACCAAAGCTAAAGTACACGGATGATGGGAGGGACAAGGCAGGATTAAGCGGAAGGAACCACTGCCTGAAGAACCTTTCTCCCAAAAACAGCCTCCGAAGAAGCAAAAGTATCAAATTTGGAAAATTTGGAAAAAGTGTAAAGCGAAGACCAAGTCGCGGCCTTGCAAATCTGTTCAACAGAGGCCTCATTTTTAAAGGCCCAGGTGGAAGCCACAGCTCTAGTGGAATGAGCTGTAATCCTTTCAGGGGGCTGCTGTCCAGCAGTCTCATAGGCTAGGCGTATTATGCTCCGAAGCCAAAAGGAGAGAGAGGTTGCCAAAGCTTTTTGACCTCTCCTCTGTCCAGAGTAAACGACAAACAGGGTAGATGTTTGACGAAAATCTTATGTAGCTTGTAAGTAAAACTTCAAGGCACGGACTACGTCTAGATTATGTAAAAGACGTTCCATCTTTGAAGAAGGATTAGGACACAATGATGGAACAACAATCTCTTGATTGATATTCTTGTTAGAAACCACCTTAGGTAAAAACCCAGGTTTGGTACGCAGGACTACCTTATCTGCATGAAAAATCAGATAAGGAGAATCACATTGTAAGGCAGATAGCTCAGAGACTCTCCGAGCCGAGGAAATAGCCATCAAAAACAGAACTTTCCAAGATAAAAGTTTAATATCAATGGAATGAAGGGGTTCAAACTGAACTCCTTGAAGAACTTTAAGAACCAAGTTTAAGCTCCACGGGGGAGCAACAGGTTTAAACACAGGCTTAATTCTAACCAAAGCCTGGCAAAATGCCTGGACGTCTGGAACCTCTGCCAGACGCTTGTGCAAAAGAATAGACAGAGCAGAAATCTGTCCCTTTAAGGAACTAGCTGATAATCCTTTGTCCAAGCCCTCTTGGAGAAAAGACAATATTCTAGGAATCCTAACCTTACTTCATGAGTAATTCTTGGATTCACACCAATAAAGATATTTACTCCATATCTTGTGGTAGATTTTCCTGGTAACAGGCTTTCGTGCCTGTATTAAAGTATCAATGACTGACTCGGAGAAGCCACGCTTTGATAGAATCAAGCATTCAATCTCCATGCAGTCAGTCTCAGAGAAATTAGATTTGGATGATTGAAAGGACCTTGTATCAGAAGGTCCTGTCTTAGAGGCAGAGTCCATGGTGGAAAGGATGACATGTCCACTAGGTCTGCATACCAAGTCCTGCGTGGCCACGCAGGTGCTATCAGAATCACCGATGCTCTCACCTGTTTGATTTTGGCAATCAGTCGAGGGAGCAGAGGAAACGGTGGAAACACATAAGCCAGGTTGAAGAACCAAGGCGCTGCTATAGCATCTATCAGCGTCGCTTCTGGGTCCCTGGACCTGGATCCGTAACAAGGAAGCTTGGCGTTCTGGCGAGACGCCATGAGATCCAACTCTGGTTTGCCCCAATGATGAATCAACTGAGCAAACACCTCCGGATGGAGTTCCCACTCCCCCGGATGGAAAGTCTGACGACTTAGAAAATCCGCCTCCCAGTTCTCCACGCCTGGGATATGGATTGCTGACAGGTGGCAAGAGTGGTACTCTGCCCAGCGAATTATTTTTGAGACTTCTAACATCGCTAGGGAACTCCTGGTTCCCCCTTGATGGTTGATGTAAGCCACAGTCGTGATGTTGTCCGACTGAAATCTGATGAACCTCAGTGTTGCTAACTGAGGCCAAGCCAGAAGAGCATTGAATATCGCTCTTAACTCCAGAATATTTATTGGAAGGAGTTGTGCCTTCAGGGAATTCCAGACTGCACCCCAACCTAGAAGGCTGGCATCTGTTGTTACAATTGTCCAATCTGGCCTGCGAAAGGTCATACCCTTGGACAGGTGTACCCGAGACAACCACCAGAGAAGAGAATCTCCGGTCTCTTGATCCAGATTTAGCAGAGAGGACAAATCTGTGTAATCCCCATTCCACTGACTCAGCATGCATAATTGCAGCGGTCTGAGATGAAGGCGCGCAAATGGCACTATGTCCATTGCCGCTACCATTAAGCCGATTACCTCCATACACTGAGCTACCGAAGGGCGCGGAATGGAGTGAAGAACACGGCAAGCATTTAGAATTTTTGATAACCTGGACTCCGTCAGGTAAATTTTCATTTCTACAGAATCTATAAGAGTCCCTAAGAAGGAGACTCTTGTGAGTGGGGATAGAGAACTCTTTTCCTCGTTCACTTTCCACCCGTGCGACCTCAGAAATGCCAGAACTATCTCTGTATGAGACTTGGCAACTTGAAAGCTTGACGCCTGTATCAGGATGTCGTCTAGATACGGAGCCACCGCTATGCCTCGCGGTCTTAGAACCGCCAAAAGTGAGCCCAGAACCTTTGTAAAGATTCTCGGGGCTGTAGCCAACCCGAAGGGAAGAGCTACAAATTGGTAATGCCTGTCTAGAAAGGCAAACCTTAGAAACCGATGATGATCTTTGTGAATCGGTATGTGAAGGTAGGCATCCTTTAAGTCCACTGTGGTCATGTACTGACCTTCTTGGATCATGGGTAGGATGGTCCGAATAGTTTCCATTTTGAAAGATGGAACTCTGAGGAATTTGTTTAAGATCTTTAGATCCAAAATTGGTCTGAAGGTTCCCTCTTTTTTGGGAACCACAAACAGATTCGAATAAAAACCCTGTCCTTGTTCCGTCCGCGGAACTGGATGGATCACTCCCATAACTAGGAGGTCATGCACACAGCGTAGGAATGCCTCTTTCTTTATCTGATTTGCAGATAGCCTTGAAAGATGAAATCTCCCTTGTGGAGGGGAAGCTTTGAAGTCCAGAAGATATCCCTGAGATATGATCTCCAACGCCCAGGGATCCCGAACATCTTTTGCCCACGCCTGGGCGAAGAGAGAAAGTCTGCCCCGTATTAGATCCGTCGCCGGATAGGGGGCTGTTCCTTCATGCTGTCTTAGAGGCAGCAGCAGGCTTTCTGGCCTGCTTGCCTTTGTTCCAGGACTAGTTAGGTTTCCAGGCCTGCTTAGATTGAGCAAAAGTTCCCTCTTGTTTTGAAGCGGAGGAAGTTGATGCTGCACCTGCCTTGAAATTTCGAAAGGCACGAAAATTAGACGGTTTGGCCTTTGCTTTGGCCCTGTCCTGAGGAAGGGTGTGACCCTTACCTCCAGTAATGTCAGCAATAATTTCCTTCAAACCAGGCCCGAATAAGGTCTGCCCCTTGAAAGGAATGTTGAGTAATGTAGACTTCAAAGTCACGTCAGCTGACCAGGATTTAAGCCATAGTGCCCTACACACTTGGATGGCGAATCCGGAATTCTTAGCCGTTAGTTTAGTCAAATGAACAATGGCATCAGAAACAAATGAGTTAGCTAGCTTAAGTGTTCTAAGCTTGTCAATAATTTCAGTCAATGGAGCTGTATGGATGGCCTCTTCCAGGGCCTCAAACCAGAATGCCGTCGCGGCCGTGACAGGCGCAATGCATGCAAGGGGCTGTAAAATAAAACCTTGTTGAATAAACATTTTCTTAAGGTAACCCTCCAATTTTTTATCCATTGGATCTGAAAAAGCACAACTGTCCTCAACCGGGATAGTAGTACGCTTTGCTAAAGTAGAAACTGCTCCCTCCACCTTAGGGACCGTCTGCCATAAGTCCCGTGTAGTGGCATCTATTGGAAACATTTTTCTAAATATAGGAGGTGGGGAAAAAGGCACACCCGGTCTATCCCACTCCTTGCTAATAATTTCTGTAAGCCTTTTAGGTATAGGAAAAACATCAGTACACACCGGTACCGCATAGTATTTATCCAGCCTACACAATTTCTCTGGTACTGCAACTGTGTTACAGTCATTCAGAGCAGCTAATACCTCCCCAAGCAACACACGGAGGTTCTCAAGCTTAAATTTAAAATTAGAAATCTCTGAATCAGTTTTCCCCGAATCAGAGATGTCACCCACAGACTGAAGCTCTCCGTCCTCATGATCTGCATATTGTGACGCAGTATCAGACATGGCCCTTACAGCATCTGCGCGCTCTGTATTTCTCCTAACCCCAGAGCAATCGCGCCTGCCTCTTAATTCAGGCAACCTGGATAATACCTCTGACAGGGTATTATTCATGATTGCAGCCATGTCCTGCAAGGTAATCGCTATGGGCGTCCCTGATGTAATTGGCGCCATATTAGCATGCATCCCCTGAGCGGGAGGCGAAGTGGGGAGAGTTAGTCGGCATAACTTCCCCCTCATCAGAATCTTCTGGTGATATTTCTTTTATAGATAAAGACTGATCTTTACTGTTTAAGGTGAAATCAATACATTTAGTACACATTCTCCTATGGGGCTCCACCATGGCTTTCAAACATAATGAACAAGTAGTTTCCTCTGTGTCAGACATGTTTAAACAGACTAGCAAGCTTGGAAAACACTTTAAAACAAGTTTACAAGCAATATAAAAAACGTTACTGCATCTTTAAGAAACACAAATTTTGTCAAAATTTGAAATAACAGCGAAAAAAGGCAGTTACACTAACGAAATTTTTACAGTGTATGTAACAAGTTAGAGCATTGCACCCACTTGCAAATGGATGATTAACCCCTTAATACCCAAAATGGGGGGGGCGGAGCCTACACTCAATGCGGCAGGACGCATCTCAGTGAAGCTCCCTGAATCTGACTCTATTTCTACAAATTAAACATAGTAAACCTTCAACATTTACTGCTCTGAAACAGATATTCATCAAGGTGAATAGATATTTTCTTGGAGCTGATGTTTTGATGGAGTTCCTACCTATGCTCTTTGGGGCAGCTACGGGACAGGCTTATTATCAGGACTGGAAGCCATTTTTTTCTAATTGCGCAGCAACTTGTGAAAAGCAGATCCTGTATAGGTTATGAAACGTAGGTCTGAGGCGCCGTGCTATTACCCCCCCCTGAACTTCGGGGTTACGATATCCTTTGTAATAGGATAATAACTGGGCCAGCTCTGCGGATACCTAAAATGGAACTTAGTGAACATGACCTCTTGGAGGCAATCAGTGCCCTTTTAGACAAACATCTTCTCCAGATTGAGGAAGACTTAAATGCGGCTTGGGGAACGGATGACACCCTGACCCAACAGGCAGGTTCTGCCGCAGGTGAGAGCCTTTCAGAGTCCCTACAATTGGCATGGGAGAGTAATGGTGGACCCGAGACTATGAGAACCAAGTGTCTTGTTGGGGAAGATGGACCGCCTGCACGGGAAGATGTAAACCCTGCTGAGCTGCCATTATTGAAGACATTACCTAAAACGGTGCTCCCAGCGACATCGCTGCTGGTAATTGAAAACTACACTACAGCACAGTATGCCAGTGTCTGTGTTACTCTGAATGTCAGCAAAGAGGATGCCGTGCGGATAGCAGCAGAAGCAGGCTTTCCAGATCCCATTGTTAAAATGGCGACTATACCTAGTGCAAGTGAATGGACAGTCTACCGTTATAACCTCCAAGTTCTGGACTTTCTCTGGCACAACAAGCACCATGGAACAGCAAGTTTGGGACAATGCTTAGCTCCGGCATCATTGAAATATTTTCCTCTTTCCACCTTGAAGACAGGAGTGGGGTAAAGTACTATTATTACCAACGTCCCAGCTTAATTGAACTTTCTGGGTCTTGACTATTAAGTCTCTACTTATGTGACAACTTATTTTGAATCTGAGAGACAATTGTCATACCACCTTTTATTTATTCTGTTTCTGTTGTGAGAAGTACGGACACTTATGGTTAGCCTCTTGAACGTGAACCCCATTTATACTTAATAACTGGGGCAGGTAGCAACAAACTTAATACCTTATCTGGAGTTTTGTTAAAGCTGGCGACAGTGAGTATGTATTGACCGGACAGTAGAGCTGAATAAGATTCTTTAAGAAAGATCTCACGCCTGATAAACAAAGAACTTTTCAGTGTGCTGTCTGTGTTAAGACAACATAGAGAACTCTGCCTAATGCTGTTATTTTGTGTTATAATACGTTATATATGGGCTGTCATTCCCCAAGCTGCATGCATTATGTTACATTCTAAGTGAGAAGTGCGATTGCTCCCTGAGCACAGTAATTGTGTTTAGTTAGTACATGGTACTCTTAAAAGTTTTCCCCTCTTTGCACTGAGATTTATTGCCGAGATGTTAGCAACTGAAACAGCGCGACTCTTAATGATTTACTTGCGAGGGCTTCTCTCCTTATCTCAGCTATAACATAGAGCACATCTGTCTTTAATCACTTTTGTGACTCCTTAACCCCTACATGGCATTCCACATGTTCATAGCTCAGCTTCAGGTCATAATGTGCCCGTGAATTATTTCTTATCTGCAGAGTACGCATCCCTCTTAGAAACTGTATGCTGAAATGTTTAGTAGCTTCAATTTACACTGTTAATGCATGCTTATGCCTGCCTGTAGTTTGTAAGATTCCTTAGGGTTAATGACTTTTGGGATGGGTCTTTAGTGCTGTATTGTACACACTCTATGCAGGATTTTATAGTAGGGAGCTTTCCCTTTACATTTTGGATTGTTATTTACTATGTAACTATATTTTCCATATATATCCCCTAACCCTTTCAGGATAATGGTGCCTTTGGCAGCTGAGGTTACTTTTGTCTCTTGGAGGTCAGAATTCACTACTAGGGCCCAACCTATAAGCCTGCTATCTGTGGCCGAGATGGTAGGTCTCCCGGGGTCTGTATCAATATGGCGCAATGAGAGTCACCTAAATAATTTCCACCTATTAGCCGCTCTATGGTAAGAGTTAATTTACATTATCATATGCCCAGAATCTAAGAGGTAATTTTACGCTTAAAGACAGTAGTACCGCCCTACGTATGAGAATCTCAAATAATCTAGCACTTTTCTTCATATGAATTCTAATTACATATCGCCCCTGAAGAGTGACCAAGTTAACCATAAGAGCACCTCCCTAAGTCTTCCAATTTACATGGGTCCATGAGTGACCTGTCAAACTAATGGAGGTGTAATCATCCTCTATATAAGTATAAAATGAGGTTTAATTTATTCAGTTTGGTAATAGCCAATTACATTGAGATGTCTTGACCTTCTTTACGTTGCTAGCTTTGTAGTATTTTATTTATGTACTTATTTAATTTTATTTTTTTCAGGTCTCAGCGACAGGGTTGAACTAATTTAAGATGTGTTTGATGTATTACCTACTGAACTCTTCATTGTTGTTATGTTTATGTATAACCTCAATAAAAATTATTTAAAAAAAAATAAAAAAAAAATAAAAAAATACCCAAAATGGAATAATAAAAAAGACAAAAACTGTTTTTTTTTTTTTTTTTTTTCAAACAGTCACAACAACTGCCACAGCTCTACTGTGGCTTTTTACCTCCCTCAAAAACGACTTTGAAGCCTTTTGAGCCCTCCAGAGATGTCCTGGATCATGCAGAGGGAAACTGAATGTCTGTCAGTATTTTTGGCTGCACAGAAAAGCACTAAAAAAGGCCCCTCCCAATCATATTACAACAGTGGAAAGCCTAAGGAAACTGTTACTAGGCAAAATTCAAGCCAGCCATGTGGAAAAAAAAAAACTAGGCCCCAATAAGTTTTATCACCAAATACATATAAAAACGATTAAACATGCCAGCAAACATTTTATATTACATTTTTATAAGAATATGCATCTCTATTAATAAGCCTGATACCAGTAGCTATCACTGCATTTAAGGCTTTACTTACATTAGTTCAGTATCAGCAGCATTTTCTAGCAAATTCCATCCCTAGAAAAAACATAATTTATGCTTACCTGATAAATTTATTTCTCTTGTAGTGTGTTCAGTCCACGGGTCATCCATTACTTATGGGATATATTCTCCTCCCCAACAGGAAGTTGCAAGAGGATCACCCAAGCAGAGCTGCTATATAGCTCCTCCCCTCACATGTCATATCCAGTCATTCGACCGAAACAAGACGAGAAGGAAAAACTATAGGGTGCAGTGGTGACTGGAGTTTTAATTAAAATTTAGAACTGCCTCAAAAAAGACAGGGCGGGCCGTGGACTGAACACACTACAAGAGAAATAAATTTATCAGGTAAGCATAAATTATGTTTTCTCTTGTTAAGTGTGTTCAGTCCACGGGTCATCCATTACTTATGGAATACCAATACCAAAGCTAAAGTACACGGATGATGGGAGGGACAAGGCAGGAACATTAAACAAAAGGAACCACTGCCTGTAGAACCTCTCTCCCAAAACCAGCCTCCGAAGAAGCAAAAGTGTCAAATTTGTAAAATTTTGAAAAGGTATGAAGTGAAGACCAAGTTGCAGCCTTGCAAATCTGTTCAACAGAGGCCTCATCTTAAAGGCCCAGGTGGAAGCCACAGCTCTAGTGGAATGAGCTGTAATTCTTTCAGGAGGCTGCTGTCCAGCAGTCTCATAGGCTAAACGTATTATGCTACGAAGCCAAAAAGAGAGAGAGGTGGCCGAAGCCTTTTGACCTCTCCTCTGACCAGAATAAACGACAAACAGAGAAGAAGTTTGCCGAAAATCTTTAGTTGCCTGTAAATAGAACTTCAGGACACAGACTACGTCCAGATTATGCAAAAGACGTTCCGTATTTGAAGAAGGATTAGGACATAATGAAGGAACAACAATCTCTTGATTGATATTCCTGTTAGAAACAACCTTAGGTAAAAACCCAGGTTTAGTACGCAGAACTACCTTGTCTGAATGAAAAATCAGATAAGGAGAATCACAATGTAAGGCAGATAACTCAGAGACTCTTCGAGCCGAGGAAATAGCCATCAAAAACAGAACTTTCCAAGATAAAAGCTTAATATCAATGGAATGAAGGGGTTCAAACGGAACACCCTGAAGAACTTTAAGAACCAAGTTTAAGCTCCATGGAGGAGCAACAGTTTTAAACACAGGCTTAATCCTAGCCAAAGCCTGACAAAAAGCCTGGACGTCTGGATTCTCTGCCAGACGTTTGTGTAAAAGAATAGACAGAGCAGAAATCTGTCCCTTTAATGAACTAGCGGATAAACCCTTTTCTAAACCTTCTTGTAGAAAAGCCAATATCCTAGGAATCCTAACCTTACTCCATGAGTAACTCTTGGATTCACACCAATATAAATATTTACGCCATATCTTATGGTAAATTTTTCTGGTAACAGGTTTCCGAGCCTGTATTAACGTATCAATAACCTGACTCCGAAAAAACCACGCTTTGATAGAATCAAGCGTTCAATCTCCATGCAGTCAGCCTCAGAGAAATTAGTCTTGGATGGTTGAAAGGACCCTGAATTAGAAGGTCCTGCCTCAGAGGCAGAGACCATGGTGGACAGGACGACATGTCCACTAGGTCTGCATACCAGGTCCTGCGTGGCCACGCAGGCGCTATCAGAATCACCGATGCTCTCTCCTGTTTGATCCTGGCAATCAGTCGAGGTAGCAACGGAAATGGTGGAAACACATAAGCCATGTTGAAAACCCAAGGGGCTGCTAGTGCATCTACCAGCACCGCTCCCGGGTCCCTGGACCTGGATCCGTAACAAGGAAGCTTGGCGTTCTGGCGAGATGCCATGAGATCCAGCTCCGGTTCGCACCAACGAAGGATCAGTTGAGCAAACACCTCCGGGTGAAGTTCCCACTCCCCCAGATGAAAGGTCTGGCGACTTAGAAAGTCCACCTCCCAGTTCTCCACGCCTGGGATGTAGATCGCTGACAGGTGACAAGAGTGCGACTCTGCCCAGCGAATTATCTTCGAGACTTCCAACATCGCTAGGGAACTCCTGGTTCCCCCTTGATGATTGATGTAAGCCACAGTCGTGGTGTTGTCCGACTGAAATCTTATGAACCTCAGTGTTGCTAACTGAGGCCAAGCTAGAAGAGCATTGAATATTGCTCTTAATTCCAGAATGTTTATTGGGAGGAGTTTCTCCTCCTGAGTCGACGATCCCTGAGCCTTCAGGGAGTTCCAGACTTGCACCCCAGCCTAGTAGGCTGGTATCTGTTGTTACAATCGTCCAATCTGGTCTGCGAAAAGTCATTCCTTTGGACAGATGAAGCCGCGACAACCACCAGAGAAGAGAATCTCTGGCCTCCTGGTCCAGATTTAGTAAAGGGGACAGATCTGAGTAATCCCCATTCCACTGACTTAGCATGCATAGTTGCAGTGGTCTGAGATGTAGGCGCGCAAATGGCACTATGTCCATTGCCGCGACCATTAAGCCGATTACTTCCATGCACTGAGCTACTGATGGGCTTGGAATGGAATGAAGGACACGGCAAGCATTTAGGATATTTGATAACCTGGACTCCGTCAGGTAAATCTTCATCTCTACAGAATCTATAAGAGTCCCTAGAAAGGGAAACCTTGTGAGTGGGAACAGAGAACTCTTTTCCATGTTCACTTTCCACCCATGCGACCTTAGAAATGCTAGAACTATCTCTGTATGAGACTTTGCATTTTGAAAAGTTGACGGTTGTATCAGGATGTCGTCTAGGTACGGAGCCACCGCTATGTCTCGCGGTCTTAGTACCGCCAGAAGCGAGCCCAGAACCTTTGTAAAAATTCTCTGGGCCGTAGCCAACCCGAAGGGAAGAGCTACAAACTGGTAATATAATTAATAGTTGGAGCAATAGCACTACATACGGATAAACTCCCCAATAACTACACAGTGGCAGATTTTAATCATTAGTAGTTTCGTATTGTATTAATATTAAACGGGAGGGGTGCTTCGCATGAATTAGATATACAAAAGAAATTGTGGCGATGCAAGAAAGAATCCCACTACAGAATGCGAGAATAGCACTCACTATCCTTACTGAAAGGCGAAATTTCTCTTGTGAAATTAAAACATAACTTTTAATCACTTATAGTTAAAAAAAAGGGGGGGGGGCAATTTTTACAATAAAAACTAGGGATAGAATCGTCACTGCTGGATTACTTTAATAATAGATAATTACCAATAGGCCTCTGAGGTATGATAGCCAAAGTGAATATTAAGGTATTAACAATAAGTTTGATAATAAGCAAGTGGGTAACAGTGGATTGGGTGGTCGAGAGGTCACGGTTAATTATTAGAGAAACCAAAAGAAGGTACTCTATTAATGTGAGTCTAGGTAGTCAGGAGATTGGTTTACTGCCTGGCCACGTTTGGTATTGTACTGAATATTAGAACATGGTGATAGAGGACATGTAAATCAATAAAAGGGGTATATACATGGGATAAATATGTAGCGATTAAACAAGTGTGTGGTTGCGCTGATGTTTTATCAGCAGTAATAACTTTATTAAATATTCACATTGTATATTCCTTTATTGAACATCCTATATATTGGTAAATAGCAATCATCTGTTCTGTGAGTCTGTCTGTATAGTAACAGGTCTGCTAATGGGTGCTATTAGTTAGAGTTCTCTCTAAATATTAGATTCCTGATGAATAAATATGTATTGATTTAATATACCTGAGGTAGAAAGTTCCCAGTCTCTCAATATAGAGACTATTGCTTATAAAATTATAGCAGATAGCTGCAGATTGTCCCTTGCACTTCCCCAGTCAAATGAGTAATAAATGTATAACTACGTTATGCAATTGCAAGTCTAAAGTAAGTTATTATTATTAATTCCATCTACATTTGACTTGGAGGATAGAGTGAAGTTGTGTGTCTAAATAGTTACTTAAATAAGATTGCTACAGTACTAGAAAAAGGGGCAATATAGTATCCTGTGTACGCGAGAATTACTTTCTACTTGGGCTTTAATATTTGTTCATATAGTGATGGCAAAGACACAATATTTAAATAGTTAGTTCTGTCCGTTCACTGTGATAACAGCTTAGGTAAAGACAGGGATATTTAGCATATATTAGGATGTGTATTATTTGTTATGAAACACTCATCTGTTAATGATTACAACTTAAATAGCAAGCTTATTGAGCCTTTGATAAAGCCCTATACGGGCGAAACGCGTCAGGTGTTAGACCTAGAGCTGTAGGGAGCTCTTTTTTAAAATAGGATAGAAATCAATCTGTTGGTTAACCTCTTTAACTACCAAACAAGTGGGTGACCGGTGGCTTTACCGGACGGCTGCGGCATTTCAAACAATAGTCTATTTTCGCTACTGTCACTACTCAGGAGCTGAGATTAGAACTGACTATTTGTATAGTCCTAGCATTAGTTACAAAAATAGCATATCATAATAGTAGAGCAACGCAGTACAATATATCATATTTGGAGCTTGCCTATTAGCAAATACTCTGTTTTAAACAATCACAGCAAACGGTTACCTTCGTACCTCAATCTAATTTTGTTACTTAAACCAGCACGTAAGGAGGAATGTAACTTACGATATTACAGCTAGATAAATAAGTTGGCAACTTAATTTGTAATTATTAGCACACGAGTGCTTTATATTCAATTATACCTATTCTACTATATGCTAAATACCCCTGTCTTTACCGTAGCTGTTAATACAGTGAACGGACAGGACTAGCTAGATCAATAAGCTTGCTATTTAAGTTGTAATCATTAACAGATGAGTGTTTCATAACAAATAATACACATCCTACTATATGCTAAATATCCCTGTCTTTACCTAAGCTGTTTTCACAGTGAACGGACAGAACTAACTATTTAAATATTGTGTCTTTGCCATCACTATATGAACAAATATTAAAGCCCAAGTAGAAAGTAATTCTCGCGTACACAGGATACTATATTGCCCCTTTTTCTAGTACTGTAGCAATCTTATTTAAGTAACTATTTAGACACACAACTTCACTCTATCCTCCAAGTCAAATGTAGATGGAATTAATAATAATAACTTACTTTAGACTTGCAATTGCATAACGTAGTTATACATTTATTACTCATTTGACTGGGGAAGTGCAAGGGACAATCTGCAGCTATATGCTATAATTTTATAAGCAATAGTCTCTATATTGAGAGACTGGGAACTTTCTACCTCAGGTATATTAAATCAATACATATTTATTCATCAGGAATCTAATATTTAGAGAGAACTCTAACTAATAGCACCCATTAGCAGACCTGTTACTATACAGACAGACTCACAGAACAGATGATTGCTATTTACCAATATATAGGATGTTCAATAAAGGAATATACAATTTGAATATTTAATAAAGTTATTACTGCTGATAAAACATCAGCGCAACCACACACGTGTTTAATCACTACATATTTATCCCATGTATATACCCCTTTTATTGATTTACATGTCCTCTATCACCATGTTCTAATATTCAGTACAATACCAAACGTGGCCAGGCAGTAAACCAATCTCCTGACTACCTAGACTCACATTAATAGAGTACCTTCTTTTGGTTTCTCTAATAATTAACCGTGACCTCTCGACCACCCAATCCACTGTTACCCACTTGCTTATTATCAAACTTATTGTTAATAATACCTTAATATTCACTTTGGCTATCATACCTCAGAGGCCTATTAGCAATTATCTATTATTAAGGTAATCCAGCAGTGACGATTCTATCCCTAGTTTTTATTGTAAAAATTGCCACCCCCCCCCCTTTTTTTAACTATAAGTGATTAAAAGTTATGTTTTAATTTCACAAGAGAAATTTCGCCTTTCAGTCAGGATAGTGAGTGCTATTCTCGCATTCTGTAGTGGGATTCTTTCTTGCATCTCCACAATTTCTTTTGTATACAAACTGGTAATGCCTGTCTAGAAAGGCAAACCTTAGGTACCGATAATGATCCTTGTGAATCGGTATGTGAAGGTAGGCATCCTTTAAGTCCACTGTGGTCATATACTGACCCTCTTGGATCATGGGTAGGATGGATCGAATAGTTTCCATTTTGAACGATGGAACCCTTAGGAATTTGTTTAAGATCTTCAGGTCCAATATTGGCCTGAAGGTTCCCTCTCTTTTGGGAACCACAAACAGATTTGAGTAAAAACCTTGCCCTTGTTCCGTCCGCGGAACCGGGTGGATCACTCCCATTACTAAGAGGTCTTGTACACATCGTAGAAATGCCTCTTTCTTTATTAGGTTTGTTGATAACCTTGACAGATGAAATCTCCCTTGTGGAGGAGAAGTTTTGAAGTCCAGAAGGTATCCCTGAGATATGATCTCCAACGCCCAGGGATCCTGGACATCTCTTGCCCAGGCCTGGGCGAAGAGAGAAAGTCTGCTCCCCACTAGATCCGTTTCCGGATAGGGGGCCCTTTCTTCATGCTGTCTTAGGGGCAGAAGTAGGTTTTCTGGCCTGCTTGCCCTTGTTCCAGGACTGGTTGCCTTTCCAACCCTGTCTAACGAGTAGCAGTCCCTTCCTGTTTTGGAGCGGAGGAAGTTGATGCTGCTCCTGCCTTGAAATTACGAAAGGCACGAAAATTAGACTGTTTGGCCTTTCATTTGGCCCTGTCCTGAGGAAGGGTGTGACCCTTACCTCCAGTAATGTCAGCAATAATTTCTTTCAAGCCGGGCCCGAATAAGGTTTGCCCTTTGAAAGGAATATTAAGCAATTTAGATTTAGAAGTTACATCCGCTGACCAGGATTTTAGCCATAGCACTCTGCGCGCCTGGATGGCGAATCCGGAGTTCTTAGCCGTTAGTTTGGTTAAATGCACAACGGCATCAGAAATAAATGCATTAGCTATCTTAAGGGCTTTAAGCTTGTTCATAATCTCATCCAATGGTGCTGTGCGAATAGTCTCTTCCAGAGACTCAAACCAGAATGCCGCTGCAGCAGTGACGGGCGCAATGCATGCAAGGGGCTGTAATATAAAACCTTGTTGAACAAACATTTTCTTAAGGTAACCTTCTAATTTTTTATCCATTGGATCTGAGAAAGCACAACTATCCTCCACCGGGATAGTGGTACGCTTGGCTAAAGTAGAAACTGCTCCCTCCACCTTAGGGAGGGTCTGCCATAAGTCTCGTGTGGTGGCGTCTATTGGGAACATTTTTCTAAATATCGGAGGAGGGGAAAAGGGCACACCGGGTCTATCCCACTCCTTGCTAATAATCTCCCCTAAGCCTTTTAGGTATAGGAAAAACGTCAGTACACACCGGTACCGCATAGTATTTATCCAGCCTACATAATTTCTCTGGGATTGCAACCGTGTTGCAATCGTTCAGAGCCGCTAACACCTCCCCTAGTAATACACGGAGGTTCTCAAGCTTAAATTTAAAATTAGAAATTTCTGAATCCGGTCTCCCCGGATCAGATCCGTCACCCACAGAATGAAGCTCTCCGTCCTCATGTTCTGCAAATTGTGACGCAGTATCGGACATGGCTCTCGTGTCATCTGCGCGCTCTGTCCTAAACCCAGAGCTATCGCGCTTGCCTCTTAACTCAGGCAAATTAGATAATACTTCTTTCATAACATTAGCCATATCATGCAAAGTGATTTGTAAGGGCCTTGATGTACTTGGCGCCACAATCTCACGCACCTCCTGAGCGGGAGGCGAAGGTACTGACACGTGAGGAGAGTTAGGCGGCATAACTTCCCCCTCGTTGTCTGGTGATAATTTCTTTACCGGTAAAGACTGACTTTTATTTAAAGTAACATCAATACAATTGGTACACATATTTCTATTGGGCTCCACATTGGCTTTTAAACATAATGAACAAGTAGATTCATCTGTATCAGACATGTTTAAACAGACTAGCAATGAAGGCTAGCAAGCTTGGAAAAAATCTGTCAATAAATTTACAAGCAATTGAAAAAACGCTGCAGCGCTTTTTAAAAACACAAAAAACTGTCACAGTTGAAATAACAATGAACTAATTCAGTTATAGCCAACAATTTTAACAGTAATTGTATGAATTTAGCAGAGGATTGCACCCACTAGCAAACTGATGATTAACCCCTCAATACCCAAAAACGGATAATCAATTTAAGATTTAACGCTTTTATCACAGTCAAACACACTGTCACAGGTCTGCTGTGACTGATTACCTCCCTCAAAAATGAATTTTGAAGACCCCTGAGCTCTCTGTAGACGTCCTGGATCAAGGAGGAAGAAGCAGGAAGACTGTGCAAGAATTTTAACTGCGCAACAAGGCGCTAAAAAAAAGGCTCCTCCCACTCATATTACAACAGTGGGAGACCTGTTACAACGGTTTCTATGCAGAAATACACGTTAGCCATATGGAAAAAAATCATGCCCAAAAAGATTTATCACCAAAGTACCTCACAAAACGAATAACATGCCAGTAAACGTTTTAAAAACAACTTTCCAGTGTTATGCAAAGTTATCACTAAGCCTGCTACCAGTCGATTCTACTGCAGTTAAGGCTCATACATTTATTTCAGTATTAACAGTATTTTCTCAGTCAAATTCTAGTCCCTAGAAAATAACTCAACTGCGCATACATTTATCAGCCTGATACCAGTCGCTACTACTGCATTAAAGGCTGTACTTACATCATATGGGTAACAGCAGTGTTTTCTTAGTCAATTCCATTCCTAGAAAATATTACTGCACATACCTCATTTGCGGGGGACCCCGCATGCTATTCCCTTTTCTGAAGTTACCCCACTCCTCAGAATGTGCGAGAACAGCCAGTGGATCTTAGTTACGTCTGCTAAGATCATAGAAAAACGCAGGCAGATTCTTCTTCTAAATACTGCCTGAGAGAAAAAAACAGCACACTCCGGTGCCATTTTAAAATAATAAACTTTTGATTGAAGAATAATTAGGTAAAAAACTCCTATCTCCTCTCGCGACCTCCTTCTTTGTTGAGACTTGCAAGAGAATGACTGGATATGACATGTGAGGGGAGGAGCTATATAGCAGCTCTGCTTGGGTGATCCTCTTGCAACTTCCTGTTGGGGAGGAGAATATATCCCATAAGTAATGGATGACCCGTGGACTGAACACACTTAACAAGAGAAAACATAATTTATGCTTACCTGATAAATTTATTTCTCTTGTAGTGTATCCAGTCCACGGATCATCCATTACTTATGGAATATATTCTCCTTCCCAACAGGAAGTTGCAAGAGTCCACCCACAGCAAAGCTGCTATATAGATCCTCCCCTAACTGCCATATTCAGTCATTCGACCGAAAACATGTAGAGAAAGGAAAAAACCATAGGGTGCAGTGGTGACTGTAGTTCAAATGAAAAAATTACCTGCCTTAAAGTGACAGGGTGGGCCGTGGACTGGATACACTACAAGAGAAATAAATTTATCAGGTAAGCATAAATTATGTTTTCTCTTGTTAAGTGTATCCAGTCCACGGATCATCCATTACTTATGGAATACCAATACCAAAGCTAAAGTACACGGATGATGGGAGGGACAAAGCAGGTACTTGAACAGAAGTTACCACTGCCTGTAAGAAACCCTTTCTCCCAAAAATAGTCTCCGAAGAAGCAAGGTATCAAATTTGTTAAATTTGAAAAAGTATGAAGCGCAGACCAAGACTCCGTCTTGTAAATCTGTTCCACAGAAGCCACATTTAAAAAAGGCACAAGTGAAAACCACAGCTCTAGTAGAATGAGCTGTAATCCCTTCAGGAGGCTGCTGTCCAGCAGTCTCATAAGCTAAATGAATTATGCCTTTTTAACCAAAAAGACAGAGAGGCTGCCGAAGTCTTTTGACCTCTCCTCTGTCCAGAATAGACAACAAACAAGGTGAACGTTTGATGAAAACTGTAGTAGCTTGTAAGTAAAACTTTAAAGCACAAACCACGTCCAATATTGTGCAATAGACGTTCCTTCTTTGAGGAAGGATTAGGATACAAGCATGGAACAACTATCTCTTGAGTGATGTTCTTGTTAGATACCACCTTAGGAAAAAACCCAGGTTGGTACGCAGGACTACCTTATCTGTACGAAGGACCAGATAAGGAGAATCACATTGTAACACAGATAACTTGGAGACTCTACGAGTCGAGGAAATAGCTACCCAAAAGGAACTTTCCAAGATAAAGATTGATATCTATGGAACAAAAAGTTTCAAACGGAACTTCTTGAAGAACCTTAAGAACCAGGTTTAAGCTCCATGGTGGAGCAACAGTTTTAAACACAGGCTTGGATCTAACCAAAGCCTGACCAAATGCCTGAACGTCTAGAATACCTGCCAGACGCTTGTGCAAAAAAATAGACAGAGTAAAAATCTGTCCCTTTTAAGGAATTAGCTGACAACCCTTTTCTCCAAAACATCTTGGAGAAAAGATAATATCCTGGGAATCCAGACTTTACTCCATGAACAACCCTTGGATTCATAACAATCAGATATTTACACCATATCTATGTTCAATTTTCCTAGAGACAGGCTTTCATGTCTGTATTAAGGTATCAATGGCTGACTCGGAGAAGCCATGCTTTGATAACATCAAGCGTTCAGTCTCCAGGCAGTCCATCTCAGATTGATTCTATTTAGAAGGTTGAAAGGACCCTGAGGTAGAGGGACCTGTCTCAGAAGCAGAGACCGTGATGGAAAGGATGACATGTCCACCAGATCTGCATACCAGGTCCTGCGTGGCTACGCAGGCGCTGTCAAAAACACCAAAGCCCTCTCCTGCTTGGTCTTGACCTCCGGAGGAAATCCCACTCCCCCGGAAGAAAAGTCTGACGACTTAGAAAATCCACCTCCCAGTTCTCAACACCTGGGATATGGATAGCTGATAGACAAGAGTGAGTCTCTGTCCAGTGAATTATTGTAAGACTTCTAACATCGCTAGGGAACTTCTGTTCCCCATTGATGGCTGATGTAAGCCACAGTCGTGTATATTGTCCGACTGAGTATGATGTACCTCAGAGTTGCTAACTGAGGCCAAGTCTGAAGAGCATGGATATCACTCCCAGTTCCAGAATATTTATTAGAAGGAGGGTCTCCTCCTAAGTCCACTATCCCTGAGCCTTCAGGGAGTTCCAGACTGCATCCCAACCTAAAAGGCTGGCATCTATTGTAACAATTGTCCCATCTGACCTGCGGAAGGTCATACCCTTGGACAGATGGACCTGATATAGTCACCAGAGAAGAGAATCTCTGGTCTCTTGGTCCAGGTTAAACAGGGGAACAAATCTGTGTAATCCCTGTTCCTCTGACTGAGCATGCATAGTTGCAGTGGTCTGAAATGTAGACGTGCAAACGGTACTATGTCCCTTGCCGCTACCATTAAGCCGATTTCATTCATGTACTGAGCCACCGAAGGGCGCGGATGGGATGAAAAACACGGCAGAAATTTAGAAACTTTGACAACCTGGACTCCGTCAGGTAAATTTTCATTTCTACAGAATCTATCAGAGTCCCTAGGAGGGAAAACCTTGAGCTTGGGGATAGAGAACTCTATCCTTGTTCACTTTCCACCCATGTGATCTCAGAAATGCCAGTACTACGTCCGTATGAGACTTGGCAATTTGGATGTTTGATGCCTGTATCAGGATGTCGTCTAAATAAGGGGCCACTTCTATGCCCCGCGGCCTAAGGACCGCCAAAGCGACCCCAGAACCTCCATAAAGATTCTTGGGGCTGTAGATATCCCAAAGGAAAGAGCTACAAACTGGTAATGCCTGTCTAGAAAGGCAAACCTGAAAAAACGAAGGTGATCTTTATGCATCCCAATGTGAGGATAAGCATCCTTCAAATCCATTGTAGTCCTCTATTGACTCTCCTGGATCATAGTTAAGATGGTACGAATAGTTTCCATCTGAAATGACGGAATTCTGAGGAATTTGTTTAAGATCTTTAGATCCAAAATAGGTCTGAAGGTTCCCTCACCTTGGGAACCACAAACAGATTTGAGTAAAAACTCTGTCCCTGTTCCTCTCTTGGAACTGGATGGATCTTGTACACAATGTAAGAATGCCTCCTTCTTTATCTGGTTTGCAGATAATTGTGAAAGGCGAAATCTCCCCTTTTTTTGGGGGGGAATCTTTGAAATCCAGAAGATATCTCTGGGATATAAATTCCAATGCCTAGGGATCCTGGGCATCTCTTGCCCACGCCTGAGCGAAGAATGAAAGTTTGCCCCTTATAGGATCCGTTACCGGATAGGGGTCCGTTCCTTCATGCTGCCTTAGATGTAGCAGCAGGCTCCTTGGCCTGCTTATCTTTGTTCCAGGTCCGATTGTCTCCAGACCGCCTTGGACTGAGCAAAAATTAGACCTTTTTTGGCCCTTGATTTGGACCTATCCTGAGGAAGGGCATGACCTTTTCCTCCAGTGATATAAGCAATAATCTCCTTCAAACCAGGCCCGATAGGGTCTGCCCCTTGAAGGGAAGTTAAATAGTTTATTTATTAAAGTCACGACAGCTGACCATGATATAAGTCATAGCGCTCTGCACGCCAGTATAGTAAAAAACAGAATTCTTAGCCGTTAGTCTAGTCAAATGAACAAAGGCATCAGAAAACAAAGGAATTGGCTAGCATAAGCTTGTCAAATATATTCATCCAATGGAGTCGCTAACTGTAAAGCCTCATCAAGAGACTCAACCCAGAACGCCGCAGCAGCAGTGACAGAAGCAATGTATGCAAGGGGCTGCAGGATAAAAACCCTGTTGAATAAACATTTTTTATCCATTGGATTTAAAAAGCACAACTGTCCTCGCCAGAGGTAGTGGTACGCTTAGCTAGAGTAGAAACTCTTCTCTCCACCTTAGGAACTGTCTGCCAGAAGTCCCGTGTGGCGGTAACTATTAGAAAACATTCTTCTAAAAAATAGGAGGGGAAGAGAACGGCACACCTGGTCTATCCCATTCCTTATTAAAAAATTTTTAGTAAACCTCTTTAGGTATTGGAAAAAACATAATTTATGTAAGAACTTACCTGATAAATTCATTTCTTTCATATTAACAAGAGTCCATGAGCTAGTGACGTATGGGATATACATTCCTACCAGGAGGGGCAAAGTTTCCCAAACCTTAAAATGCCTATAAATACACCCCTCACCACACCCACAAATCAGTTTAACGAATAGCCAAGAAGTGGGGTGATAAGAAAAAGTGCGAAGCATATAAAATAAGGAATTGGAATAATTGTGCTTTATACAAAAAAATCATAACCACCACAAAAAAGGGTGGGCCTCATGGACTCTTGTTAATATGAAAGAAATGAATTTATCAGGTAAGTTCTTACATAAATTATGTTTTCTTTCATGTAATTAACAAGAGTCCATGAGCTAGTGACGTATGGGATAATGACTACCCAAGATGTGGATCTTTCCACACAAGAGTCACTAGAGAGGGAGGGATAAAATAAAGACAGCCAATTCCTGCTGAAAATAATCCACACCCAAAATAAAGTTTAACAAAAAACATAAGCAGAAGATTCAAACTGAAACCGCTGCCTGAAGAACTTTTCTACCAAAAACTGCTTCAGAAGAAGAAAATACATCAAAATGGTAGAATTTAGTAAAAGTATGCAAAGAAGACCAAGTTGCTGCTTTGCAGATCTGGTCAACCGAAGCTTCATTCCTAAACGCCCAGGAAGTAGATACTGACCTAGTAGAATGAGCTGTAATTCTTTGAGGCGGAGTTTTACCCGACTCAACATAGGCAAGATGAATTAAAGATTTCAACCAAGATGCCAAAGAAATGGCAGAAGCTTTCTGGCCTTTCCTAGAACCGGAAAAGATAACAAATAGACTAGAAGTCTTACGGAAAGATTTCGTAGCTTCAACATAATATTTCAAAGCTCTAACAACATCCAAAGAATGCAATGATTTCTCCTTAGAATTCTTAGGATTAGGACATAATGAAGGAACCACAATTTCTCTACTAATGTTGTTGGAATTCACAACTTTAGGTAAAAATTCAAAAGAAGTTCGCAACACCGCCTTATCCTGATGAAAAATCAGAAAAGGAGACTCACACGAAAGAGCAGATAATTCAGAAACTCTTCTAGCAGAAGAGATGGCCAAAAGGAACAAAACTTTCCAAGAAAGTAATTTAATGTCCAATGAATGCATAGGTTCAAACGGAGGAGCTTGAAGAGCTCCCAGAACCAAATTCAAACTCCAAGGAGGAGAAATTGACTTAATGACAGGTTTTATACGAACCAAAGCTTGTACAAAACAATGAATATCAGGAAGAATAGCAATCTTTCTGTGAAAAAGAACAGAAAGAGCAGAGATTTGTCCTTTCAAAGAACTTGCGGACAAACCCTTATCCAAACCATCCTGAAGAAATTGTAAAATTCTCGGTATTCTAAAAGAATGCCAAGAAAAATGATGAGAAAGACACCATGAAATATAAGTCTTCCAGACTCTATAATATATCTCTCGAGATACAGATTTACGAGCCTGTAACATAGTATTAATCACGGAGTCAGAGAAACCTCTATGACCAAGAATCAAGCGTTCAATCTCCATACCTTTAAATTTAAGGATTTCAGAAACAAAATCTCTTATGTTATCAGGAACATTCTGCACCTTAGATGTTGAGGGAACTGCAACAGGCAATGGTACATCACTAAAGGAAATATTATCTGCTTTAACAAGTTTGTCATGACAATTAATACAAACAACAGCTGGAGAAATAGCTACCAAAAGTTTACAGCAGATACACTTAGCTTTGGTAGATCCAGCAGGCAGTGGTTTTCCTGTAGTATCTTCTGGCTCAGATGCAACGTGAGACATCTTGCAATATGTAAGAGAAAAAACAACATATAAAGCAAAATAAATCAAATTCCTTATAAGACAGTTTCAGGAATGGGAAAAAAATGCCAAACATCAAGCTTCTAGCAACCAGAAGCAAATGAAAATGAGACTGAAATAATGTGGAGACAAAAGCGACGCCCATATTTTTTGGCGCCAAATAAGACGCCCACATTATTTGGCGCCTAAATGCTTTTGGCGCCAAAAATGACGCCACATCCGGAACGCCGACATTTTTGGCGCAAAATAACGTCAAAAAATGACGCAACTTCCGGCGACACGTATGACGCCGGAAACGGAAATGAATTTTTGCGCCAAAAAAATCCGCGCCAAAAATGACGCAATAAAATGAAGCATTTTCAGCCCCCGCGAGCCTAACAGCCCACAGGGAAAAAAGTCAAATTTTTGAGGTAAGACAAAATATGATAATTTAAAGCATAATCCCAAATATGAAACTGACTGTCTGGAAATAAGGAAAGTTGAACATTCTGAGTCAAGGCAAATAAATGTTTGAATACATATATTTAGAACTTTATAAATAAAGTGCCCAACCATAGCTTAGAGTGTCACAGAAAATAAGACTTACTTACCCCAGGACACTCATCTACATGTTTGTAGAAAGCCAAACCAGTACTGAAACGAGAATCAGTAGAGGAAATGGTAAATATAAGAGTATATCGTCGATCTGAAAAGGGAGGTAAGAGATGAATCTCTACGACCGATAACAGAGAACCTTATGAAATAGACCCCGTAGAAGGAGATCACTGCATTCAATAGGCAATACTCTCCTCACATCCCTCTGACATTCACTGCACGCTGAGAGGAAAACCGGGCTCCAACTTGCTGCGGAGCGCATATCAACGTAGAATCTAGCACAAACTTACTTCACCACCTCCCTTGGAGGCAAAGTTTGTAAAACTGATTTGTGGGTGTGGTGAGGGGTGTATTTATAGGCATTTTAAGGTTTGGGAAACTTTGCCCCTCCTGGTAGGAATGTATATCCCATACGTCACTAGCTCATGGACTCTTGTTAATTACATGAAAGAAACATCAGTACACACCGGCACTGCATATTATTTATCCAGTCTACACAATTTCTCTGGCCCTGCGATTGTACACATTCATTCAGAGCAGCCAAAGCCTCCCTGAGCGACAAGTGGAGGTTCTCAAGCATAAATTTTAAATGTAGAAATATCAGAATCAGGTTAAATCATCTTCCCTGAGTCAAAAAAATCACCCACAGACTAAGCATATTGTGAGGTAGTATCATACATGGTTCTTAAAGCGTCTGTATGCTCTGTATCTACCCCCAGAGCTATCTGCTTTCCTTTAATTTCAGGTAGTCTGACTAATACTGCTGCCAGAGTATTATTCACCACCTTTGCCATGTCTTGTAAAATAAACGCTATGGGCGCCCTTGATGTACTTGGCGCCATTTGAGCATGAGTCCCTGAAGCGGGAGTCGAAGGGTCTGACACGTGGGGAGAGTTAGTCGGCATAACTTTCCCCTCGACAGAATCCCCTGGTAAAATAAACGCTATGGGTGCCCTTGATGTACTTGGCGCCATTTGAGCGTGAGTCCCTAAAGCGGGAGTCAAAAGGTCTGACACGTGGGGAGAGTTAGTCGGCATAACTACCCCCACGACAGAATCCACTGGTGATAATGTTTTTAAAAACAAAAAATGATCTTTATTGTTTAACATGAAATCAGTACATCTGGTACACATTCTAAGATGGGGTTCCACCATGGCTTTAAAACATAATGAACACAGAGCTTCCTCTATGTCAGACATGTTAAAACAGACTAATAATGAGACTAGTAAGCTTGGAAAACACTTTAAATCAAGTTAACAAGCAAATATATAAAACGTTACTGTGCCTTTAAGAGAAACAAATTTTGTCAAAATTTGAAAAACAGTGAAAAAAGACAGTAAAACAAACGAAATTTTTACAGTACATGTAATAAGGTAACAGAGCATTGCACCCACTTGCCAATGGATGATTAACCCCTTAATGCAAAAAAACAGATAAAAAAAACGACATAGACGTTTTTAAAAACAGACACAACAAAACTGCCACAGCAGAGCTGTGGATTACCTTCCCTATAAACGATTTTGGAAGTCTTTTTAGCCCTTTAGAAAAGTCCTGTAGTATTCATGGGACTGCTGAGGGAATCTGGATGATTCATTTTGTAATTTTAACTGCGCAAAAAAGCGCTAAATTAGGCCCCTCCCACTCATATTACAACAGTGGGAAGCTTCAGTTAACTGTTTCTATGCAAAATTTAAGCTAGCCATGTGGAAAAAACTTAGGCCCCAATAAGTTTTATCACCAAACATATGTTAAAAAACGATTAAACATGCCAGCAAACGTTTTAAAACACATTTTTACAAGAGTATGTATCTCTATTAATAAGCCTGATACCAGTCGCTTTTACTGCATTTAAGGCTATACCAACATTACAGTGTTATCACCAATGTACGTTAAAAAAAAACGATTAAACATGCCAGCAAACGTTTTAAAACACATTTTTATAAGAGTATGTACCTCTATTAATAAGCCTGATACCAGTCGCTATCGCTGCATTTAAGGCTTTACTTACATTACTTCGGTATCAGCAGTATTTTCTTAGTCAATTCCATTCCTAGAAAAATATTTTACTGCACATACCTTTTCTGCAGGAAAACCTGCACGCCATTCCCCCTCTGAAGTACCTCACTCCTCAGAATGTGTGAGAACAGCAAATGGATCTTAGTTACGTCTGCTAAGATCATAGAAAAACGCAGGCAGATTCTTCTTCCAAATACTGCCTGAGAAAAACAGCACACTCCGGTGCCATTTAAAAATAACAAACTTTTGATTGAAGAATAAACTAAGTAGAAAGCACCACAGACTCTCACAACCTCCTATCTATGTTGAGGCTTGCAAGAGAATGACTGAATATGGCAGTTAGGGGAGGATCTATATAGCAGCTTTGCTGTGGGTGGACTCTTGCAACTTCCTGTTGGGAAGGAGAATATATTCCATAAGTAATGGATGATCCGTGGACTGGATACACTTAACAAGAGAAATATTAACTGCACATACCTTATTGCAGGAAAACCTGCACGCCATTCCCTCTCTGAAGTTACCTCACTCTTCAGAATATGTGAGAACAGCCATGGATCTTAGTTACTTCTGCTAAGATCATAGAAAACGCAGGCAGATTCTTCTTCTAAATACTGCCTGAGATAAACAGTACACTCCGGCACCATTTAAAAATAACTAACTTTTGATTGAAGAATAAACTAAGTATAAAACACCACACTCCTCTTACGACCTCCATCTTGGTTGAGGCTTGCAAGAGAATGACTGGATATGACAGTTAGTGGAGGAGCTATATAGCAGCTCTGCTGTGGGTGATCCTCTTGCAACTTCCTGTTGGGAAGGAGAATATCCCATAAAGTAATGGATGATCCGTGGACTGGATACACTTAACAAGAGAAATATATCTATATATATCATCCAGGAAGAGTATGCACTCTCTCACAAACAAACCAAGTCCAGTACAGGAGTGCTAGAAAGCAGTTGCACAGCATATGGAAAACCAGCACTAAATAAATAAATCTGATGACCCATACAAAGATTTTTTCTTTGTTTCTCTCGACACAAATTATAAACCATATACATTTCCATTCTTTCCTATATAGATGCACCTCACATTTTACAGCTATTTAAAAAGATAAAATAGCGCATTTTAAATATGATTTAAAGCAATTTAAGCATACTTTGATTATCCAAAAAAAAGCACCTAGTAAAAGCTATTATGGTTTCAGGGGCATATGCTGAGGTGTGTATTGTGTCAGAATGCACAGTATATGTACATATCCCCTGAAACTAATCATTTTAACAAGAAGCATTCTTGTCAATACTGCAAACAATTATACTAAAAACAAACACATTCATGCAAAATTTCTTTCCACTGTAATCTTTCAGTGTTCTCCACAGAAATGGTTTTCCAGCCGGATGGGGGCAGTGTAATACTTTCTAAAATTTTAATATTTTCTGCTATTCAAATCACAAATTAATTTTCATAATTTAACAAAATGGATTTAATAAATGACTTGATCAATAAACATTAACAATTTTAAATGTTTAGCTTATTTTAGGCTAACATTTTAGCCAGGTGGTTAGTAACATCAGCTGGGTGGTGCACCCATTAAAATGGTATTGGGAAGAACACTGCCTTTTTAACAAACAAAAGGCTAATAAGGAAAAAAATCTAGTTAGGGACAGGAATAGGAAAAATGGGACCAAATAACTAAAAGTATACAACAAAGTTGTTTTACCCCGCATGATGAAACATTTTATATTACAATCTCAATGTGTTTAACATCCCATTAAACAGTGTGAAAAGTGAATGTTACCAAATATAAATGTTCTATAAAAAAGCAGCAAAAAAAAAAGCAAAAGAACACCCCTTACACACCCTGGAGAGATATTGGATGCCCCATCACATAAAAGGCCGATTGTATTTGGATGAACGTCACAAGACTAAGAACAAAAGTCTAGCTTCTGCTGTCAGCCATTTGGTGCCTGCACATATTATTTTAGGTATTTGCACAAACACCTCATGCAAGTTTAACATTAGAAGCAACTAGCAGAATCCAGATGCAACACACATTTCTCATGAGGAATTGATTAGAATGCTCGTTAGCCAACAGGGCACTTTGTACCCTTATGCAAGCTCATTTGCATACAGTTACTGGAAGCACTTTTCATGGTCTGCTGCTTTTGTGTTCAATGTCATGCAGATTCAGCTTACAAGGAGCCGTTTGTGATGTGGGTCAGCCTATTACATGGAGCAACTGCAGCAAGGTCACTCCCTCTAAGGAAAACTAGGTGCATTAATGCCAAGGACACCTGTGAATATATCAAATCTAAATCACCGTTTATAAGAAGTTTTTGGATAAAAAAAATAATATATGTAGAATAATCCAATAACACTGAGACCTCTTTTCAGTCTGAGTCATTATAATGAGACCGTGGTGGGCAGCTGGCTGGGGACCGCATGCAGCACGGATACTTTAACAGAAGTCTTCGAGAGCAGAAAAAATAAAAAATGAATTCATGTTTTACATCTAGAAAGCACATACCTACTTCTATCCACAAAGACACTGGCATCTTTACCCTCCTTAATCACTTCAAATGAGAAGGGACAGAAAACTCTATAAACATTTCTATCATCCAGAACCATTTATACTTGTTAAAATAAGAGAGAGATATATATATACACACACACTGTATATTTACTGTATATACACAGGTTAAAATAAGATTATGGTAAGCATTGTTTTAAAGGTTGTGGTAAGCATTTTTTTTATACATGTTAAAGTAAGGTTGTGGTGGAGCAGTTTATTTTGAAACAAACAGGAAGTGCATGTCTGTGTGCAACTTGGCCTTACGGGACGTTGTAGTGCAAAGTTACATGCTCTAATTCATTATGTAATTTTAGTACTACTGACTGAACCAGCAGTGGTAGTCACACAACCTGTGTTTGCTTGAGACCACCAGTTATATATGGCTCATGAGCAAGTCTTTAACTATGCGTTTAACCGCTTTTCAGGGATTAAGCACAGACTTGTAGGGTCAGTAATGTTCAAATTACATACTCTGTTAAATTTTGCAATATATTTTCATTATTTATTTTGCCGCCTTTAAATAATTTAACTCTCAAAACTGCAGATTTTCTCATAGCTGGAAATGCCCGCTGCTGACTTCACATGGCTAACCCTGCTACATTGTATTTAGTAGATATTAACTAAACAATGCATCTTACACTAACATTGTGACTGTAGCTAGCTGGGACATCTGCAGATTCAAGCCGGGATTAGATCCTTCAAATAAAGCAGGTAGAGGGTGGAGTTTTACTATTGAAAAACAACTGCAGCAAATAAGGTGTTAATTTTAAAAAGGACTTTTAAGAACTGATGACTTACTTGGTGTTAAGCAGACACCCCCCTCTGCTTTTTTGGTAGACCGTGATGATTCACAAGCATATAAAAAGCCTCGCCCCCCCATTTTCCCACTCAGTACAGGGACATTCTTATGATTCCTCCCTCTTTCCCTAATCACTCAGTCATACATATGGCCAAATGAAAGAAGAAATTTAAAAAACGTAGGAAAAAAATATAAGTCTGGTAAGTGAAGTGCAAACTATACACAAAAAAAAAACAAAGGGTGGGTCTGGTGGACTCTCACCATCAGAAAAGAAAGGAATTTATCTGGTAAGCTTAGATTTTGTTTACCCAAGCTGTTAAGTCCACACCACCACCAAGGAGGGAAAACAGTTTAAAAAAAAACAAAAAAAAAAAACCACACCACCACACTATAAACAGGCACTGCAGAACTTTCCAATCAAAAGCAGCCTCAGAAGAGGCAAACATGTCATAATAGTTAATTATGGTAACATTATGCAAAAAGGACTAAGGAAAGCCTAATAATAGGTGGCAACTGCTCTAGTACAATGTGCAGCAATTTGTTTTGGGGGAGACTTCCCTGCTACCAAGTATGCTTTATGATGGTTACATATTCCAATACAATATACCTGCAAATCATTCAAAGTCCTGTAAATAACCATTTTTAAAAGCGGTAAAAATTCATATACTACTGGAATATAAAATTCACAAAATTTACATAACATATACTCACAGCTGCCAATTGTTTCATTATGAACTATAAGCCACCATCATTACAATACACTATAGTAACAGAAGGAGGAGAATCCCTTTAGATTGACAGGTAGGTAAGATATCAAAGGCCCTGACCACAACTATGTTGTGAAGCAATTTCTTGAAGCTGCACAGAGATGTAACCACAATTTCTTGATTAATGTTATCTGAACATACCACTTTAAGAAGGAAATAATAGTTTGTTTTCAAAACCGCCCTGGCCCTTATTAAAAAAAATCAGTTAATAGGAGTAGCAGAATAGGGCAGAAAATTCAGACACTCTTTGGCCAAGAGAAAAAGAGCCTTCCAAGATAAGCTGAATATCAAGACCATAAATGGGAACAAAAGGTTGAGCCTGAAGACCTCAGAAAACCAGAGGAGAAGCTGGTCTGAACCATTCTTATACTGACCAAAGATCTTTTTATGATGATATAATATATTCTTACAACTAACAAGGTCAAAATTTGAGGAATTCAAAAAGAATTCCAACAGTAATATTTAGTCACATACACGGAAAAAAAAATTATTTATGCTTACCTGATAAATTTCTTTCTTGACACGGCGAGTTCACGGTTCATCTAATTACTATTGGGAATATCACTCCTGCCCAGCAGGAGGCAAAGAGCACCACAGCAAAGCTGTTAAATATCACCTCCCTTCCCTCCAACCCCAGTCATTCGACTGAAGCAAAGGAGAGAAAGGAAGCAACAAGGTGCAGGAGGTGTCTAAAGTTTATAACATAACCACAAAACCTGTCCTTAAGAAAACAGGGCGGGCCATGGACTAACCGTGTCGAGAAAGAAATTTATCAGGTAAGCATAAATTTCATTTTCTTTCTAAATGACACGGTGAGTCCACGGATCATCAAATTACTATTGGGAATCAATACCCAAGCTAGAGTACACAGATAAGGGAGGGACAAGACAGGGAACCTAAACGGAAGGTACCACTGCTTGAAGAACCCTTTCTCCCAAAAAAGGCCTCAGCCGAGGCAAAAGGTATCAAATTTATAGAATTTTGAAAAAGTGTGGAGAGGACCAAGTTGCAGCCTTGCAAATCTGTTCCACAGAAGCTTCATTTTTGAATGCCCAGGAAGAGGAAACAGCCCTCGTAGAATGAGCCTGCTGTCCAGCAGTCTCATAGGCAAAGCGAATTATATTCTTCAGCCACAAAGAAAGAGAAGTAGCCTTAGCTTTCTGCCCCTTACGTTTCCCAGAGAAGACCACAAATAGAGCAGAAGACTGACGAAAATCCTTAGTCGCCTCTAAATAGAATTTCAATGCACGCACCACGCCTAGATTGTGTAGCAGGCGTTCCTTCTGAGAAGGTGGTTTAGGACACAAGGAAGGAACAACAATCTCTTGATTAATGTTCCGATCTGAAACCACTTTAGGGAGAAACCCTAACTTAGTACGCAAAACTACCTTATCCGAATGAAAAATAAGGTAAGGAGACTCATACTGTAATGCCGAGAGCTCTGAAACTACGAGCCGATGAAATAGCAACAAGAAACAAAACTTTCCAAGATAACTTAATATCTAAGGAATGCATAGGCTCAAACGGAGCCTGTTGAAGAAGTTGAAGAACTAGGTTAAGACTCCAGGGAGGAGTAACCGGCTTAAACACAGGCCTGATCCTGACCAAGGCCTGACAAATGAATGTACGTCTTGGACGTCCGCCAGACGTTTATGTAACAAAATAGACAAGGCAGATATTTGACCCTTGTCGATAAACCGTTCTCCAAACCTTCTTGGAGAAAAGACAGTTCTAGGAATTCGAACTCTACTCCAAGAGTAGCCTTTGGATTCACACCAGATATTTACACCATTTCTTATGGTAAATCTTTCTAGTCACAGGCTTACGAGCCTGAATCATGGTCTCAATGACAGATTCTGAAAATCCACGCTTAGATAAAATTAAGCGTTCAATCTCCAAGCAGTCAGCTTCAGAGAAACTAGATTTGAATGAAGGAAGGACCCTTGAAGTAGAAGGTCCCTTCTCAATGGAAGTCTCCAAAGTGGAAGAGATGACATCTCCACCAGGTCTGCATACCAAATCCTGCGAGGCCACACCGGTGCAATGAGAATCACCAACGCCCTCTCCTGTTTGATTCGAGCAATGACCCAAGATAGAAGAGCGAACGGGGGAAATAGGTATGCAAGACTAAAATTCCAAGGTATCGCTAGAGCGTCTATCAGTACATCCTGAGGGTCCCTTGACCTCGACCCGTACCTCGGGAGCTTGGCATTCTGCCAAGATGCCATGAGATCCAGTTCCCACTCTCCTGGGTGAAAGGTCTGTCTGCTCAGAAAATCCTCCTCCCAGTTGTCCACTCCTGGGATGTGGATTGCCGACAGACAGCAGTTGTGGGTCTCCGCCCACTGAATTATCTTGGCTACCTCTGTCTTGGCCAAGGAACTCCGAGTTCCCCCCTGATGGTCGATGTAAGTCACTGAAGTTATGTTGTCTGACTGGAACCTGATGAACCGGGCCGAGGCTAACTGAAGCCAGGCCAGAAGAGAATTGTAGATTGCTCTCAGCTCCAGAATGTTTATGGGTAGAACAGACTCCGACAGAGTCCATGCCCCCATAGCCTTTAGAGAACCCCAGACTGATCCCCATCCCAGTAGGCTGGCGTCCGTTGTTACAATCACCCAGGTGGGTTTGCGGAAGCAGGTCCCTGGGATAGATGACCCTGAAACAACCACCAAAGAAGGGAATCCCTTGTCTCCTGCTGTAATTATGGAGACAGTTCTGCATAATCTCCGTTCCACTGCCTGGGCATGCATAACTGCAGAGGAGGTCTGAGGTGGAAACGGCAAACAGGATGATGTCCATAGCCGCTACCATCAGACCGATTACCTCCATACATTGAGTCACTGATGGCCGAGGAGAGGACTGAAGTGCTAGACAAGAATCGAAAATCTTTAATTTCCTGACATCTGTCAGAAACATTTTCATTGATAAGGAATCTATTATGGTTCCCAAGAAAACTACCCTCTTAGTAGGAACTAAGGAACTCTTTTCCAAATTCACCTTCCATCCGTGAGATCGCAGGAAGGATAACATTTCTGTGTGAGATTTTGCTTGTTGAAAGGATTGCGCCTGAACCAGAATGTCGTCCAGATAAGGCACCACTGCAATGCCCCGCAATCGGAGCACCGCCAACAGGGATCCCAGAACCTTTGAAAAATTCTGGGTGCTGTGGCAAGGCCGAATGGAAGTCACAAACTGGAAGTGTTTGTCTAGAAATGCGAACCTCTGAAACATGTGATGGTCCTTGTGGATGGGAACATGCAGGTACACGTCCTTTGTTTAGACTTTTGAGATCTAAAATTGGTCTGAAGGTTCCCTCTTTTTTAGGAACCACAAACAGATTGGAGTAGAATCCCAGACCCTGTTCCTGCATTGGAACAGGAACTATCACTCCCAGGTCGGAAAGGTCCCGAACATAGTAAGAACGCCTTTCTTTTATCTGGTCTACAGATAATCTTAAAAGCAGAAACCTGCCCCTGGGAGGAAAGGTCTTGAACTCTAGCTTGTATCCCTGAGACACGATGTCCACCGCCCAGGGATCCTGAACATCCCGAACCCAAGCCTGAGCAAAGAAGGAAAGTCTGCCACCCACAAGATCTGGTCCCGGATCGGGGGCAGGCCCTTCATGCTGCTTTTGAGTCAATAGCGGGCTTCTTGGATTGTTTTCCCTTGTTCCAAGACTGGTTGGGCCTCCAGGAAGGCTTGGACTGTTCCTGCTTGGAAGGAGAGGAAGGTTTACCTTTGAAGTTTCGAAAGGAACGAAAATTGCTCTTAAGTCCCTTCTGCTTATTCCTCTTATCCTGAGGGAGGAAATGGCCCTTTCCTCCCGTAATTTCAGAAATTATTTCCATCAATCTCGGCCCAAACAAGATCTTTCCCATGTAAGGGATCGCCAAAAGCTTAGACTTAGATGACACATCCGCAGACCAAGATTTTAACCATAAAGCTCTGCGGGCCAGCACAGCAAAACCGGAAATTTTTGCTCCCAGTTTAATAACCTGTAGGGAAGCATCTATAATAAAGGAATTGGCCAACTTAAGAGCCTTGATCCTATCCTGGATCTCTTCAAGGGGAGTGTCTGTCCAAATAGAATCAGACAACGCATCAAACCAGTATGCTGCCACACTAGTGACGGTAGCAATACACACTGCAGGTTGCCATTGTAAACCCTGGTGTACATACATTTTCTTGAGTAACCCCTCAAATTTCTTGTTCATAGGATCTTTAATGGAACAACTATCTTCTATGGGAAGAGTGGTCTGCTTAGCTAGCGTGGAAATTGCCCCTTCCACCTTGGGTACCGTCTGTCAAGACTCCTTGAGTCTGCTATAGGAAACATCTTCTTAAATATAATGGATGGAGAAAAAGGGATACCCGGTCTCTCCCATTCCCTAGCAATAATCTCTATAGCTTGATCTGGTACAGGAAAAACCTCCACCATGGAAGGTACATCAAAATATTTGTTTAGTTTACTAGACTTCTTAGGATTGAATACGACAGTAGTGTCCGAGTTGTCCAGGGTAGCCAAAACCTCCTTAAGTAACAAACGGAGGTGTTAAACCTGAAGGATACAACTTTAGTATCAGCAGAAGGAATCACACTGTTTGAGTCTGAAATTTCACCCTCAGATGCTACCGAAATATCTTCCTCCTCAGATTTTTGGGAGGGGGCATTCGGAATAGCCACGACTGTGTCAGCAACCTTACCTACTGATTGTTTACATTCCCTCTTGCGCTTTCCCTGCAGCATGGGAAAAGCAGACAAGGCATCAGAAACCGCAGAGGACATGAGGGAAGCGATGTCTTGCAACGTAACTCCAGGTGGAGTAAGAGACGAAGCGCAAGGCACTGGATGTGTGGACGATAAATTTTGGGACATTTGAGGAGAAAGCTGCGGCATATCTTGTACATTGTCAGAAGACTCCTGAACAGCATCCACCCTAGACAATGTTGGCTCAGGAAAAAAAAGTCTATCCTTGAACTGTAAAGTTCTCTCAATACATGAGAAACAGAAAGGGATTGGTGGTTCCAAATTAGCATCAAAACATAAAGAACATCTTGCAGGGTCTCTTGGTCCATCTTTATTCCCCAATAAACAAACTGATATTTTATTTAGAAAATACCCCACAAAAAAAAAAAAAACGTTACTGTTCCTTTAAATTTTAAAATGACAATGTTTTATTTTTCTGCAACAAAATAGTAAGGTATTACACAAAACACTCCAGACAACCTCTACACCTCAGCTTAGCTGAGGTGCTTACTCACTTCTATTTTCTGTCAATTGAAGTCCGGTAACCACAACGCTATTAGTATCTGTGATGAAGCTTATCCGGCACGGAAAAGAAGGCGCCCAACAAAATTTGCCGCCCCAGTTAACCCCGCTCACCGTGGGCGTTACAAGATTAAAGGGCCACTGAACCAAAAAATTTTTCTTTTGCGATTCAGATAGAGCATGCAATTTTAAGCAACTTTCTAATTGACTCATTATCAAATTGTCTTCATTCTCCTGGTATCTTTATTTGAAATGCAAGAATGTAAGTTTAGATGCCGGTCCATTTTTGGTGAACAAACTGGGTTGTTCTTGCTGATTGGTGGATAAATTCACCCACCAATTAACAAGTGTTTTCCATGGTCCTGATCCAAAAAATAGCTTATATGCCCTTTTTCAAATAAAGAAAGCAAAAGAATGAAGACAAATTGATAATAGGAGTAAATTAGAAAGTTGCTTAAAATTGCATGCTCTATCTGAATCATGAAAGAAAAAAAAAATTGGGTTCAGCGTCCCTTTAACCTCCCGTTCGGCCAAATGTATTGCAAAGCCGTCGGATATTAAAAAAAACAGAATTTATGTTTACCTGATAAATTACTTTCTCCAACGGTGTGTCCGGTCCACGGCGTCATCCTTACTTGTGGGATATTCTCTTCCCCAACAGGAAATGGCAAAGAGCCCAGCAAAGCTGGTCACATGATCCCTCCTAGGCTCCGCCTACCCCAGTCATTCGACCGACGTTAAGGAGGAATATTTGCATAGGAGAAACCATATGGTACCGTGGTGACTGTAGTTAAAGAAAATAAATTATCAGACCTGATTAAAAAACCAGGGCGGGCCGTGGACCGGACACACCGTTGGAGAAAGTAATTTATCAGGTAAACATAAATTCTGTTTTCTCCAACATAGGTGTGTCCGGTCCACGGCGTCATCCTTACTTGTGGGAACCAATACCAAAGCTTTAGGACACGGATGAAGGGAGGGAGCAAATCAGGTCACCTAAATGGAAGGCACCACGGCTTGCAAAACCTTTCTCCCAAAAATAGCCTCAGAAGAAGCAAAAGTATCAAACTTGTAAAATTTGGTAAAAGTGTGCAGTGAAGACCAAGTCGCTGCCCTACATATCTGATCAACAGAAGCCTCGTTCTTGAAGGCCCATGTGGAAGCCACAGCCCTAGTGGAATGAGCCGTGATTCTTTCGGGAGGCTGCCGTCCGGCAGTCTCGTAAGCCAATCTGATGATGCTTTTAATCCAAAAAGAGAGAGAGGTAGAAGTTGCTTTTTGACCTCTCCTTTTACCAGAATAAACAACAAACAAGGAAGATGTTTGTCTAAAATCCTTTGTAGCATCTAAATAGAATATTAGAGCGCGAACAACATCCAAATTGTGCAACAAACGTTCCTTCTTTGAAACTGGTTTCGGACACAGAGAAGGTACGATAATCTCCTGGTTAATGTTTTTGTTAGAAACAACTTTTGGAAGAAAACCAGGTTTAGTACGTAAAACCACCTTATCTGCATGGAACACCAGATAAGGAGGAGAACACTGCAGAGCAGATAATTCTGAAACTCTTCTAGCAGAAGAAATTGCAACGAAAAACAAAACTTTCCAAGATAAGAACTTAATATCAACGGAATGCAAGGGTTCAAACGGAACCCCCTGAAGAACTGAAAGAACTAAATTGAGACTCCAAGGAGGAGTCAAAGGTTTGTAAACAGGCTTAATTCTAACCAGAGCCTGAACAAAGGCTTGAACATCTGGCACAGCGGCCAGCTTTTTGTGAAGTAACACAGACAAGGCAGAAATCTGTCCCTTCAGGGAACTTGCAGATAATCCTTTTTCCAATCCTTCTTGAAGGAAGGATAGAATCCTAGGAATCTTAACCTTGTCCCAAGGGAATCCTTTAGATTCACCCCAACAGATATATTTTTTCCAAATTTTGTGGTAAATCTTTCTAGTTACAGGCTTTCTGGCCTGAACAAGAGTATCGATAACAGAATCTGAGAATCCTCGCTTCGATAAGATCAAGCGTTCAATCTCCAAGCAGTCAGCTGGAGTGAGACCAGATTCGGATGTTCGAACGGACCCTGAACAAGAAGGTCTCGTCTCAAAGGTAGCTTCCAAGGAGGAGCCGATGACATATTCACCAGATCTGCGTACCAAGTCCTGCGTGGCCACGCAGGAGCTATCAAGATCACCGATGCCCTCTCCTGGTTGATCCTGGCTACCAGCCTGGGGATGAGAGGAAACGGCGGGAACACATAAGCTAGTTTGAAGGTCCAAGGTGCTACTAGTGCATCCACTAGAGCCGCCTTGGGATCCCTGGATCTGGACCCGTAGCAAGGAACTTTGAAGTTCTGACGAGAGGCCATCAGATCCATGTCTGGAATGCCCCACAGCTGAGTGACTTGGGCAAAGATTTCCGGATGGAGTTCCCACTCCCCCGGATGCAATGTCTGACGACTCAGAAAATCCGCTTCCCAATTTTCCACTCCTGGGATGTGGATAGCAGACAGGTGGCAGGAGTGAGACTCCGCCCATAGAATGATTTTGGTCACTTCTTCCATCGCCAGGGAACTCCTTGTTCCCCCCTGATGGTTGATGTACGCAACAGTTGTCATGTTGTCTGATTGAAACCGTATGAACTTGGCCCTCGCTAGCTGAGGCCAAGCCTTGAGAGCATTGAATATCGCTCTCAGTTCCAGAATATTTATCGGTAGAAGAGATTCTTCCCGAGACCAAAGACCCTGAGCTTTCAGGGATCCCCAGACCGCGCCCCAGCCCATCAGACTGGCGTCGGTCGTGACAATGACCCACTCTGGTCTGCGGAATGTCATCCCTCGTGACAGGTTGTCCAGGGACAGCCACCAACGGAGTGAGTCTCTGGTCCTCTGATTTACTTGTATCTTCGGAGACAAGTCTGTATAGTCCCCATTCCACTGACTGAGCATGCACAGTTGTAATGGTCTTAGATGAATGCGTGCAAAAGGAACTATGTCCATTGCCGCTACCATCAACCCGATCACTTCCATGCACTGAGCTATGGAAGGAAGAGGAACGGAATGGAGTATCCGACAAGAGTCTAGAAGTTTTGTTTTTCTGGCCTCTGTCAGAAAAATCCTCATTTCTAAGGAGTCTATTATTGTTCCCAAGAAGGGAACCCTTGTTGACGGAGATAGAGAACTCTTTTCCACGTTCACTTTCCATCCGTGAGATCTGAGAAAGGCCAGGACAATGTCCGTGTGAGCCTTTGCTTGAGGAAGGGACGACGCTTGAATCAGGATGTCGTCCAAGTAAGGTACTACAGCAATGCCCCTTGGTCTTAGCACAGCTAGAAGGGACCCTAGTACCTTTGTGAAAATCCTTGGAGCAGTGGCTAATCCGAAAGGAAGCGCCACGAACTGGTAATGTTTGTCCAGGAATGCGAACCTCAGGAACCGATGATGTTCCTTGTGGATAGGAATATGTAGATACGCCTCCTTTAAATCCACCGTGGTCATGAATTGACCTTCCTGGATGGAAGGAAGAATAGTTCGAATGGTTTCCATCTTGAACGATGGAACCTTGAGAAACTTGTTTAAGATCTTGAGATCTAAGATTGGTCTGAACGTTCCCTCTTTTTTGGGAACTATAAACAGATTGGAGTAGAACCCCATCCCTGTTCTCTTAATGGAACGGGATGAATCACTCCCATTTTTAACAGGTCTTCTACACAATGTAAGAATGCCTGTCTTTTTATGTGGTCTGAAGACAACTGAGACCTGTGGAACCTCCCCCTTGGGGGAAGTCCCTTGAATTCCAGAAGATAACCTTGGGAGACTATTTCTAGCGCCCAAGGATCCAGAACATCTCTTGCCCAAGCCTGAGCGAAGAGAGAGAGTCTGCCCCCCACCAGATCCGGTCCCGGAACGGGGGCCAACATTTCATGCTGTCTTGGTAGCAGTGGCAGGTTTCTTGGCCTGCTTTCCCTTGTTCCAGCCTTGCATTGGTCTCCAAGCTGGCTTGGCTTGAGAAGTATTACCCTCTTGCTTAGAGGACGTAGCACTTTGGGCTGGTCCGTTTCTACGAAAGGGACGAAAATTAGGTTTATTTTTTGCCTTGAAAGGCCGATCCTGAGGAAGGGCGTGGCCCTTACCCCCAGTGATATCCGAGATAATCTCTTTCAAGTCAGGGCCAAACAGCGTTTTCCCCTTGAAAGGAATGTTAAGTAGCTTGTTCTTGGAAGACGCATCAGCCGACCAAGATTTCAACCAAAGCGCTCTGCGCGCCACAATAGCAAACCCAGAATTCTTAGCCGCTAACCTAGCCAATTGCAAAGTGGCGTCTAGGGTGAAAGAATTAGCCAATTTGAGAGCATTGATTCTGTCCATAATCTCCTCATAAGGAGGAGAATCACTGTCGACCGCCTTTATCAGCTCATCGAACCAGAAACATGCGGCTGTAGCGACAGGGACAATGCATGAAATTGGTTGTAGAAGGTAACCCTGCTGAACAAACTTCTTTTTAAGCAAACCTTCTAATTTTTTATCCATAGGATCTTTGAAAGCACAACTATCCTCTATGGGTATAGTGGTGCGTTTGTTTAAAGTGGAAACCGCTCCCTCGACCTTGGGGACTGTCTGCCATAAGTCCTTTCTGGGGTCGACCATAGGAAACAATTTTTTAAATATGGGGGGAGGGACGAAAGGAATACCGGGCCTTTCCCATTCTTTATTAACAATGTCCGCCACCCGCTTGGGTATAGGAAAAGCTTCTGGGAGCCCCGGCACCTCTAGGAACTTGTCCATTTTACATAGTTTCTCTGGGATGACCAACTTGTCACAATCATCCAGAGTGGATAATACCTCCTTAAGCAGAATGCGGAGATGTTCCAACTTAAATTTAAATGCAATCACATCAGGTTCAGCTTGTTGAGAAATGTTCCCTGAATCAGTAATTTCTCCCTCAGACAACACCTCCCTGGCCCCATCAGACTGAGTTAGGGGCCCTTCAGAAATATTAATATCAGCGTCGTCATGCTCTTCAGTATCTAAAACAGAGCAGTCGCGCTTACGCTGATAAGTGTTCATTTTGGCTAAAATGTTTTTGACAGAATTATCCATTACAGCCGTTAATTGTTGCATAGTAAGGAGTATTGGCGCGCTAGATGTACTAGGGGCCTCCTGAGTGGGCAAGACTCGTGTAGACGAAGGAGGGAATGATGCAGTACCATGCTTACTCCCCTCACTTGAGGAATCATCTTGGGCATCATTGTCATATAAATCACATTTATTTAAATGAATAGGAATTCTGGCTTCCCCACATTCAGAACACAGTCTATCTGGTAGTTCAGACATGTTAAACAGGCATAAACTTGATAACAAGTACAAAAAACGTTTTAAAATAAAACCGTTACTGTCACTTTAAATATTAAACTGAACACACTTTATTACTGCAAATGCGAAAAAACATGAAGGAATTGTTCAAAATTTACCAAATTTTCACCACAGTGTCTTAAAGCCTTAAAAGTATTGCACACCAAATTTGGAAGCTTTAACCCTTAAAATAACGGAACCGGAGCCGTTTTGAACTTTAACCCCTTTACAGTCCCTGGTATCTGCTTTGCTGAGACCCAACCAAGCCCCAAGGGGAATACGATACCAAATGACGCCTTCAGAAAGTCTTTTCTAAGTATCAGAGCTCCTCTCACATGCGACTGCATGCCATGCCTCTCAAAAACAAGTGCGCAACACCGGCGCGAAAATGAGGCTCTGCTTATGCTTTGGGAAAGCCCCTAAAGAATAAGGTGTCTAAAACAGTGCCTGCCGATATTATTATATCAAAATACCCAGATAAAATGATTCCTCAAGGCTAAATATGTGTTAATAATCAATCGATTTAGCCCAAAAAAAGTCTACAGTCTTAATAAGCCCTTTTTTGAAGCCCTTATTTACAATCGTAATAAACATGGCTTACCGGATCCCAGAGGGAAAATGACAGCTTCCAGCATTACATCGTCTTGTTAGAATGTGTCATACCTCAAGCAGCAAGAGACTGCTCACTGTTCCCCCAACTGAAGTTAATTGCTCTCAACAGTCCTGTGTGGAACAGCCATGGATTTTAGTGACGGTTGCTAAAATCATTTTCCTCATACAAACAGAAATCTTCATCTCTTTTCTGTTTCTGAGTAAATAGTACATACCAGCACTATTTCAAAATAACAAACTCTTGATTGAATAATAAAAACTACAGTTAAACACTAAAAAAACTCTAAGCCATCTCCGTGGAGATGTTGCCTGTACAACGGCAAAGAGAATGACTGGGGTAGGCGGAGCCTAGGAGGGATCATGTGACCAGCTTTGCTGGGCTCTTTGCCATTTCCTGTTGGGGAAGAGAATATCCCACAAGTAAGGATGACGCCGTGGACCGGACACACCTATGTTGGAGAAAGTAAAAACACCACCTCTGAGCCTGATCTCCTCATCCCCAGTGCTCGCCATTACTGCCCATATTAAAATTATCCCCTAAGCTATAGAAGCATGTCTTTTGTCCCAGTAGTACTTTTAAAGTGCCATCTTTTATTCTGTATTTGCTCCCAGAAAAATAAAAAGTTAGTACATACCTTTAGAAATCTACCCAGCAGCAAGGCAGCTCACTAGGTTTGAGAGGCATGTTCCCTCACATGGACCTGTGGAAAAAAAACGCAAGACACTGAGTAATCTTACTCAGGCTTTTGAAGTTAGGGCAGCATTAAATATATGTGAGGCGCAGTGCCTATTATGCCCCACAAGTTCCCATTGCATGAAAGCCACCACTGCTCTAACTGAAGATACTGATATGGACTACGACTACACCCTAGGACAAAGCAGAACAATCTTGTACTACTTAAAAATAATAAAATCTTGCTTGAAGAATCTTCTAACACCTAAACTTTACCACTTCCTTGCTCTAACGTAGGCAAAGAGAATGACTGGGGTTGGAGGGAAGGGAGGTGATATTTAACAGCTTTGCTGTGGTGCTCTTTGACGCCTCCTGCTGGGCAGGAGTGATATTCCCAATAGTAATTAGATGATCCGTGGACTCACCGTGTCATTAGAAAGAAATACGTTTTTCACACCTTGTGATAAATGCACGAGGTAACAATTTTACAGGCTTGAATCAAAGCGTCTATCAAAATTATGTGTTTAAATCGACATGCTGTCAAAATTTAGAGATTTGAGGTCTTCATGAAAGAAGGAACCTTGAGAGAGAAGGGCCTTCCTGAAAGGAAGATGCCGAGGCTAGGAGGACATTTGTATTAGGTCTGCACACAAAGTCCTGCGAGGCCATGCTGGAGCAATCAGTATACAAAGCATGTTCTTGCTTTTTCTTGCTATCAGATTGAATGATTAGAGAATTACTAAAGCATCTATTATAGTAACCTGTGGATCGCAAGAACTTGCACAAAACAGTGGTAGCTTGTGGTTTCAGTAAGAGGTCATGAGATCTGTCTGGCCTGCCCCAACTCACAATCTGATTCAATACCTCCTGAATTAGGGATCACGTATGTGGTACCCCTGGAAAATGGAGTTCAGTACCCAAGGGTCCTGAGTCAACTTTTCCCATGCCTCCGGTAAAAGGCTCAATCTGCCCCATACCAGAAATCAATCTGGATTGGGACCCTGCACCTTCAAGCATATTTGGAAGGGGCAGAAATGGCTTTCAATTGGGCATGGATGTGTGACTTCTGAGACACTAATGAAGAGGATCTTTGCATCTTGGATTAATGTAAGAAGTGAAAACATCCACCAGATTAAAGCGAATATAAAAAAAAAAAAAACTCATTATGGAGTGCCCAGTTTTTAAAAATACTATTAAAAACAGGGGCACTTTCATTCATGAAACTTTACATTGCAGCGTATTTATACAAATATTAACCTGCCCGCTTCTCATGCTGTACTTGGCACAGGAATGAAAATCGGCATCCTCCAATTACGGCGTTGCCTCACAAGATGGACGCTCTGGGGTGCACGCCATGATTGGAGAAAGCCGGTGTCATTGCTGACGCAAATACAGAGGAGCTTCGGCGGGCGATCACCGATCCGGCTTTGCTGAAGAAAAAAAAAAAAAAAGGTAAGCATTTTTAAAATTACGCTGCAATGTAAAGTTTCATGAATGAAAGTGCCCCCGTTTTTAATAGTATTTTTAAAAACCAGTCACTCATTCATGAAAGTTTACATTCACTTTAACTCTGCCCTTGTCTTGCAGCAGGAATGCTCCCTTACCTCTAGTGACTGCTGCCTGTAATAATAGCATCCAGTCCAGGTCTAAACAAAGTCTTTCCATGGAAAGAAGTCTGATTTTTTTTATGCCATATCAGTAGACCATGACTTGAGCCATAAAAGTTTTTCTAGACAGAACAGTTACAGCAGTATTTTTTGTACTGATACAAGTGCATTACAAATTAAACTGCTTACAGTCTTGACAAACCTCAAGCAATCCAGAATTTCTTCAAAGGAAGGTTACTTGGGAAATTAGGTCAGATATGTCACACCAGACTGCAGCAACACAGGCTACACTGCCAGCTGTAAGGATATTCAGTAAAGTGACATGCTGTCCTGTAAAGAAATGGTAGTCCACCTAGCCAGGAGAGGATACAGTACCATCAACCTTTGTTATAGTTTCCCATACCTCTAATTTTTCAGAAGGAAAAGGGAGCATGTTAAATTTTCTAAAGGAAAACCTGGTGTGTTACATTCCTTGGTGATTAGGTCAGAAACAATCAGGTACAGGGAAGGTTGATTACTTTTTTCCACCTGAATTAAAGAATGTTTCATTGTCTGTAGTTTGAGAATCCTCAACATCCAAAGCTATTAAAATTTCCCACAAGTGAGCATGTATGTGCTTCAACCTAAAATTAAAGGACACTTCTGCTACTTCATCAGCAAGGGTGTCCTGGGCTGCTGCATAGACATCCCCAGAAGAGGATTCTGATTCTATTGTACTCCTGGTTCGTGCAGGGTACCTAGAAGTGTTGCTCCTTAACGCCCAAGGCCTGAGAAGGGTTCTCTTCTATCCTTTGCATGCATTTGCATTTAATTGCTAGTGGTATGTCAGCCATCAGTTATGAAACTGCAGAGTGAATATATTGCTTCAAATTAGGGAACAGTTGTGTAAAGCTGTCCGAGGGATAACCCTGGTGAGAAGTAAATCCCAGATCACTCTGCCTAGCAGAGACAGACTCAGCGCATAAGTGGCATAAATGAGGGGGGGGGGGCGACATCAAAACATCCTTACCTGGCAAACATTGCTGTGAAGGGGTTAAATTAATTTATTATTTAAATTATTGGTAAATTGTCCTTCTAAGGAGTCAGCATGATGTCCAGAGACATTAGCTGCACCAGGATGCTCCAATAATATACAGTATATAGTAAGGACAGGCATGTACCTACAGGTAGAATTACTAGAAGAATTTTTACTAATACAATAGTATTGCAAAAATGCTTTTATGTAAGAAGGTATAGAATAAATACATGAAATGCCAGCATATTCTAAAATGGTACCAACAGAAAAACACACACCAGGAAAACCGAATGATACTTTAAAACGACTGACTGAAGTTTTACAACACATGTTAGAGATTAAAGGGCCATAACTGAAAAATGACACTAATTCATTAGAGCATGTAATTTTAAGTCTAGGGACCTTGCACTACTATGTGTTTCACCCTTGCACCACACAGTAGAAACACGTCATGTCCTGAGCAGAAACCACTGCTGATCAAATCAGCAGCACTAGTTGCTTTGTGAGGGTTAAAACACTTAGTAGTGCAGGGTCGTTAGCATTAAAATTACATGCTCTAATTTGTTGGAATGTGTAATATTTTGATTACTATAGCCTTTTAATACGAAAATTGACATAAGTTTGAATGGGTTAGAGCAAAGCCAAGGAAAAAATGCATTAAATGCATCACAGCAGACTACACACAACATATAGAAAGTCTGGCACTCTCTTGCACGCACACAGCTAGATTAAAAGCAAAATGGAAAAGTTAGTTACAACATTTGGCTAAATGGTGACAGACCCTCGACCATCTCTATATATAGTATGTGTGTAATTTATGTAGAATATAATTTATTGTGTTAAAAATAGATATTACTGTTTGTTTAGCTAATAAATAGTGAAACTGAGCATTAAAAGCACATACTACTCAGGGAAGGAGCTTTACATTATATCCATTCTGTACTGAAATCAGAGGTTCCACTGAGAAAGTTATTTCAAACTAAAAAATAAACCTACTCTAGCACTCTCCTACAGTGTAAATGTATTACACTGCAGCTGGTATAACTTTTTGGGAGCCAAAAAGCATACACAAAAGGCACTGATTTATTTACCCATGTCACACTATGTCTTAGTAACATAATGCTTTACTGCCACTGAATTTCCCTCTCTGCCCTGATCCCTGCAGTGTTCAGTTTGTATCCATACTGCAATTGCTGGATGAGCTCGAGATCCTCCAGGATAAGTCATATCTGTGCTCGTGGGGCCAGCCAGGCGGTCCCTTACATCCGACTCATATGCTCACACTTGGTAACGTCTAGCACAGCGTGAGGGCAGATAGACAGGAGAGCGGTGGTAAGAGCTAGAGCAGCAAATGTGGCTTTGAAGGTCCCAGGTATGAGACTCAGAGGAAGGTGCGCCATGAGTGGAACATGACAGTAATGAGGAGGAAACTATCAGGGGTACAATGAGATGTGGAGAGCTATAAAGAACAGAACAGCAGGAGTGTGAGAGTGGAATGAAGTTCCGTGAGAGGGATGCCATTGCACCAGATCAGACCTCTGCCCGCACAGCATTCTGGGACTGATTGTTCCGAGCCATGCAGGCCTAGTAAAGGTTCCAGTGGCACCAGCCAAAATTTAAAGGTGCAGACAGCAGTTTTAGATAGCAGTTAAAGGTTGTAAGTGGGGGGATGGGAAGGCACATGGGTGTCTTGAGGGCTCCAATCCAGGCCACCAGGGGCTGATTTCAAGGCACCAGTTGCACCTTGGGTTTGTTGAGCTCTGCAGTAGACTGCCCCTATAAATGTTCTATTGGTAAGCCTACCATGTGCTAACACCAAGAAAATGCCCATTGTGACATACAGGGTTAACTAACTCTGCACCAGTCACTAGGTTGGCATATAAAGTGTTAACATACCCTTTCCATTTTAACCAATTTGTCACAGTGTAGCCGCTCCCGGCAAGCCTATGAGACTTAGTACACTGGGTGCAAGGGATAACAAACACTCTAGTCTGTACTAGAACTAGAAAAAAAAATGCCCAAACTCCCCTTTAATGCCACCCGCACTAAATTGCTATGCTGCCACCACTTTAAGATTATTATATGGGAAATCCTAAAGGAAAAAACCCAGACTGTAGATTAAAAAAATCCCAACACAATTTGCCCCCCCCCCCCCAAAAAAAAAACTATCTAAAAACACAGTACTTGTTATTACTAGTCTCTCCAATTATGTGGTTCAAATATTAGACAAAACTTAAGGAATTTATTATAAGCGACACACATCAAATCAGTTTTCAAAAATAAAATGGAGAAACTATAACTTTACCAGAAAACTATAGAGAAATGGAATGAAGAGTAGTCAAACACGCAGCTCAGTCATGACCCCATGTAGAACAAAATTATATTGTTGAAATAAAAAGTTCTATAGACTTTACTCTGAGATCAGATTTCTTGACCAAACCTCCTCCTAGAGTGGGCAAGGAAAGTAACCCCCTTTATGGCAATTAAAAACTCTTAATCCTTGGCTGAAATTATAAAACTTATAACTTTTTGTTACGTTATCCAGTACATGTACCCATATACGCAATCCCATTGTGACATCATGAGGATTATTTTGATACCAAATATGACATGTATGCCATAAGATAACCAGACTGTCATATATGCGATTAAAACATGTCAATATATACTTGAGCTTCACCGCTGATTGACCTAAAGTCAGTGCCTGGATAGAGACTGGTTTTCCATCACCACTTTGACAGGTTACCGACTTGATGCATCAGGACTCTAGATAAATGTAATCAAATTTGCCAATGTGGAAGTTAGAATCTATTTAAAGGGATACTGAAACCATTTATTTTCTTTCATGATTCAGATAGAGCAGGACATTTTAAACAACTTTCCAATTTACTCCTATTAAATTTTCTTTGTTCTCTTGGAACCTTTATTTGAAAAAGCAGGAATGCTTACAAGCCAGGCCATCTTTGGTTCAGCACCAGGGTAGCACTTGCTGATTGGAACCCAACTGATAACATTGGTGTACAAACTCAGGAATATTCTTTTATGATAAAAAAACATCTCCATGCATGGCTTGAAGCACATTCTCTGTACAGCCTGACTGTTGTATTATTGCATGAGGTGCCATTGTACCCATCTGTAATAAACAATGCTTGAGAATATGCACAAGTTTTCATTGAGTTTAGCACATTCGTCATCAACTTGCTAGCTAGAGCATGCCATACAAACAACAGAATTCAACTGAATGGAAACCGTATTATGGCCGTTCTGAAATGGTGACCTTTTGTGCTTTTCAGTCATAATTGCTCCTTTCAAATTAAAAAGAATAAAAATAAAACGTCAAGATCATTGGATAACTTCATAAACAACTAAACCAGATGTTTTAGTTTATATAATTTTGAAGGAAAAAAATATTTGAGTACATTGTCCCCGTTCATTAATGGGACAGTCTAGTCAAAATTAAACTTCCATGATTCAGATAGGACATGCAATTTTAAACAACTTTCCAATTTACTTCTATTATCTCATTTGCTCAATTCTTTAGATATCCTTTGTTGAAGAAATAGCAATGCACATGTGTGAGCCAATCACACAAGGCCTCTATGTGCAGCAACCAATCAGCAGCTACTGAGCATATCTAGATATGCTTTTCAGCAAGTGATATCAAGAGAATGAAGCAAATTAGATAATAGAAGTAAATTAGAAAGTTGTTTAAAATGACATGCTCTTTCTAAATCATGAAAGAAAAAAATTGGGTTTCATGTCCCTTTAAGAACACTGAAGCCGAGCATAAATGTTATGCTCACAATGGGGATATGTAGTATGCTGTAGAGCTCATATTAAGCTAAAATGCCTGCTAAGTTATCTACCATGCAACAAAAATACCTCTCCAATGCAGAGAACTGTCTGAGATTGCTGCTTGAGCTACAGGCAACATGGAGCTAACTATTTATGGAAGAGCTGCTACAGGAAGCTGACTGACATACCTTCTGCTAGAACCCCAAGACCCACTTTCAACTAATTTGGCAGATAGTGGCACAATTCCTTGTGGCATTAGAAAAAGATAAAAACCATTCAGAACTACTGACCGGTCAATGGGCAACTACTTAAATAGTTATCTGCAAAACTAACTTAAGTTTTTGTCTTTGAGATGTATAAACTTTGGGATGTGTTACAACCTACACACTTTGCTTTCTTTATGCACTCTGAAATCCCTAATAAAGTCTTCTAGCAAGTCTCAAGGCTGGGGACTTGTTCTACCATTTCTCTAGAGGTCTATTTATCTACATTTCAACTGAGACTGCAGCTGGGGCAGAAGGCATCTGCCTTCATATGGTAAGGGAGCACTTTTCGTGCCCTCTTACTATATAAAGCCAGATTGTTACAAAGAGAGTGACACTGTGTCAATCTCTTTAACAATTATTCGTTGGTGCAGAGTGGGAGCGAAGGAGGGAGGTGGGCGGCACAGGGTTACCTACACTATGGTACTATGAATAGACTGGTCCGGTTGCAACTGCGACCAAAATTCCTTACAGGCAAGTCAAATATTTAAAATGACCAGCCCGAATGGCAATCACTCTCTTTTAAGCAGGACGGATTAATTTAGCTTTCCAGACACACTATTTTTTGGGAGTCCAATACTAGCTTGTTCCGGATTTTAGAGGTGTACACGGCAGATGCACTATTTTTTCGGAGCAAAATACTAGCTCGTTGCGGATGTTAGCTTAGCTACGTCACGGCAGACATTTTTTAGGGAGCACAATATCAGCAGAATTAAGAGAAAAAAAAACTGCTGCTGAGGTTTGCATTAATCTATATTTCCCGATTTACTGATAATGCATGTTCCATTTCCAAGTGTTGGTTTAATCACGTGGTGCTAGCTTAAGAATGTCAGTGAACCCTCAAAGAAAAAGAAGGCAGATGATACAGATCAATCAATTCTTTAAAAGTATAAATTTTGCACTATTGCTTAGTTTCATGATTGTATAACTGGACCAATCGCAGGAATAAACAAAAATAAAGACTACAACTTTGTGGAATTATGATAACAAGCTTTACTTTGTCTTTTTTTAATGTAATATTTGTTTATTTGTGAAATGAGGTCGAGGAGTGACCTTTTCTAGCATGAAGAGGTTGAAAACAGATGTTTATTTCCAACTTTGTGTGTTTAACCCCAACAAAAAGGTTACAAGGGTTAGACACATAGTTATAGGCAAACAATATAGGCACAATTTCACCTTGCACCTTTGTGTCCCTTTAAAGGGACAGTCTAGGCCAAAATAAACTTTCATGATTCAGATAGAGCATGTAATTTTAAACAATTTTCCAATTTACTTTTATCACCAATTTTGCTTTGTTCTCTTGGTATTCTTAGTTGAAAGCTTAACCTAGGAGGTTCATATGCTAATTTCTTAGACCTTGAAGCCCACCTCTTTCAGATTGCATTTTAACAGTTTTTCACCACTAGAGGGTGTTAGTTCACATATTTCATATAGATAACACTGTGCTCGTGCACAAGAAGTTATCTGGGAGCAGGCACTGATTGGCTAGACTGCAAGTCTGTCAAAAGAACTGAAAAAAGGGGCAGTTTGCAGAGGCTTAGATACAAGATAATCACAGAGGTTAAAAGTATATTATTATAAATGTGTTAGTTATGCAAATCTGGGAAATGGGTAATAAAGGAATTATCTATCTTTTAAAACAATAAAAATTCTGGTGTAGACTGTCCCTTTAAGGAAGATTCTACTCTGTCTTCTCTAAAATAAAATACCTAAAGAATAAATGGAAGTACTCAGCGGACCATTTAAAGAGCAGGCTAACCCATGAGTACATCATACTTACCTTAAAAAACATCTGAGATTTCTTCTTTTGTTTTTAAATGCATATAAAGAGCAATTGAGCAACACATACAGCAACTCCTAAATTGGAACAGAAGGAGCTTTAAATAGATTTCCTTAATGTCATTAAGAAATAACAAAAAAGTTGCCCAACTACCTTGTGTTTGGTAATTAATGCAAAAATAAACACTTTGGTTATAGCCTAAGTACTCTGTAAACAAAGTAATGTACTTCCCCTGTTATAGCAGAGTACTTATCAAACACTTTTTCACACAACTTTGTAATTGAGGTTAGCTTCATAAAGCACCATATATTTCTGTATATTTAAAAGGGACAGGGGACCCAAAATTCTTCTGTCATTATTCAGATATAGCATACAATTTTAAACAGCTTTGCAATGTACTACTTTTAATGATATTTGCTACATTCTCTAGCTATCCTTTATTGATTGGGTGGCACCTTTCACCATAGACGGATTGAGCCAAATTGAAGACTCAGAGGAGTTTCCCTAATTACAGAAACAGGAAAAACAGTGCGCTGGAACACTTACAGCCCAGCCTGCTTTCAAAAGCACACAAGAGCGCTGCTGCTTCTGTGAGTATGCTTATCACTCTCATAGTATATAGTTCACACAATGTGGCAGAATCATGATATTTTTAATTTTGACTTCACTTTTGCTTTAATAATTATAAATGTCAAAATAAGCCTTTACAAGAGGCAAATAGAGCGAGCGCGAAAAGAGAGAGCGAGCGCGAAAAGAGAGAGCGAGCGCGAAAAGAGAGAGCGAGCGCGAAAAGAGAGAGCGAGCGCGAAAAGAGAGAGCGAGCGCGAAAAGAGAGAGCGAGCGCGAAAAGAGAGAGCGAGCGCGAAAAGAGAGAGCGAGCGCGAAAAGAGAGAGCGAGCGCGAGGGGGAAGAGCGCAAAAGAGGGGTGGAGAGAGAGCGCAAGAGAGCGCGAAAAAGAGCAAAAAGAGAGCGAGCAAAAGAGAGCGAGCAAAAGAGGAGGGGGGAGAGAGAGCGCGCAAGAGGTGGGACCGCTGTACTGCAAAAAATTGCCCGTGTGAACGGGCTTTAGGACTAGAATGAATATAAATGCTGCCAAGTCTTGTCTGAAGAAATAAAAATAAAAAAATTGGTATCAGTATCTCAATCACCAATTGCTCAAAGGTCAATTATATCTATTAGTGCAACGTTTGAAGACAAGATTATGTTGGACAGTGCAACAGTCAATTAGTAACTCAGTCACTTAAACATGCCCTATTAAATGCCATCTTCAAAAAGAATTTAAAAAGAGAGATATATAGATATAAAAAGTCTACACACCCCTGTTAAAATGTCATGTTTCTGTGATGTAAAAAAATGACAAAGATAAATCATTTCAGAACTTTTTTCCACCTTTAATGTGACCTATAAACTGTACAACTCAATTGCAAAACAAACTAAAATCTTTTAGGTAGAGGGAAGTAGAAATAATAAAAGAAAAATAAATATGGTTGCATAAGTGTGCACACCCTTAAAACTAATACTTTGTTGAAGCACCCTTTGATTTTATTACAGCACTCATTCTTTTTGGGTATGAGTTTTTCAGCATGGCACATCTTGACATGGCAAGATTTGTCCACTCTTCTTTGCAAAACACTCCAAATCTGTCAGATTGTGAGGGCATCTCTTGTGCACAGCCCACTTAAGATCACCCTACAGATTTTCGATTGGATTCAGGTCTTGGCTCTGGCTGGGCCATTCCAAAACTTAAATCTTCTTCTTGTGAAGCCATTCCTTTGTTGATTTGGATGTATGCTTTGGGGCGTTGTCATGCTGAAAGATGAAGTTCCTCTTCATGTTCAGCTTTCTAGCAGAAGTCTGAAGGTTTTGTGCCAATATTGTCTGGTATTTGGAACCGTTCATAATTCCCTCTACCTTGACTAAGGCCCCAGTTCCAGCTGAAGAAATACAGACCCAAAGCATGATGCTGCCACCAAAATGCTTCACTGTGGGTATGGTGTTCTTTTGGTTATATGCAGTGTTGTTTTTGCGCCGAACATAATCTTTTGGAATTAAGGCCAAAAAATTTAATCTTGGTTTCATCAAACCAGAACACCTTTTGCGACATGCTTTTGGGAGACTTCAGATGTGTTTTTGCAAAATTTAGCTGGGCTTGGATGCTTTTTTTTCGTAAGAAAAGGCTTCCGTCTTGCCACTCTACCCCATAGCGCAGACATATGAAGAATACCGGCAATTGTTGTCGCATGCATCACACAGCCAGTACTTGCCAGATATTCCTGCAGCTCCTTTAATGGTGCTGTAGGCCTCTTGGCAGCCTCCCAGAACAGTTTTCTTCTCGTGTTTTTAGCAATTTTGGAGGGACGTCCAGTTCTTGGTAATGTCACTGTTGCGCTATATTTTCTCCACTTGATGATGATTGTCTTCACTGTGTTCCATGGTATATTTAATGCATTGGAAATTCTTTTGTACCGTTCTCCTGACTGATACCTTTTAACAATGAGACCCCTTTGATGCTTTGGAAACTCTCTGCGAACCATGGCTTTTGCTGTAGGTTGCGACTAAGAAAATGTCAGGAAAGACCTACTAGAACATCTGAACTTTATTTGGGGTTAATCAGAGGCACTTTAAATGATGGCAGGTGTGTACTGACTTCTATTTAACATGATTTTGAATGTTATTGCTCAATTCTAAACACAACTACATCCCCAGTTATAAGAGGGTGTGCACACTTATGCAACCATATTATTATTATTATTTTTTTTTACTTCCCTCCACCTAGAAGTTTGTTTGTTTTTCAATCAAGTTGTACAGTTTCTAGTTCACATTAAAGGTGGAAACAGTTGTGAAATGATTTATCTTTGTCTCATTTTTTTAAATCACAGAAAACTGACATTTTAACAGGGGTGTGTAGACTTTTTTTATTGTGTGCGTATATATATATATATATATATATATATATATATATATACACACACACACACACATACATACACACACACACGTGCGCGTATTAATTATATATGTGTGTGTGTGTGTGTGTGTGTGTGTGTGTGTGTGTGTGTGTGTGTGTGTATCCCATGCAGTCTGGATGAGAGGTATAGTATTGTAATGTTGGAATGTTATTTTGGTATATTAGAATTGTATTGGGTAACTTCATAGTGTTAAGAGGTGTTGAGAAGGCAATTTTTTGCAGCATTGGGAAACAAGTTTGAAGTATGTGTAATTAACATGTAGCCAGGAAGCCTCATCCCATGCAGTCTGGATGAGAGATTGGAAATTCTATTTTGATATATTAGAATTGTATTCTTGAGTTTAGCTTGGCTAAAATTTTAGAGTTAGGACCAGTATTTTGTGGGACACCTTGTAAGTGGTGACTGGCTGAGCAGAATATGGCCATATTGTGTGACTAAGATCCCATCTTTATTTAAAAAAAAATTTAAAAAAAAATTATGAATTATTAAGAAGGCAATTTTTGCAGCATTAAGGAAAAAATGGAAAAAAGTTAAAATATGTGAAATAATTTGTGGTCTCATGTGTCTTGAGGTGCGCCAATACCTGCTCTTATTAATATATATATTAGATGGCAGGCTATCGAAAGAGTATGTTGTCCACCTAGAGGGGGTGATCGTGATCGGTTACTACAAAAGAGGGAGATGTATTGGATCTTTAAACTTCAGACTCGAGTACCTTCAGGTCTGAACTCTGAATATGATCTAATTAATTTCTGGAAATAATCATGTGGTCATTCATCTCCCTCTCTTGTATTGGCCTGATGTAAGGGAAAATTATAAATTACAAGAGTAATATCTACACTAAATATTAATATTAATATACAACAATATAGTAAGCCTACCATTTAGGAAGAGTCTATAATTCTAACTTTTCCCACTAGAACCATTGCAATTTTAGAATAACTAACATCTTAGATAAAATATTCTCAAAAAATATTTTTAAAACATTTATAAAATATTCATAATACCTCCTCATTTGTCTCTGTAATTCAGAAACCACTCATTCTCAACTTTTTGTATAAATCTGCATCTAGTTTGAATGGCTTTAAGTTATTCTTAAAAGCCAAATTTGTGTGATATGTTTCACCGAAATTATGTGGTTACGAATCCCCATTGTGTAATAATGGGCATCATATATATACACCTCATGTTAAGTGTGAACACTGGGTTAATAATCCCCATCCCTCTATTATTCCTGGTAATTTGGTGTAAACTATAATGCTTTTATTTTTCTCAAATGGATAACTAGACCATTTGATATGAATTACTCGCTTTGCATTAATCAGGGTTTAAAATTAAATTTCTTTAGCAGTTTGTAAAAGTAAAAACAAACCTATATAATGAAATGAAATATAAATATAAAGATATTTCCTCTCTAAGTGTTCACAGTTCACATGGGGTTAAGTATTTATTCCAGCTTAAACTTGCCATTTAAATTTTAACCAATTGGATTTTCCCAGCCACCTTAAATAGGTGAGCAGGGATTTTACCTGTAGCTATGATTACGCCGTGAGCGGCGAAACATGTCAGCAGCAGTCCTTTCACAAGTTTTGTTGGAGTTGTGAGACATGCCGTTTTTTGATCATGTATTCATGGATTATTATTTTTAAACTGAAATAAATCGAGTTTTGGATCTGCAAAAAGTCTCTGCAATTTGTTTCCTATTGATATATATATATATATATATATACACACACACACACACACACACACACACATATACATATATATATACACACATATGCGTGAGTGTATTATTGTATACCCCCTAGATCACGTACTCTGCACTACAACCATTATGAATAAATGCAAACACGGTTAGCTGAATGCACACTTAAAAGGGATATGAAACCCCCCCCAAAAAAAAATATGCTTTTGTGATTCGGACAAATTCTGACATCGACTTAAAGGGACATGAAACCCCAAAAACATTATTACGTTATTCTGATAGAGAATACAATTTTAAAACAACTTTCTAATTTACCTCTATTATCTAATTTCTTTTATTCTCTTTATTGAAGGAGCAGCAATGCACTACTGATTTCTAACTGAACACATGGGTCAGCCAATCATAATCGATAGAGATATATAGATATAGAGGCACCAATCAGCAGCTAGAACCTAGGTTCTCTGCTGTTCCTGAACTTGCCTACATAAACCTTTCAGCAAAGGATAACAAGAGAAGGAAGCAAATTAAATAGAAGTAAATTGGAAAGTTGTTTAAAATTGTATTCTCTATCTGAATCATGGAAGAAATTGGGTTTCATGTCCTTTTAAGGTTTTTTATTTATCATATATAGGCAAATAAAAAAGCTTTAACATTCCTGGTTTCAGCTGTCTTTTCAATTAGAAACTTAGACTTTGTTCTCTACCTAACAAGCTGCTTGTATGTATACAATTTATACCACACATATTTCATAAAAGTGACAGAAAAGTCAAAATTTAAGAGCTATTATAATGATAAAATGAAATACTCCAATTCATTAGCACAAGTCATTTTATCAATAGCGACGCGGCAAAGCTATGCGTTTAACCTCTGCAACGTGTTTAAAGTGAAGGTCAATTTTGATGAATTGGTGCCCGGTTTTTAATAAACCAATTAAAAACAAGGGCACTTTAATTCATCAAAATTAACATTTATCACGTTTTCTTCAAAAACTTACCTTTTAATCCTGGCAGCTGCTCCAGCACTTCGTCCACCCTTCGCGGGTCAAAAATGACGAATCTGGCTTCCTCCAATCACGGCGTTGCATCAGGCCAAGATTTCCCCGGGGCGAAGCCGTGATTGGAGGAAGACGAGTTAGTCATTTCTGACGTCTGCAGAGGCTTCCGATGGCCGGGGAGATCGCTGGAGCGGCTGTCAGGATTAAAAGGTACGTTTTTGAAGAAAATAAGTGAAATGTCAATTTTGAAGAATTAAAGTGCCCTTGTTTTAATAGGATTATTAAAAACCGGGCACCAATTCATCAAAATTGACCTTCACTTTAAATACACAGTTAAATTAATGCTGCTGATCTAATAAGCAGCGCTAGATGCATGACCCCACTGTCTAACAACAAGTTACAGCTTTTCACTTTATCACTTAATGGACTTTTAAATGTATTAGACACAGAATGACCTTTTCAACAACTTCACAATTTACTTCTATTATCAGTTTTGTTTAGTTTCCTTGGAATCCTTTGTTAAAGAGTAATCCTAGTTGAGCTCAAGAACGTGCACGTACGTATCTTCAGCCATCTAGCAGTAGCGTTTGCATCAATGTTATAAATAGCTGCAAACACCACTGCCACAGAACAGCATGTTTTGGTTTATCCTGCAGGAGTTATAACAATGAATAATTAAAAAAAAAAAAAAAGAAAAAAGAGGGGGGGGGGAGATTTACAAAATACACTTCCCTATGAGGAACCTTCATGTCTTTCAACTTCTCTACTAGAAATCAAAACAAATCCCCTACCACTTGTGATCTGATCTCTTTACAAATAATTGTCCAAACCGTTGTATCACAATTAACATTTATTTAACACAAATGGAAATAATTATTTGCTAATAAAATCTAATATCTCCACAAGTGTTGCATATACGATTTTCCAGCTGCAAAAAAGCTCTTATTTTGAGAAGGGAAGCTTAAAATGTGTTGCAGAAGTTCTTCATGGAAGGTTTAAACTAAATTTAAGCATAAAGTACTCACCGGAGAATATAATCTGCATATAAAAAGGTTGCCTGCATGTCCACTCTAAACAGGGTACTAGACACAGTACCTAAATTTTATGAAAAGTTACCAAACTCTATGTTTGTCTAATAAGTTGTATGTTATGTTTTCTAGATATGTTGTCTGCTGTTACTTAACCACTAATGTTTTAGCACTTAATGTTAAGTTGTTTTTGGACTTAGAGCGGGGCTGGCGTTGCCACTCTGCTGCGCTAGCTCCTGAGCCTTAGGCTCCCCCTCATATTGAAGCCCACGTTAGGGCTCTCTTGAGGTGGACTACTTCCACCGCTCTTGAGACACTCTTTAGTGTCTCCTACTACTTTCCCTTCCCTGCCCCCACCTTTCCTCTCACTTTGTTCCACAGTTTGAGAGACTCAGACTCTGTATACTTAGCCCCTAGTCGACCTGATACATGGCTAGTTCCTCCTTAAGATTTCTTACCCATAATGACAGAGGGCTTAACACTTCCTTTAAGAGAAGTCTTCTACTACGCTCTTTGAAGCATCATAACCCCGATGTCGCGTTTCTCCAAGAGACACATTGGTTAGCAGATGAGCCGATTAGACTCACCTCTAGGACATACACGCACATAGAATATGCCCCCTTTTCTAAAAAGGCTAGAGGCACGGCTATCCTCCTACACAGGAGGCTTGCCTTTGAGCCTGTCCTGACCATCAAAGACCCACAGGTCAGGTATGTTATCCTAATTTGCAAGCTTAACCACGTGCTATATACTTTAGTGTCTGTTTACCTGCCCAACACGCACCAACCTAAGTACCTGAAGCACATACTCCATGTAATAGCTCAGTATTAAAAAGGTAGGGTTATTATTTCGGGAGACTTTAACATGGTCTGGGACCCGACAGAAGACAGAAAATCCTCTGACTCGCACAAGACTCACTCAGCTGCAGAGCGACTTGCTATCAGGTTCCGCACTCTCATGACCAGCTCGGGTTACTATGACATCTGGATGGCTATCCATTCTAAAAATCGTGACTATACACACTACTCACAACCGCACCGCCAATACTCCAGACTGGACTATATCTTTTCCACGGCAGACTCGCTTGACCTCACCACTAACGCTACTATATCTCTGAGCCCCTGGTCTGATGATGACTGTGTCACAGCTGATCTGATCTCTACTAACACCACGCGTACTAGAACCTCTTGGAGCATGCCCCATAAACTCCTGCATGACATTCCTTTTAGAGAAAGCCTGCGCACAGAAATCAAACACTTTATATGCACGAATGATAATACTCAAGTTAGAGACGATACCCTATGGGGTGCTGCCAAATTGACGATTAGAGGGATTATGATATCTAAACAGGCTAATCTTAGAAAGCAGGCGGGACTTTCGTTATCCCAGGCTCACATTAAACTGAGGACCTTAGAAACCCAAAACAGAGTCAAACTCCTACACTCCCTAGCAGGTCAGATAATTGACCTTAAGAACCATATTTCACAAATAGAACTTAGGAGAACCCAGGATAACCTAACCAGATTAAAGCAATAGTATTATTACAAGAGTAATAAGGCGGACACCCTTCCGGCCAATAAACTCAGAAACAGAACCTGTGCCTCATGTATCCACAGTATCGCTACTGCAAACTCCCTTCACAAATAGGAGAGGCATTTGCTGAATACTACTCTAATCTTTATAACATAGACAAGTCTGAAAATCCCCAATCGACCTCGGTTGAGAAAGTGCGCGAATAACTAAAGACCCTGAATCTTCCGTCCCTCTCACCCGATCAAAGAGATTCTTCGACTTCCCCGTTCTCCATTAGAGAGGTACAACAAGTAATCAAGAACTCGAAGTCCTTTAAATCTCCAGGCCCGGAGGGTTTTCCCGTACATTTTTATAAAATTTTCACTCAGGAACTTTCCCCTCTCCTCCTCAGACTTTATAACCTAGCCTGGAATGAGGGCATGTTTAAGAAAGAATTTTTAGAAGCCACCATCACAACAATCCTAAAACCCAACAAAGACCCTACCATTTGTTCCAGCTACAAACCAATTTCGCTAAACACCACCGATATAAAATTCTACTCAAAGCTCCTAGCAAACCGCATAGCTAATCTACTTCCTCACTTGATCAACCCAGACCAAGTGGGATTTATCCCAAAAAGAGAGAGGTCGGATAACACCAGAAGGTTGTTGAACGTTATGAGCCTCTCCTCCAGTCTTCATAAGCCTCTGGTGATCATTTCATTAGACGCCGAAAAGGCCTTTGATCGGGTGAGATGGCGGTTCTTGTGGGAAGTGCTTGAAAACTAACACTTTCCTAGCAGCATTATTGGGGCAATAAAGGCCTTATATTCCACCACCTTTGTCTCGGTAAGGGGCCTCTGTTTCCAAACTTCTCCATTTGTCATATCTAACGGGACCAGACAGGGGTGCCCTCTGTCAGCCCTGCTCTTTGCGCTGGCCATTGAGCTTCTAGCCGAACAGATTAGAGCTGACCCTCATATGGGTGGGATTACCCTCTGTGGTACCAAGCACAACATTGCTTTGTTCGCAGATGACATTACCCTCTTCTCGTCCGACCTTACAATCACCCTACCTAGGCTCCTGCACATAGTGGAGGAGTTCAATGCTCACTCTTACTATAAGTTAAACATATATAAAACAGAGATATATACCCAAGGCTTTGGGAGCTCGATAATAGCTCCGCTTAAAGCCAAATACCCGTTCCGCTGGACGGAGTCGTCAGTAGTGCATCTGGGAGTTAAACTTTCTGGTGATCTGCCCTGAGTCATCAGGGACAACTATCTCCCATTACTGTCGGAGCTTCGCTCTCTCAATAAGGGCTGGAATCTGTCCCATGTTTCGTGGATGGGGCGGATTGCAGCCTTGAAAATGTCCTTTTTACCTCGACTCACATACTTGTTTCGTTGCCTCCCAATCAGGGTTCCCAGCCAAATTCTCCTACAATTCCAAAGCGAACTCACCAAACATATTTGGCAGGGTAAAACTCCAAGAGTGGCACAGAAAGTGCTACAACTACCGCGGATATGCGGTGGCTTAGGCTCTCCCTCGATATTGAGATCTATTACGAGGGGGCAATGCTCACCCACATCTCGCAATGGGGAGTTAAACAGTCTACCTGCAAATGGCGCTCCATTGAACAAGCCTCACTGCCCTACACCCTAACTCTAAGCGACTTGATTTGGACGCCCCCGCATTGCCGTAGGGAACTGACTTTGTCGAACCCTATTATCCGGGAATGTTTACATTTCTGAGACAAAATTCGCCACTCTGGACACGTTGCTCCGCACCCTTCCTCTATTACCTCCCTACCTGGTCTATTGGCATGTCTGCAGGACACCCATCCATTAAAATGGGCTCAGCTAGGAGTTCATGTGGTCTCAGACCTTTGGCTTCCTTCGCGGAAGGACGGATTTAGACCCATAACGGGTTCTGCCGCCATACTTGAAGTTTGAATATCACAGAATTAAAAGCTTCCTATTTAGCTGGGGCTTCAAACCTGCGTTGGCTCGCTCCTTAACCCCCTGGGAGTCCACATGGATTCAGGGAAATAGACTTAGTAGACCCATTTCCCGCCACTATACCCTTCTGGGCCTTAACCTGCAATCAGGAACGGCGGCCCACCTTTCGAAGTGGGAATCCCTGCTTGGTAAGTCATTCACAGGAGACACTTGGGGACATACCTTAGAACGCACTCAGAAAGCCATACATTGTAAAACTTTGTTTGAGACTTATTACAAACTGCTGGCTCACTGGTATTATGTCCCTACTAGATTGGTTAAAATATTCCCTAGCGCGTCTCCTCACTGTTGGAGAGGTTGTGGCCAGAGGGGTGATTCCTTGCATATTTGGTGGGAATGTCCCAGACTCCGCCCCTTATGGAGCAGATGTTTTCGGGTTCTTTCCAGACTGGGTATATCTTTGTGCAGTTTGCTGTCAGTTGCACTCCTTCATATTGGTGTGCACACCCTTCCTAAGCATCATGCATACATAAGCATATACCTCTTCATGTCCATAAAACATTTAATAGCTTGTGATTGGAAGAAAGAATCCCCTCCTAATTGGTCTAAGGTTTGCTCTTATATGGCCTATCTTTACACCATGGAGAAAGATATTTTCTATAAACTGGGTAATTTTGACCTTTTTGAGCTGACTTGAGCCGACTGGAAAGACTCTTATGACACAAACTGGAAACCTAATGTGCTGTCCTCCGGTTAACTCGACTATTGAGAACGATAGATAAAATTTGGGACTAGTACACCTAATACCTGACAGTTCTTTCGACCCGACAACCCCCCCCCACCTCTTCCCTTATTCTTCCCCTATACTTTCTTACTAGAGTATTATGGGACCTTAGAGTCTCTTTCACGCAAGGTAATTGGTACCCTAAGTATCATATGTTGTATGTTGAGTTCTTGGTGCCGTTACTTGCATATATTGTAACCTTAAAATTGGAAGAATTACGCTGTAAAGAGGGCAGTTTGGGCCCCCCTGTTGATAACCTATTTATATGTATTTTTATTAAAAAAAAAAAAAGGGAGGTTGCCTGCAAACTTAGTTCACTGGACACTAAAAAAAAATTAACTCACACTTAGAAAGGGACATTAAACCCAAATTTTTTCTTTCGTGATTCAGATAGAGCATGTCATTTTAAGCAACTTTCTAATTTACTCCCAATATCAAATTGTCTTCATTCTCTTGGTATCTTTATTTGAAATGCAAGAATGTAAGTTTAGATGCCGGCCCATTTTTGGTGAACAAAATGGGTTGTCCTTGCTGATTGGTGGATAAATTCATCCACCAATAAAAAAGTGCTGTCCAAATATCTGAACCAAAAAAGCTTAGATATATAAGAATTTGCGATTTGTATAGCGCTTTTCTCCCTTTGAAACTCAAAGCACTTTACAAATATAGATGCCTTTTTTTCAAATAAAGATAGCAAGAGAATGAAGAAAAATTGATAATAGGAGTAAAATTAGAAAGTTGCTTGAAATTGCATGCTCTGTATGAATCACGAAAGAAAAAATTTGGGTTCAGTGTCCCTTAAATATTTTTCTTTTCTTTATTATTGCATCTAAAAGAGGACATTTCAATATATATATCTCCTGGTATTTGGTCAAATAAACACATTTTAAATTGGTTTAAATTGTACATTGTGATACTCATTTAACACATGTTAAACAATAAAATATGGAAACCAATTGCTACAGACAACATAATGACAGTTTTGACTATATGCTTCATGATCCAAAACAATATAAAACTCAGAATGCCATTCACGATCTTACAAATTGAATGTATGGACAAGTAGATAAGGACCAGAACATGCTCAAAAGATTATTTACTTTAGGGATGCACCAAAAGTTTTGGTCGAAAATGGCATTTTTGGTTATTTTGGTTTTCAGGTTTTTTTGCCTTTTATTTTCGATAAAATTATTGTGTAGCATATGTCAAATTTGATGCCAGCCTATAACTGCTGTTTGAGTTCATTACTTGACTTACTGATTTGCATATAATAATAGTTTTCTAGGACTATACTTTATTTTGATTGGTACAAAAAACAAACGGTTAAATCTGATTCTGTTACACAGAACTAAATAAAGAATAATACTAGCGATGCACCAAAATGTGGGCCGCAGAAAATGTACAATTCCAATTTCGGCCCAAAGAGGACCAAAATGGCTAAAAATGCACAGCCCTCCCCTGTTCTATTGAGTTACATGTCTATCCTTAGCATAAGGTGAGCAGCACTGGCATGGTACACAGAGCACACACATAAGTACCATGACATGATGATATTTAAAACCAGCAGTGGCCTTTTTTTTTTTTTTTAGAAGGAAACAAAAGTTCTGAATACAGTATTCAAAGGGGGATAAGTAACATGTTTATAAACACTTTATATTATCAGACACAGCCCTAAGCACACACAGTGAATATGTATATGCTATATAGACATTCTATTCGTCTGAGGCAAATATGCGTGCACACTATATATGCATAAGCCCCAAGCTCGCACACAGTTGGTACAAATTAGCACCCACCAGATAGTGTATACAAAAAAGCACAGTAACTTTCTATAACCACCTTGCACGTAAGGTCGTAGCCAAGTCTGGTGGTCCTGGTGATAGGCAGCCTCCATTTGGGGCTCCGGACATACTGTATAATCTGACGGGTCAATGTGAAACCCAAACCAGGAACTAGGCAGAGATACGATGAGACGATCAGGTGCAGCCATGCCAATCACACGGATAACTACACCCAAAAACAAAACATATGTCCACCTAGTATTGTTGTCTGGCTATAACCACGCTCTCCCTTGTAGAGCTCCACCAGTTTCACTGCAGATCACGCCCTACGGTACAAGTGACTACGCCCATTTGTTGGAGCTTTCCCGCCTACAAGCTCTCTCAGCCACACACACACACACACTGTAGTTAAAAAAGAAAACAAAATTCGGTTTTCGGCCAGGGGCATCCTGAATTTTCGGTATCGGTTTCGGTCCAGAATTTTCATTTCGGTGCATCCCTAATTTATTTTTAATTTCCCACATGATAATGATCATTATAAAAGGCAATCACCTGCAACATTATACAGAAGGTGTTTTAAATAATGCCCATAACCTCCAACAAGACATACAATGTCATAAAACAGAAGATCATCCTTGATACTTTGTGACTCCACAGAAGACTTACAGCTGTAGCATTATTCTTCGGTGGCAGAGAAACTTCAAGAACAGTACCATGACAGTAGAACCCATAACAATTTCTGGCATCCTTTGAAAAACATGAGATTATCAATCACATGGTGTCAAAATAATGTAAAGTCGGAAGAATGACTGGCTAAATATATTCATAAGCCAAGGGAAAGTGGGTTTACACAAGAAAATAGCTATTGCTGGTGAAACCTTAGTAGTCAAAGGTAAAATTCTAGAAACTTCTCTGGACATAAAAAGGAGAGCGTTAACACCTTGAGAAGTTTAAACAAAGTGTTTACTTATGAAACAACTCATTAATTTTGTCCCCATTTCATGTAATTTAGCTCTAAAAATTGAGGATTTTGTAATTCTTCGAACTTGAAATGCACCCTGCTGACTTCAAGGATTAACCTGCTAAATATCTTTCCCTACTTGGCTTTATAACTGATAACCACTGCAAAATGATACATTTTATACTAACATTATGACTGTGCTAGCCTTGTTATCAGAAGACTTAAAGGGACAGTATACACCAATTTTCATATAACTGCATGTAATAGACACTACTACAAAGAATAATATGCACAGATACTGATATAAAAATCCAGTATAAAACCCATTTAAAACCTCACTTAGAAGCTTCTAGTTTAGCTCTGTTTAAAAGGTTACTGGAACACCCACAGCAAGTGGGAAATAAGACACTCCCCCTTCTTTTGCATATGAAAAGACCCTTTACACAAACAGAAGCAAGCTGGAGTAGGTATACGTCGGTATTCTCCTAAAACTTTGGGGCCTGGTTAGAGTCTGAAAATCAGATGTCATTTAAAAATAAGCAAAACTATCCATTTTTAAAAAACAAAACAAAAAACAACAACATTATGAGCTATATAAATAGATCATCTACAAAACGAGTGTATAATGTCCCTTTAAGCCTGGATTGGCCCCTAGGAAGGTGATGGGTGAAGTTTTGCTATTGAAAACCAATTTGCAGCAAAAAGGATGTTAATTTGTTTTAAACATATTTAGACATGGCTGATGTCATTTTTTTAGCAGCACAATAGAAATGACTTGTAATTAAAGGGACATTCAGGTCAAAACTGAAATGCACATAGACGAGTTACATCTTTTAATAGAACTATATTTACAATATACATGTATTGGCAAAATGCTTTTAGTAAAAGTTATCACTGTTTTAGTGTTATTCTCTCTCTCTGCACGTGCATGTGAAGCATAGCTAGATATTCTCAGTGCTCCAGAATTTTAAATAATACAGCTGTTCAGAACACCAGTGGGGCTTGTATCATGTCAGTCATTACCAGATGATACAAGCACCTTTGGCTCTCTGAGCAAGTGCTGTGTTAAAAATGCTGGTGCATGCTTAAATACACTTTTGAAACAGCTATAGCTTTTATTACAAGCATTTTTGTTAATGCATGTACCTGTATATAACAAAATGCTTCTATTCAAAACTGAAATGCATCCATGTGGATTCCAATTTTGGCGGGAATGTTCCTTTAAAAAGAATGTAAAATACCTTTTATCTTTAGCAAACCCGGACAGGCAATCCCCGGCCCGCAGCTCCTCTGTACTTACCTCAGCAATGACGAAACCGGCTTCCTTCAATCATGGCGTGCACCCCAGAGTGTCTAGATTGTGAGGCAACGCCGTAATTGGAGGAAGTCTGTTTCGTCATTGAGGTGCCAAGTACAGCATCAGAAGGAGGATTGTCGTCTGGTTTTGCTAGAAAAAAAAAAAAAAAAAAAAAAAAATAGTATTAAAAAAAAAAAAAAGCTGCAATGTAAAGTTTCATGAATGAAAGTGCCCCTGTGTTTAATAGTATTTTTAAAAACCTGGCACTCATTCAACTTTACATTTACTTTAATACATCACTTAAAGGGACATAATACTCATATGCTAAATCACTTGAAACTGATGCAGTATAACTATTAAAAGCTGACAGGAAAATATCACCTGAGCATCTCTATGTAAAAAAGGAAGATATTTTACCTCACAATTTCCTCAGCTAAGCAAATTAAGTTCTGTGTAAAAAGTTATACTTCTCCTGCTCCCAGCTGCAGGTAAAAAAAAATAAAAAATAAAAAAATGAAGAAATATCTTTCTTTTTTACATAGAGATGTTCAGGAGATATTGTCTAGTCAGCTTTTTACAGCTATGCTGCAGCACTTCCAAGTGTTTAAACATTTGGGTATTATCGCCCTTTAAAAGGAACAGTCTATTTTGCTACTTAAAAAGATAAATAACCCGTTTATTATACTTTCCCCGGTTTTGCACAGCCAACATGGTTATATTAATATACTTTTTACTTCTGTGATTGCCTTGTATCTAAAACTTTTCTGACAGCCCCCCCTTATCACATGGCTATTTATTTTTTATCTATTGACTTGCATTTTAGCCAATTACTGCAGCGTCAGCCACAACTCCACGGGAGAGAGAACAATGTTATCTATATGACACACATGAAATAGTCTCTTATTGTGAAAAGCAAATAAAAAAGCATGAGATAAGAGGCTGTCTGTAGTGGCTTATAAATAGGCAGAAATTTAGAGGTTTAAAATGTTATAAAGTGTATTAATATAACAATGTTGGGTGTGCATTGCTGGGGAATGGGTAATAAAGGTGTTCTTTATCTTTTTAAACAATAACAATTTTGGTGTAGACTATCGCTTTAACTAGTCTGTCTATATCAGTTTAAAGACAGTGGTTTAACCCCTTAGTGACCAGACAATTTTTCAATTTTCTTACCGTTAAGGACCAGGGCTATTTTTACATTTCTGTGGTGTTTGTATATAGCTGTAATTTTCCTCTTACTCATTTACTGTATCCACACATATTATATACCGTTTTTCTCGCCATTAAATAGACTTTCTAAAGATACCATTATTTACCTCATATCTTTTAAAAAAAAAAAAAAAAAAAAATTAAAAAATAAGTACAAGTAGCACTTTGCTATCCCTGAATAACGAGATAGAGATAGATATATATATATATATATATATATATATATATATATATATATATATATATATATATATATATAGTTAGTGTGTGTGTGTATTTTATTTTTTAGTAGACAACCCAAAGTATTGATCTAGGCCCATTTTGGTATATTTCATGCCACCACTTCACCGCCAAATGCAATCAAATAAATAAAAAAAATAACTTAACTTTCTCACTAAAATTATTTACCAACAGCTCGTGCAATTATGGCACAAATGGTTGTAAATGCTTCTCTGGGATCCTCTTTGTTCAGAAATAGCAAACATATATGGATTTGGCATTGCTTTTTGGTAATTAGAAAGCCGCTAAATGCCGCTGCGCACCACACTTGTATTATGAAGCAGCAGTGAAGGGGTTAATTAGGTAGCTTGTAGGGTTAATTTTAGCTTTAGTGTAGAGCTCAGTCTCCCACCTGACACATCAGTGTAGGATCCCCCCCTTACCACACAACTCCCTGAGCCCCCCCCCCCCCCCCCCCCCCAAAACAGCTCTTTAACCCTCCCCCCTCTACCTATTATCCGCCATGTTAGGTACTGGCAGCTGCCTGCCAGTACCCAGTTTGCAGGAAATAAGGCTTTTTTTTTTTTTTAATTAAATAACCATTTTTTTCTGTAGTGTAGCTGCCCCCCTCACTTCCCTGCCCCCCCACTTCCCTACCCCCTCCCAGATCCCTTTACTTGAACACTATCAACCTCCCCCTCTATCCCACTCACTAACTTTCTGTAGCGGTCCCCCTCCCGCCACTCGCACACCTCCAGCGATGGGCCGCCCACCTCCCTCCCACGCCACCAAGGATCGGCACCATCGCTGGCCGATGCAGAGAGGGCCACAGAGTGGCTCTTTATGCATTGGTTGCTAAACAAAGGGTATTGCACAATGCCTCAATATTGAGGGATCGCTGCAATACCCTGAAAGCAATTGCTTCCAGCCCTTGAAACCCCAGAGGACGTGCCAGGCACGTCCTTGGTCGTTGACGACCGTTTTTTGTAGGACGTTCCTGGCACGTCCTGGGTCGTTAAGGGGTTAAGTAACACAAAAAGCACACCAAAATCAGAGCCTATAATAAATCCAAATTATGTGACATTATAAATAAAAAAAATGGTACCCCCCGGAAAATACAAGATTGCTGCTGCAGTCAGGTCTTACAAAACAGTTCTTACAGGAAATTATGTTGTAATAAACATTGTATTATATTAAGGCAAACAATGAGAGAAGATTGTGCCATGTAAACCAGCAGCAAATATACACACAAAGAAATGTGAAAAGATGCTTAAAGCTATTTACACATTACATCAAAGCTATTTTATATGCACAATCATGCTGTCAGATTTACTTTACAGCATTGCATATGTAAATATATGATTAGCCTGAATAGATTAATAACTCAAAGGGGAAGCAAGTGACAAAGTAAATTTGGTCTCTGTAAGGTGACATTGGACTTGATTTATCAAGCCATTTGTCCAGTTCCAACTACAGGTTCTAACAAGAGAACCTGAAGTCAATATTTATCAAGCAGCGGTCATCAGACCGCTGTTTCTTAGACTCTTCTACAACTCTTAGGCAGAGAATTTCAATCCCCCCGGCCTCATCTGACAGGGGAGATTGACAGCTCCTGCTGTGCGCGGGCAGTGTTGCACAAGAGCACAAAATAGCACTCTTGTGTAATGCTGAATTCTGGCAGCAAGTTGCTGCCCACCAGAGGTGAGCTGGGGCGTATATGTACACCCCTGTCCACCCTAGCTTGATAAATGAAGCCCATTATAGTAAGAAAAATTACATGCTTTAGCTTGAACCAGCCATGCAACTGCCGATTGGCTCACAGTGTCTACTCGAGACCTGTAGTTTTTTGTGGCTCCTAAGTGGTACTTTAACTGTGTGCTTAAAACATTTGCACGGTTAAAAACATAGATTATCATAGACTTCCTAGCAAGGAGAGAACTCCTGCTAAATCATTGTGGGGTGAGGATCTTTGGAGGGATTTTTGAACATTATTTTGTAATGTATGTGTCTCTCCTTCACACCCAGAACCCTAGATAGCGAGAAAAACAACTATCAAGCCAAAATTTGTTTTTCTAAAATTCTTTGGAGGGACCTTGCATTACTAACAATGCTTCTTGCATAATCTTACCAGAGCAGATAACTTTAGATAATCAGACCCATAGACTTGCAGGGTGGGTAGTACTAAACTGACCTGCTCTAATGGCTTACAGCATGTCATGCACTACAATGTCCCTTCAATGCTCATTATTCTTAGCCACCCACTAAAAATCCAACTTGAACTCTATATCTAGCCCTTCCTCCAAGGGCATCATTACTTTTTGGTATTCTCCAAATTCCCTTACAACAACCCTTCCTAGTCCCCACATGAAAACCCAAAAGCAGGGTCTAAATTAAGAGTATCAGCTCCTCTTACACCATTCAAGTTGTCTAAGGTTTTTATTACAGAGACCCACTCTAACACGAAGGTTTCAAATCTAGTGATGTTGTCCAACCAATGACACTCTATTGCATTGCAACTAGTCTGCTGCTTTTCTAGTCTAATGCTATCCATCTTCCTATTATCTTCTTTGCAAATGAAATATTTAGTATGTGACCCATTTTTATAAAAAGATAGAAGACATCCTTGATTTGTGCCCTCTCCCTGGGTTCTTCCCTAATAATCCCACAACTTATTGTGGGTCACATTTATATAAAACCTACATACCCCCAAACTCTGGATCTTTTCAATCTATTCAACTATTTTTTCTGGTGGGAATTTTCTATATTACTCTTGCCGCAGTCTTGTCATTAATGCAGCAATATATCTCTCTTTTTCTCCTTTTACTCCACTTTGTAAAGGGAAGTCGAAAGGAACAATACAATCAAAAATTAAAAACTTTCATAGTTCCAATAGAGCATGCAGTTTGAAATAACTTTTCAACTGACTTCTACTATCATAGCATAATATAAATTTGCATAGTATAATAATTTGCTTTGTTCTCTTGGTATCCTTTGTTGAAAAGTATACCCAAGAAGTAGGATCGGCTATGCACCACCGGGAGCTAGCTGGTGATTAGTGGCTGCACATATATGCTTCTTATTAGCTCACCCAACATGTTCAGATAAGGCCCAGTAGTGCATTGCTGCTCCTTTAAGACAGAATACCAAGAGAATGAAGCAAATTTGATAGAAGTAAACTGGAAAGTTATTTAAAATTGAATGCTCTATGTGGCTCCCAAAGTGGCTGCGATATGTTCTGTGGAATTCAGAACTCGGATCTTCTTTACATGCTGCATAGTGACTGATTGATCGGCGAGGATCTGCCTGTATTTGCCCAAAGCAATGGTGAAAAAATAAACAAACATTCACACTCTGAGTGTATGCCTGGTGTACAAAAAAAATACAAATTGTGCTAACAAAACAACAGTTTTAAATAATTTTATAACGTGGATATTTTACAATGCATAGGTTAATTTTGGGTGCACTTGTATAAAACAAAATGACTAGTGCCCCCCACTAATGTGTCATTTAGACAACTCCAAATGCACAAGTAAGGCCTCAAAGAGACATTAAACTTTCATGATTCATATAGGACATGCATGTTTAATCAACTTTCCAATTTACTTTTATCATCAACTTTGCTTTGTTCTCGTAGTATGCTTTGTTGAAAGTTTAACTTAATCTAGGCTCATTCTAAGCACTTAAAGGACCAGTCAACACATTAGATTTGCATAATCAACAAATGCAAGATAACAAGACAATGCAATAGCACTTAGTCTGAACTTCAAATGAGTAGTAGATTTTTTCAAAGTTATGTATATTCCCACTCCCCTTGTACCATGTGATAGCAATCAGCCAATCACAAATGTATATACATATAGTCTGAATTCTTGCACATGCTCAGTAGGATCTGGTGACTCAAAAAATGTAAATATAAAAAATTGTACATTTTTTTTAATGGAAGCAAATTGGAAAGTTGTTTAAAATTACATGCTGTATCTGAATCATGAAAATTCAATTTAACCTGAGTGTCCCTTTAAAGCTTCTTATCTCAGTGCATTTTGACAGTTTTTCAAAGCTAGAAAGCGCTAGTTCATGCATGCCATATAGATAACATTGGGCTCACTCCTTTAGAGTTGTTTATGAGTCAGCACTGATTAGCTAAAATGCAAGTCTGTCAAAAGAACTGAGAAAAAGGGTGAAGTCTGCATAGGCTTAGATACAAGGTAATCACAGAGGTAAAAAGTGTATTAATATAACAGTGTTGGTTATGCAAAATTGGGGAATGAGTAATAAAGGGGTTATCTATCTTTAAATAATAAACATTTTCCAGTAGACTGTTCAAAGTGTTTTAGTCCTTCAACACAATAAATACAAACCATTTTTTATTTTTTTTTATTACAAACGAACAGGAGTAGACAATAAAAATGCTCACATCTTAAAAGGGATATGAAACCCAAAAAGTTCTCATGATTAAGATACAGCATACAATTAAAAACAACTTTCCAAATTACTTTGTCTAATTTGCTTTGTTTTCTTGGTATCCTTTGTTAAAAAGGATATCTAGGTAGGCACATGATCTGGGAGGCTGCTGCTGACTGGTTAATTTATATATGTGCATCTTGTCGTTGGTTTACTAATGTGCTCAACTCGCTCCCAGTAGTCACAAAGTAGCTAGCACTCAAGTGAGGCAAAAATAGAATCACATGCTGCATTTTTAATAAGGATATAATAAAGAGTTTTTGATTTTATTTTTGCATAACTTGAGTGCTAGTTCTACTTTGTGACATTTTGCGTTAGTGGTTTGATCTTCCGCACTTTGGGACCGACAAGCCCTGCTTCGGTTTTGACCTTTGCACCCTCAAATTTCCGGATGCTGCATCCGTCCATCACCTGGAGCTACTGTATAATGGCATGTAGCTCCCAGTAGTGTTTTACTGCACCTTCAATAAAGGATACCAAGAGAATAAGCAAAATTGATAATAGAAGTAAATTTGAAAGTTGTTTGTTTAAAAGTGTATACTCTATATCTGAACCATAAAAGAATTTGTTGGGGTTTCATGTCTCTTTAAGATCGGGTGAGATATACTAAAAGTTTAAAAGATCTCAAAAGTGTTCTGACACCGTTTAGGAGTACTTGTGCACATAAATCTGAGCATTTGTCTAGGCTAGAGAAAGTGAACCTAGGGCACTTGTTTCCAAGGTGACACCCAAAAGAAATGTGCTGCTATTCAGACTCTCAACCATACTCCTTGGTTTCATTGTCCGCAATTGCAGTACCTTATTTGTATATTATTATTCTTATGAATCCAAGACGTACATCAGCAATTAAGCTTGTAATATAATTAGAATGTATAAGCAAAATGTAATGTGTTTTTATTATCCATTTAAAGTTTTAAATGGCTGTATCATAGGCACTTTTTTTTAAAAGATTATGGACAATTTGGGTATGCACTCTAAACCTTAGTCAAATTATATTGAAGTGTCAAGTATGTGAATATTTTATACACTCCCTCCGTTCCTTCAAAAACCTCTGTTAGGGTCTCTTCACAGTTTTGGAGTCTCCCTTACTCTCATTCTACAGTTCCCCTTTAAACCTGTTCTGTCAATAAGATCTACACATTCACGCAACTTTCCTGTCTGTGGTCTCTACTTCCCCTACCACTCTGGGATGTTTTCGATTTCCACATTCTGCAGTACAACCTTTTACATACTAGTGTTTGCTTGCTATTACCTTGCTTGTTCGCCTAGGGTGTTTCTTCTTCCTTCGCAAAGCTATTCATTTGTGGGGTCAGTTAGTTACCGTCATCTATGAGGTCTTATACCAACCCAAAACTCAGATGCTGTCCCTCTTCCTACACTTCTTAACCCCAAAGTTTTGCTCCTCCCCAAATGGAATAACGTAAAGCCCGGCCCCAATTATTTTTCACAGCTATAAAGACATCTCCTGTCATTCATATAAACAGTCACCCGCTGAGTGCTCTCTGTCAGCAGTTCCCCGTTCTTGTATAGACAGGCATTTGGCCAAGCCCCGATATCACCTACCTTGATGTATCCGCCTCTTCTTGTCGCCCGCCGGGGTATCTCCCTGTCTTCCTTCTCTTTCGGCCTTTGCTTCCGCCTTTCCTCTCTCACTTCCGGGTACTCCTCTATGCCTATTTACGCCAATTGGAGAGCATTAGAAAGTGGCAAATCTTTCCACCTATCGGCATAGTCATTTTTTGCAACACTGCCACTATGTACCGGATATGACGCACAGGGAGTGGTGGAATGAGGAAGTAGGAGTCGCGAAGGATCTTGGTAGTTGTATTTTCTAATGGGGAAGTGCTGAGATTGTGTTTAACTCCGAAAGGGAATGTAGTTATACAACGCAGAAAGCTCTCTATATAGAAGGGAATAAACTAACTTTTCTGTAAATCTCGAATGATCAGGGATTATTTTTTTCAAGATATAACAAAGCAACCTACGTACTAGCAGAAAAAGTGATTACTACTCTGGGATGGATCATGTCAGTATTATATCGTATACGATTTTGCTTCTATTTAAAATCCGTGTATTATATCTGTTGGTTTTTGTACAAAAGAATGGTTGCTTCTGTGTCTAATACAGCTACGTTTTGTTTTTCTGCTCATAAAAGCTTGTTCCTGTTTACCAGTATGTATAGAAATAATTGTTCACAGTCCGCTTCTGATATTAGTTGAGCATTTACTTGTAGTTACAATCTTCACCCATCCTAAATATGTAATTGTGTGCAATGGCACAGCTGAAAGTCTACCCCCTTGTGGTAGTTGAGCAATGGTTGCTCAGTATTCAAACCCTGCAATGGTTTCTTGTTTAGACATGGGGGGAATTAATAGTTTCTGTGTGAAGTCCTAACATGGAATTTTGAAAGTCAGTACTGGGGGAAAAAAACCTATAATTTACCTGGGGACAATTCAAGACAATTAGTCTAATGCATTATTTGAGACACACTCTTCAAGCATATTTTTCACTTGGTTTGAGTGACATGAACGGTTGTTTTTGGTTATGCTTTGTTCAAGTTAAAGGGACACTGAACCCCATTTTTTCTGTGATACATATAGAGCATGCAATTTTAAGCAACTTTCTAATTTACTCCTATTATAAATTTTTCTTCGTTTTCTTGCTATCTTTATTTGAAAAAGAAGGCATCTAAGCTAAAAAAATTTGTTCAGTACCCTGGACAGCATTTGTTTATTGGTCGGGTAAATTAATCCACCAATCAGCAAGAACAACCCAGGTTGTTCACCAAAAATGGTCCGGCATCTAAACGTACATTCTTGCTTTTCAAATAAAGATACCAAGAGAATAAAGAAAATTGGATAATAGGAGTAAATTAGAAAGTTGCTTAAAATTGCATGCTCTATCTAAATCATGAAAGAAAATATTTTGGTTCAGTGTCCTTTTAACATACCTCTCAACTATATCAGAAACTGTGGGGTTGTTATAGGTTGGGAGGTCTACCTGCTGTTTCTGCCACAGCTTCCCCTGAGGGACGTTTTGGTAAAAAAGTAAAAAATATAGCTCAGAAAAACTTTTAACCTATGAAAGTGAAAGTAAACTTTGTCTAATCGCTACTAATAATTGACAAATACATCCCCAAAAAAGGTAACTTTCATTAATCATTTTACTCAAATCTCAATATAACTAGCTTTTTTTCACAATACTTTATTCAAAACTCTCGCCGATCCTCCGCCCGCATTCAAAAAATATTTTTCTTTTTTAGTGACAAATACAGCCATATCAAACTGATTGGTCCCCCAGTGGTGTCCCAAACAGTTCAATATACGCCGCCGGCTGTAAATGCGCATGCAGCTAGCTCTGAATTACGTCTGTCTTTAGAAGCGCATTCATGATAGCCGCATGCGCAGTCTGATAAAAACAGTCCCATACAATTGATAGTATTTATCGTAACGGAGAGCGTGGTATTGCGCATGCGCATAAAATCTCTTCTCGAGAGCGAGCACATAATTATACGTATGTGGCGGGTGGGACCACTAGTAAGAATTATAATACACAAGCCGGAAGAAAGCAAGGGGGAGGAGGAACATAGCGAAAGGTTAGATTGAAAATATATCTATATCATGAAAATCGTTAAAAATTATTTTTAAAAAAACTTAGCGACTACATTAGTTTATAGTAGATTTAAAGTGCCAGTAAACCATAAAAAAAATGTTATATAATTCTGCACATAGTGCAGAATTATATAACATTATAATAGCGCAAACATTGTAAAACCAAATTTCCCCTTTGAATTTAAAAAAATAACTGCTGTTTTACAGACCCGCTCTCTGTGATCTTCTGAGCGGGTCTGTTGTTTTTACTGAGCGCATCGGGCCAGCTGTATAGTCACAGCCCGGCCCGACCGCGCCATAGCACTAAGTGCACTATGTGCAGAATTATATAACATTTGTCGTGTGTGTGTTTTTAACAGCTTTTAATTGCATTCAATAAAAGACGGTTTCTTAGCATATCTGTGTAGTGCAAGATTATTTGAATACCTGGATGTATGCGGCTTGTTCCTGCCACTTACAGGAAGCAGGACGGTGATGACAATAGACCCACTCCCTTCCTGTACACTGCATTGTGGATTATAGCCATTAGCAGACCTGAGTGGCATTGTGTGAATACTGCAATTTGAGTCTGTGAGAAATAGTCTCATTGTTACAGCATATATGATGAAGCCCAAAAAGGCAGCTCTGGTTTGTGTAGTAGAGGGCTCTTCGGGAGGTTGATTTTCCAACCATACTAACAAAGGAACTGAAGATTTGTGTTTGTGTGTTCCTGAGTCATCTGAAACGAAGCAGCCTATGCCAGAATATCAGACTAAATGGGAGCACCACAAATTGGAAATGACTGTTTAGAAAGGCAAATCTGACTAATTTTGTAACATTTCTGTGAATAGGGATATGCAAATAGGCATCTTTCAAGTCTATGGTAGACATACATTAATCCTCCGGCACTGATTTGTTCAGTTTTGAGATCCAAGATAGGCCTTTAAGCTCCTTCTTTCTTTTTAACAATGAAAAGGTTTTGAATAGAACCCCCAATTCTGTTCCTCTAAGGCAGGGGTATAAAACTCAATGCATCTGGGGGCCACTGGGGCAGGTTGAACTGAGTAAGTGCTAGATATACTAGGAACTGGAAGTGAAATTTACCCAAGTAGTAGTGCACGGTGGAATTTGTAGCCCACAACAGGCAAACACATATGTGAAGTGATCGGACTGGAGTAATCACTCCCATGGCTTCTACACATGCTTTAAAAGGATCTTTTGGAATATAAGACAGGAGGAATCTTCCTTGAGGAGGGAAAGCCTATGTAGTACCCCTTTGAAATTATGTTCAATACCCAAGAAACTTTAACTGCTTCTTCCCAGGCCTTCTGAAAAATGTTCAGTCTGTCCCCCACCAAAACAGAGTCTAGATTGGGGGCTGTACCTTCATGCTGATTTGGAGAAGGGGTGGGATTTGTGGTCTGTTTGGACTTAGACCAAGAGGAATCAGGCTTCCATGTGGATTTGGAGTTCTCTGACTTTTGAGACACTGAAGAGAAGGATGTTTTTGTCTTGGAATGACATAAAGATAAAAATTGTCAAGCGGACTTAATCCTACCCTTATTTTTTTGGTCTTGCAGCAGGAATGTTCCTTTACCTTCAGTAACTGTAGCATTGTTTGCATCCAGTCCAGGTCAAAACAAGAACTTTCTCTGAAATGGGAGGGAAAGAAGTCTGCTTTTAAATACTATACTAAATCAGCAGACCATGGCATGAGCCATGGCTCTTCAAGCCAAAACAGTCATAGCAGCATCAGTCTTGACAAAGCTCAAGATCCTGAATTTTATTGAGGGAAGCTATTTAGTAAATAATTTCAGAGATGTTGTCACACCAGACTGCAGTAACTTCAGATAAGCACGCTACACTAACAGCTTGGATTAAACATATAGTCTGCCAGCTGAAAGGATCTCCTAAGGAAACCTAAAAAAATTATGTCCATCAGATCCTTAAAAGAATATGAAACCCAGAATGTTTCTTTGATGATTCAGATAGAGGCATCTATTTATCAAGCCGTCAACCCCAAATATGCTGGAATTCCGCAGCGTATTTGTGGCGAGCCTGATTCCCCTTAGTTATCAAACCCTACAGACCGGCAAAAGTAGAATTTTGTGACGTAACATACGATCCGCCGGGCAAAGTCTGACACAGATCGATGCTTACGTCATTACAGATGTTCCGAATGCAAATTCTGCACTATCTGACTACTTTTGCTAGTTAACAAATTCCTAACAGGTGCGCTCATCACTATTCCGGCCCAGCGTACCTGGATTTCAATCCGCCGCCCTGGAGGCGGCGGATACCATAGGAGTCAATGGGAGTCTGAAAGCAGCGAAAGCTCATGTTCGCTGCTGCCCGATATCCCATTGATTCCTATGGTAATGTTTACACCTAACACCCTAACATGTACCCCGAGTCTAAACACCCCTAATCTGCCGCCCCCTACACCGCCACCACCTACATAAAGTTATTAACCCCTAATCTGTCACCCCCTACACCGCCGCCACTATATTAAATTTATTAACCCCTAAACTTAAGTCTAACCCTAACACCACCTAACTTAAATATAATTTAAATAAAGCTAAATAAATATTACTATCATTAACTAAATTATTCCTATTTAAAACTAATTACTAATACTTACCTGTAAAATAAACCCTAAGCTAGCTACAATATAACTAATAGTTACATTGTATCTAGCTTAGGGTTTATTTTTATTTTACAGGCAAGTTTGTATTTATTTTAACTAGGTAGAATAGTTACTAAATAGTTATTAACTATTTACTAACTACCTAGTAAAAATAAATACAAATTTAACTGTAAAATAAAACCTAACCTAAGTTACAATTACACCTAACACTACACTATAATTAAATTAATTCCCTAAATTAAATACAATTAAATAAAATTATCTAAAGTACAAAAAAACACTAAATTACAGAAAATAATAAACAAATTACAAGATTTTTAAACTAATTACACCTAATCTAATCCCCCTAACAAAATAAAAAAGCGCCTCCCAAAATAAAAAAATCCCTACCGTACACTAAATTACAAATAGCCCTTAAAAGGGCCTTTTGCGGGGCATTGCCCCAAAGTAATCAGCTCTTTTTAAAAAATAAAAATAGGCAGCACTTGCATCAAAATTTTCAAAAGCTTTATTTTCTTTTCACTTGAGGCAAAAGAGTGACACAGAATGAACGTCTGACGCGTTTCACACCACCTAGTGGCGCTTCATCAGAGACAGTGAGTGTTCCCAAGGCCCTCTTATACAGGGTCATGGTACATGCATATTTAACCCTTTAATGTAACATTAACAACACACATTACAAGTATATGTAAATTGACATCAAATATGCTACAGATTACATTGTCAAGAAACCATTATTTTGCAGTATGTGATAGAAAGAACAATTAATTTAATCAGAAGGAAACTAACAATGAATAATTTAAACATTCACCTAATCAGATTATGACCAAAGGCTCAATATTCATTACTCAACTCAGTACTCCTATATTTAACTTTGTTATGTATTTATATTTTTATTCCCAAAAAACAAGAAAACTACAAATTTATGCATTATAACCAAAATACATATGTATTAAATACATAATAAGTTTGTCTATTGTCTAATGGAGTTTCAGATTTTAAATTCTATTCCCAAATAGGGATTAGCTCATATAAACCTGGTATTTAAAAGTGAAAAATTAATTTATTTTAATTTTCACTGTCTAGCCAAGTCTCCTCCCTTAATTGGGAAATAATTTTGCAAAATATATAATTAGACTATTTATACAAAATAGCTAATATCCCATTCAAGGTTAAGGCCATCAGGAATTCTGGTTTTAAGTTTATATATCCAGTACAGCTCCTTCCTATCTAGGATTTTGTACTTATTACCACCTCTTAAAAGGACATTGGCTATATCTATTACTTTCACCTTAAAATTTCCTTCATTAGTGAAATGTATTAGATTAAAATGTCTGGCCACCGTGGAGTCCTTACAATAGTTTTTAACATCGTTAACATGCTCTCTCACTCTCACATTGACCTCTTGAGTCGTTTTCCCCACATATTGGATTTTGCAAATATTGCATTCCAATAAATATACTGCAAATTTAGTCTTGCAGTTAGCATAAAAAGAAATATTATATTCATTATCATCTACAGTAGATCTAAAGTTAGTAGTGATTTCCATCATATTACAAGTTAGACATGTCCTTGCTCCACACTTAAAGCACCCTTGTTTCCTTAACCAATTTTCCTTTTTATTGGTCACCACATTTGGGACCATACTGGGTGCTAGCTTAGCAGCTAAAGTTTCGGGTATCTTAGACACAAACTTGCAACTTGATATATAGTTCTGCAAAATTTGATCACCACCAAGTATTGGAAGATTCTTCTTCAATATTCTCACTATATCAGAAAACTGATTGGTGTATTCTGTTGTAAAAACTATACTGTTATCAAATTGCAAAGGAGTGTCTTTTTTGTCCTTGGATCTGTTTTTCATTTTTCCAATTTCCACTTTCGTTTTCTCTAGCTTACTATGATCATAACCTCTGGCCAATAGTCTCATTGTGAGTTCATCGGCCTGTTGGGAATATATTTGATCATCATCTGTATTTCTTCGCAGTCTAATGTATTGGCCCCTAGGAATGGCTTTTATCAAATGAGGGGGATGACATGAACTTGCATGTAGGATAGTGTTGCCCGCTGTTAATTTGCGGAAAGTTTTAGACACTATCACTCCTGTATCCACTATCCCCTCTAATGATATATCCAAGAAGTCAACACATTTATGACTGTATCCTCCCACAAACCTTAGACTCATCTCATTATTGTCAAGAAAGGCAATAAAATTCTGAAATTTGTCATCATCAAAAGGCTCATCAATGATCAAAATCAGATCATCAATGAACCTCTTTTAATAGCGTATGTTGTCAGTGTACATCACATATTCACTATTATAAATGTATTTAATCTCCCAGTAGCCTACATATAAGTTAGCAAAACAGGGGGCAAATTTCTCCCCCATTGCTGTGCCACAGCGCTGAAGGTAATACTTACCATCAAATATCAAAAAATTATGGGTGAGCACAAACTGTAAGATAGCGCATATGTATACCTGTGAGGTTATCTCAAACTTAATTGACTTTAGATTCTGGAACTCAGTTGCAGAGAAAAAATGTTTAAATGTATCACTGTTTCAAATATGAGTTCACTATTGAGGAGTGAAATCCCAGCAAGAAATAGTGCAAATCAATATGATGGACAAATATCCCTATGAGGATTGATTCATATGTTCCTTAATTAAGAACACTGAAAACACATATGGTATGTGTAAAATAATAGCATAAACAGTTTATCGAATACTTCAATCAATATGTTGCAGACTGAAAACAGATACAAAGATACAGGGTGCTGAGAATGTCAATTCAGGAAATTAGTAATCCTTATAACTCCAATAGGATTTTATAACACAAGGTCTTACAGCACCTCTTAGTATGGTAACATTCAACTGAGGAGTATCACTTTAAGCGGATTAGACTTGCTTGCAATTATTCAACTAAATATGGAAATTATACTTTGTAAGAAAAGCAACAAAAGATACTTGCGGTTCAGTTTGGTTAATCCGCCCTCCGGTCAGCTGACAATGATAGCCGTTACTCCTGAACGGTACTTGCAAACAAAGCAGGGGGAGAGTATTGAGAAGTGAGCTGAACTGTGCGGCAATCTCCGGTCTGATGCTTTGAGGCTCTGTAAGCTGAATTAGCTGCAGCAGAGGGAGAAGTGGCAGTTTACAGCTGCTGCTGCAGATTCAGTGTTGATTCAGCACAAGTAAATAGTGCAGGTGAGAAAGGTTTAGTGGAAATTAGGAAACTGTAGCGAAAAATTCACACTGACTTCCTTTTCTGAAAACTGGCAAATAAATTCAGTAGTAGGTGAAAAAAGGTTAAAGTCCACTTCCACTGAGAATAGATATAAACTTTAATTTGTAATCCAAATAGAGGCTTGCAATAGGAACACAAGCTGGGCTCAGGTAAAGGTAGATTACACTACAAAATACTAAGCAAGAAGCCACAGGAAATGGTGGAACTTATAACTTAGGCAACCAATGAGAAAGTTCCTATGCAAATCCCTGCTTAAAGGCACAGTAACCCTGACATGACCCCTCCCTTAAGGCAACTGTGCCACAGTTGTCGGTCTAGGTCGGTCCGGGTGCCTTCTGTGGAATAGAGTAACCAATCTAGGGGCATTCAGATTCGAAGCCGGTTCCCAAGAGTCTTCTTCAGAGGGATAACCCTTCCAGTGTACCAAATATTGTAATTCTCCCTTTTTATGTCTTGAATCCAGTAGGGAATGAACTTCAAACACATCCTGATCCAAGGTGAGAGGCTGTGGTGGTAATAGTGTTAGGGAACTTCTAGATGGTGTATATGGTTTTAGAAGTGAGACATGGAATGTAGGATGGATCTTCATAATGTCAGGCAATTTGAGTGTAACAGCATTGTCATTAATGACACGGACGATAGGATAAGGTCCAATGTATAAGCCGGCTAATTTCTTTCAAGGGATTTGTAATTTCAGGTTTTTGGTAGATAGCCATACAAGATCACCCACGGTGTAATGAGGAGGAGGCCTTCTTCGAAGGTCATAGTAATGTTTTTGAACCTGTTGAGCTTTCTCAATGTTCTCATGTATAATCTGGAAATTCTGCTGTAGAGAGTCATGGAGATCTTCCATCGCGGGTGAATTCAAACCATCTGGAGAGGCAATTACGAAATCTGGATGGAAAGCATAGTTTGCAAAGAATGGAGAATATTTCGTAGACGTATTCACAGCATTATTGTAGGCGAATTCGGCCATTGATAGGTATTTCACCCAATCAGTTTGGTTGTAAGAGCAATAGCAACGTAGAAATTGTTCAAGCCATTGGTTCAATCTTTCTGATTGACCGTTTGTTTGCGGGTGGAAAGAGGTGGTGAAACGGTGTTGCATATGAGTGAGTTCACATAGTTTGGTCCAGAAACGTGAGGTGAACTGAGTGCCTCTATCGGTGGTTATGATGGAAGGGAAACCATGGAGTCTAACTATGTTATCCAGAAAGAGCAGAGCTGTCTCAGATGAAGTGGGGAGTTTGTGAAAAGGTATGAAGTGTCCCATTTTGGTAAGTAAGTCGACTACAACTAAGATAGTGGTTTGATTGTTGGAATTGGGTAGTTCAACAATATAATCCATGGAGATGTGTTGCCATGGTCTAGTTGGAGCTGGTATAGGAATCAGTAGACCATAAGGAGGTCTTCTTTCTGGCTTGGATACAGAGCAAATCTGACAGGAACGAATGTAACTCTGCACAGAGTCCTTTTGCTTGGGCCACCAGAAGGACCTTGAAATTATTTCCAAGGTACGTCGTATGCCAGGATGTCCAGATAGCGGGGTATCATGATGGATCTGAATAATTGATGTTCTCATAGGTTCAGGAACATAGATTTTTTGGTCATGATAGAATAAAGAATTCTTTTTTATCAAATTGTATGAAGATGGAGGGTTTTCCATTGTGGTATGTCTTTTCAATTCGGATATCATATCAGTGGTAAGTCCAATGAAACGCTCATGAGGTGTAACTGGTACAACAGGATTTCTCTTATCTAGTACATAAAAATGTAATATGTGTTACACCTGAATAATTATTAACACTATGTAGAAGTATTAACAGATGTTTCAGGTGTGGTTATTATGATAATGTACCAGAAGATACAAAAGTATACTGAAGTTGATGGAAATAATTTTATCAGTATGACAACTTATCTTATTAACTTCATAAGACAAGAGTATAAAGAATAACTGAGGAAAAGTTAATAGTATTCAATTAAGTTTCAAATCTTATCAGATAATGCATCACATGAAGTTGGTTTTTGAAAAGTATCCTTGTATAGTATGAGGACTTGCGTTCAAGTTAAACTTAGTATAATCTTCAGCTAAGGTATTGCATTAGTTAGGCGAATAGGAGAAAACAGTCATTCATAAGTAGCAAGCTAGGGTAAAAGCAGACAACTGAGAGAAAGATTGTTTGATCAGGTTATAAGACTTTAGACACTCAGGTAGATGAAGCTGTACCTTAAAGTCAGTCTCGCCTTCTTACCGGAGACTTGCGGCTGCTGAAATTAGTTGCGATGCAAAGAGTTACTGTGTTCCGGTCTGCTCTGAGAATGGCGTCTGACGTCAGAGCACGAGTTGCGGCAGAAAGCCGAATGTAAGAAACTTAATCTGTAAATTGTAAGCGAATGATTAAATGTTCAAAGTAAAAAGTATCTTTACCATTCTGTATGCAGAATCCTTGGTCAAGGTAGTTGAGAGAATTTTGATAGTAAATCCACGAAGACAATCTGTTATCCAATGTAAACGTTAGCAGAAAAAACTGAAAAGAGACTTGCACAAGCACTGTTAGAAATTAGTAGCAAGCAGAGAAATTAGTAGCGGTATTTTTTTAAAGACAATAGTTCTGAAGAGATTCAGGATCTTGAATCCAGTTAATATTAGTGAATATAAGTAATCCAGGAGCTTAGGAGAAGTTGTACTACCGTGGCAGTTCTAACAAATTACTAAGCAAGGAATGACAGTTTTGCAGGTGTTATAAAGGGGGTGTGAAAGCACGATAGGTCAGCCAGAATTTAAAGGTATACACACAACTTATGAAACCTGACAGGACCCCCTCCCCAGGCAAGCTGTTCCACAGCTTAAGGCCGCGGACGATCAGGAAAACGTTGGTGAAACTGAGCCACCAAGCGAGGAGCTTGAAGATTAGAGGATGGTTCCCAGCTGTCTTCTTCTTCGGTAAAATTTTTCCAACTAACTAAATACTGTAACACTCCTTTACAGAATCTGGAATCGAGTAGAGATTGAACTTCATAAATCCCTGAATCCTCCGAATTCAAGTTGGAAGGCAGTAGTGGAAGAGTTGATCTAGTGGGAAGATACGGTTTAAGCAATGATACATGAAAAGTTGGGTGAACTTTCAAAGTATCAGGCAGAGTTAGCGTGACTGTATTCTCATTAACAATTCGTGAAATAGGAAAAGGACCACAAAACTTTTGGGTTAGTTTTCTACTAGGGACCTGAATGCGAAGGTTTTTTGTGGATAACCAAACCATATCACCAATTTTATACACAGGAGGCTTCCTATGACGTAAGTCATAAAAGTGTTTTTGTGTTGCTTGTGCTTTGGCAATATTGTCCTTGAGGAATCTGAAGTTATCAAGAATGGTATTATTCAACTCGTCTACAGTTGGAGATACGGATGGAGTAGGTGAAAGTGAATCAAAATTCGGATGATAAGCATAGTTGGCATAGAATGGTGTAAGTTTTGTTGAGGAATTGGTTAAGTTGTTGTATGCGAATTCAGCGAGTGCTAAAAACTTATACCAATCATTTTGTTGATATGAACAGAAGCACCTTAAATATTCATCCAACCACTGATTTAACCTTTCTGCTTGTCCATTAGCTTGAGGATGGAAAGAAGTAGTATAATGGTGATCTATTTTCAGGGATAGACACAAGTTCCTCCAAAACCTTGAGGTAAATTGAGAACCTCTGTCAGATATGATTGTTTTTGGGATACCATGCAATTTGATGATGTTATCGATGAACAATGTAGCTGTTTCAGATGATGATGGTAATTTGTGAAATGGCAAGAAGTGTGCCATTTTAGTGAAGGTATCAATGACAACTAGTATAGTCGTATAATTATTTGATGGTGGTAATTCAACAATAAAGTCCATACTAATTTGTTGCCAGGGACCTTCTGCGATGGAAATAGGCATTAATAGACCATAAGGAGATTTTCTTTCTGCTTTTGAAACTTGACAAACAACGCATGATTTAACAAAATCAAGGACTGAGGAAAGCATGTTAGGCCACCAATATTTTCTGGATAGTAAGTCCATAGTGCGTGAAACACCAGGATGTCCGGCTAGAGGAGAATCATGATGTTGTTGTAAAATTTGATGTCTCAATTCGTTAGGAATATACATCTTTCCTTTAAAATAATAAATACCATCCTTCTGGGATATGAGAGTGTTCTTAATTGATGGTGGTTGAGTAGAAAACCTTTTAACCTCTTTAAGAAAGGTTGTAGTAAAGCCTAGGAATCGGTCTGTAGGAATGATACTTGTTGGGTATGTTATCTCAGGTAGATCTGATTCTTGCCTTGAAAGAGCGTCAGCTTTACCATTCTTAGAGGCAGGACGATAGATTATATGGAAATCGAATCTAGAGAAGTAAAGAGACCAACGTACTTGTCTAGATGAAAGGGTTTTATTATTTTGTAAATATTGTAGATTCTTGTGATCAGTAAAAATTATAATAGGATGTAAAGCCCCTTCTAAGAGATGTCTCCAAAACTCCAGTGATTTACGGATGGCCAGTAACTCTTTATCACCTATTGCATAATTCCTCTCAGCTGGATTCATTGCTTTAGAGAAAAATGAAACAGGGTGTAATGGTTCAGTATCAGTTTTTTGTTGAGACAGTACTGCACCAATAGAATGATCAGAGGAGTCGACCTCAAGAATATAAGGTAAGTTAACATCAGGGAACCTCAAAATAGGAGCAGTTGTGAAGGATGTCTTCAGTTGTTCAAAGACTTTAGTATGGTTTGGAGTCCATTTAAAAGGTAAACTTGTTCCAGTTAATTGTGTGAGTGGTTTGACGATCTCTGAGAAACCCTTAATAAATTTTCGATAATAATTCGAGAAACCGAGGAATCTCTGTAACTCCTTTTTATTCATAGGTGTGGGCCAATCTTTTACGGCTTCTACTTTTTCAGTCTGCATTTGTATACCAGAGGGTGAGATGGTGTAACCCAAAAACGATATGGTGGTGTCATGGAAAGAACATTTCTCAGGCTTGGCATAAAGTTTATGAATTCTGAGTCTAGCCAACACCCAACGAACGTGTTTGATATGTTCCTCTTCATTTCTTGAGTATATTAAAATATCATCGAGGTACACCACCATGCACACGTCCAGCAAATCTCTAAAGATGTCGTTAATGAAATGCTGGAACGTGGCAGGAGCGTTACAGAGACAGAATGGCATCACTAAGTACTCAAAAAGACTGTATCTGGTCCTGAACGCAGTGAGCCATTCGTCCCCTTGGCGTATACGAATGAGATTATACGCACCTCTCAGATCAAGCTTAGAAAAAATAGTTGCATCAGTTAATCTTTCAATTAACTCGGGAATTAAAGGTAACGGGTAGCGGTTCTTTACTGTGCATTTGTTTAGTTCCCGGTAATCAATTATTGGTCTTAAAGTTTTGTCTTTATTTGTGACAAAGAACATTCCGGCTGCTGTAGGGGATGTAGAAGGTCTTATGAAACCCTTGCGTAAATTTTCAGAGAGGTACTCCTTTAAGTGGTTGAGTTCAGGTTGGCTTAATGGGTATAGATGACCTACAGGGAGAGTAGAACCAGAAATTAATTCTATCGGACAATCATAAATCCGATGGGGAGGTAGAGTCTCCGCTTCTACCTTACTAAATACATCAGAGAAATCTGTGTAGAATGATGGTAATGGTGGAGTATTAGAGTCTGTGAGTAATATGTCTTGTTGTGGATAACATGTACTTTTGCAATAGGGTGAAGTAAAGTTTACTTGTAGACGTTGCCAGTTAATAAGAGGATTGTGTAACTGTAGCCAGGTTAATCCTAGAACAAGAGGAAAATGAGGTGATGGAATGATATCGAAAACAATAAATTCAATATGCCCTGAATCAGTAGAAGTTAAAAGAGGTATAGTGTGTTGAGTGATAGGTCCTGTTGTGAGAGTGGACCCATCAATAACTCTGAGGAATACAGGTGATTTCTTTTCAACAACAGGTATTTTATTGAGGTGAACAAAATTGATATCCATAAAGTTGCCTGAAGCTCCGGAGTCTATTATTGCTTTGGTTCAACCTCTTATGGTCCCACTGTATTAAAAGAGATAAGTCACAATAAGTTTGGGAACTCTCATGAGAATCAGTCTTATGCATAAATGTAAACTTACTCTTTTGTTCTTGCGTAGAGTTGGACAGTCAGCGACTGTGTGGGTAGGGTCGGCACAATACATACATAGGCGCTGTGCCCTGCGACGTAATTTTTCATCTGTAGTTAGAGGTCCTCGCAACATGCCAATCTCCATGGGGGTGGTCTTTTCTGTTGAAGTTGTGGGTACTTTTGGATGAACTGTGGTTTGAACCTTATACTGGGAATCAGTATGATAGCGCTCTGCTTTACGCTCTCGAATTCGGCGATCAATTTGAGTAGCCAATCTCATTAAGGCTTCAAGAGACTCAGGTATTTCAGTGCGTGCAAGCTCATCCTTCAATGTCTCCGAGAGACCAAGCCTGATTTGATTTCTCAGAGAAATTCGACTCCAAGATGAGTCTGTAGCATATAACTTAAATTCCGTAATATAGTCCTCGACGGGCCTTTTACCTTGTTTCAATTGTCTCATTTTCAACTCTGCAGAAAGCTGAATGTCGGTGTCACAATAAAGTTCATCCATGGCCTGAAAGAAGTCAGTTACAGAATTCAGAAGAGGAGAGTTAGCTTCACACAGTTGGTCTGCCCAAATCCTAGGTTCAGCCCTTAGATATGATATGGTGGTTAAGACTTTCACCCTGTCAGTTGGGTATGTTCTAGGTTTTAAGTTATATAGGAGAGCACATGCATTTTTTAACTGTCTATATGACCTCCTATCTCCTGAAAATATTTCTGGTAGACAAACTTGAGGTTCCAGAGAGCTGGAATAGTGTTCCTTAGAATCTTTTATAAGCCCCCTCAAAACTTTGTTCTCAGTTTGTAAATCTATGATAGCTTTTCCCATCTGGTCCATCTTTTGGGACATATCGTAAACAACCTGTGGGAGGTCTGGTTGTTCCATTGATATAATTTTTTATGGCTTAGTAATATGTAACTGGTACAACAGGATTTCTCTTATCTAGTACATAAAAATGTAATATGTGTTACACCTGAATAATTATTAACACTATGTAGAAGTATTAACAGATGTTTCAGGTGTGGTTATTATGATAATGTACCAGAAGATACAAAAGTATACTGAAGTTGATGGAAATAATTTTATCAGTATGACAACTTATCTTATTAACTTCATAAGACAAGAGTATAAAGAATAACTGAGGAAAAGTTAATAGTATTCAATTAAGTTTCAAATCTTATCAGATAATGCATCACATGAAGTTGGTTTTTGAAAAGTATCCTTGTATAGTATGAGGACTTGCGTTCAAGTTAAACTTAGTATAATCTTCAGCTAAGGTATTGCATTAGTTAGGCGAATAGGAGAAAACAGTCATTCATAAGTAGCAAGCTAGGGTAAAAGCAGACAACTGAGAGAAAGATTGTTTGATCAGGTTATAAGACTTTAGACACTCAGGTAGATGAAGCTGTACCTTAAAGTCAGTCTCGCCTTCTTACCGGAGACTTGCGGCTGCTGAAATTAGTTGCGATGCAAAGAGTTACTGTGTTCCGGTCTGCTCTGAGAATGGCGTCTGACGTCAGAGCACGAGTTGCGGCAGAAAGCCGAATGTAAGAAACTTAATCTGTAAATTGTAAGCGAATGATTAAATGTTCAAAGTAAAAAGTATCTTTACCATTCTGTATGCAGAATCCTTGGTCAAGGTAGTTGAGAGAATTTTGATAGTAAATCCACGAAGACAATCTGTTATCCAATGTAAACGTTAGCAGAAAAAACTGAAAAGAGACTTGCACAAGCACTGTTAGAAATTAGTAGCAAGCAGAGAAATTAGTAGCGGTATTTTTTTAAAGACAATAGTTCTGAAGAGATTCAGGATCTTGAATCCAGTTAATATTAGTGAATATAAGTAATCCAGGAGCTTAGGAGAAGTTGTACTACCGTGGCAGTTCTAACAAATTACTAAGCAAGGAATGACAGTTTTGCAGGTGTTATAAAGGGGGTGTGAAAGCATGATAGGTCAGCCAGAATTTAAAGGTATACACACAACTTATGAAACCTGACATGAGGTATAATGGTAGTCTGTGTATCTAGTGGAGTAAGTCTTTCGGGTAGACGGGACAGGGCGTCTGCCTTGCCATTCCTTGAAGCTGGTCGGTAAACTATGTTGAAATTAAAACGGGAGAAGAACAGACGTCATCGTACCTGTCTTGCAGATAAGGTTTTACTGGTTTGTAGGTATACTAGGTTCCTGTGGTCTGTTAAAATTAAGATTGGATATTTAGTGTCTTCAAGGAGATGCCTCCAGTTTTCTAAGGCACGTTTTATCGCAAGGAGTTCCTTGTCTCCGATGGAATAGTTCCTTTCAGAGGAAGTCATCATTGAAGAGTAATATGAAACGGGATGAATAGGATCTTTGAGGGACCTTTGTTGGGATAAAACTGCCCCCAGAGCAAAATCCGAAGAATCAACCTCTAAGATATACTGCAAGGATGGATCCGGAAAGTTCAAGATAGGTGCAGAGGTGAACTTCGTCTTTAGTAAGTTGAAAGCAAGATCTGCTTTTTCATTCCAAATATAAGGTACATTAGTGCTGGTCAAAGTTGTCAATGGTTTGGCTACTTTAGAGAAATCTTTAATAAATTTTCTGTAGTAGTTCGCAAACCCTAAGAATTTTTGTAGGTCTTTCCTGGATTTAGGAACTGTCCAGTTCTTTACTGCTTCAACCTTTTGTGTTTGCATAGTAACCCCAGTGGGAGAGATGTCGTATCCAAGGAAAGAGACTTGATCTGTATGGAATAGACACTTTTCCAGTTTGGCATAAAGTTTATGTTCTCTAAGCCGTGATAATACCTTCCGGACATGTTTGATGTGTTCATTCAGATCTTTAGAATAAATTAGGATATCGTCTAGGTAGATGACTAAACAGACGTCGAGTAAATCCCTGAACACATCATTGATAAAGTGCTGAAAAGTAGCTGGTGCATTGCACAGTCCGAAAGGCATTACAAGATACTCATATAGGCCGTACCTGGTTCTAAAAGCAGTTAACCATTCCTGGCCCTCCTTTATCCTCACCAAGTTATACGCTCCCCTGAGGTCAAGTTTAGTATAGATCTTTGCTTCAGATAGACGTTCAATCAACTCCGGGATCAGAGGGAGAGGATAGCGGTTCTTGATTGTATGTTTATTCAGCTCCCGGTAGTCGATTATAGGTCTAAGTGTAGAGTCCTTGTTTCAGACAAAGAACATACCAGCGCCACCAGGAGAGGTCGAAGTCCTGATGAAACCTTTTCTGAGGTTCTCTTCCAGATACTCTTTTAGATGAACTAATTCGGGTTGGCTCATAGGGTAGAGATGTCCGTATGGGATGGTAGAACCTGGTAGTAATTCGATCGGACAATCATACGGACGATGAGGTGGAAGATTTTCAGCCTTGGTTTTACTAAAAACATCAGCAAAGTCAGAGTAGTGTGATGGAATCTCAGGCACGTAAATTTCAGACTGTTGTTCAGTCTGAAGTATGCTATGGGTAGGCAAACAAGTCTGTGAGCAGTAATCGGAATTGAACTGAATAGAGAAAGGGGACCATACAATCTGCGGGTTGTGTTGTTGTAACCACTTAATACCGAGAACCACAGGAAAAAGAGGAGAACTTAAAACCTCGAAAGAGATTAATTCAGTGTGACCATTAATGTTAACAGTGATAGGAACAGTTTGGTGTGTTATAGGACCTGTTTTGGGTGCGGAACCATCAATCATACGAATGGAGACAGGGTTATGCTTTAGAATAGTAGGTATTTTATTTGCTTTTACAACATGTTGGTCTATAAAACAACCATAAGCTCCAGAGTCGATTATAGCGTCAGTCGTCACTTGATCTTGCTCCCACTGTAAGGAGAGGGACAACATAGCGTAAGTATTCAAGCGGCAAGATTGCACAGAGGAATTAATTTGTAAAAACTTACTTTTTTTTGTTTTCTGAAGTATGGGACAATCTTGTACTGAGTGGGATGGACTAGCACAATACATACAGAGATTTTTTATTTTCCTGCGATAGCGTTCTTCTGAAGTCAGAGGCCCTCTGACTGCACCTATTTCCATAGGAGTAGGAGTGGTTCTTGGTTGAGTAGTTGCAGGTATGGCTGGAATGTTATAACCCTTTGGACGCACATCTGTAGAAAATTTCTCTGCTTTTATTTCGCGTAGTCTTCGGTCTAATTGTTGAGCAGTTTTCATGATGGCCTCCAGTGATTTTGCGAGCTCTATTCTGGCTAGCTCATCTTTTAATGCCTCCGAAAGACCTAAGCGAAACTGGTTACGTAAGGCAATTTGACTCCATTGAGAGTCTACAGCATACAGTTTGAAATCGGTTATGTAGTCCTCAACAGGTCTTTTGCCTTGTTTCAGGCTTCTCATAGATGCTTCGGCAGACATCTGGACATCGGTGTCATGAAAGAGTTCATCCATTGCATTGAAGAGATCTGTTAGAGTGGCTAATGCCGGATCATTATGCTCGCACAGATTATCTGCCCATGTGCGTGGCTCACCTCTCAGAAAAGAAATGGTACTGAGTACCTTGATTCTCTCAGTAGGGTAGCTACGAGGTCTTAAATTAAATAGAAGGTGGCAGGAATTTTTAAACTGTCTATAGTTTTTCCTGTTGCCGGAGAAAGGTTCTGGTAATGTTACCGATGGTTCAGAGGTTTGTAGTACCTGTGAGGGTTGTGGAGATATGGACTCTCTGATAATACCCCTTAGAGATTGGTTTTCAACCTGTAGGTCGTGCACAGCCTGGGCTAACTGATTCACTTTTTGGGATAAATTGTATACTATTTGTGGAAGCTCTGCTGGTTCCATGACTGGCTTAGTATTATGTGAGGTTATCTCAAACTTAATTGACTTTAGATTCTGGAACTCAATTGCAGAGAAAAAATGTTTAAATGTATCACTGTTTCAAATATGAGTTCACTATTGAGGAGTGAAATCCCAGCAAGAAATAGTGCAAATCAATATGATGGACAAATATCCCTATGAGGATTGATTCATATGTTCCTTAATTAAGAACACTGAAAACACATATGGTATGTGTAAAATAATAGCATAAACAGTTTAATATCCCTATGAGGATTGATTCATATGTTCCTTAATTAAGAACACTGAAAACACATATGGTATGTGTAAAATAATAGCATAAACAGTTTATTGAATACTTCAATCAATATGTTGCAGACTGAAAACAGATACAAAGATACAGGGTGCTGAGAATGTCAATTCAGGAAATTGGTAATCCTTATAACTCCAATAGGATTTTATAACACAAGGTCTTACAGCACCTCTTAGTATGGTAACATTCAACTGAGGAGTATCACTTTAAGCGGATTAGACTTGCTTGCAGTTATTCAACTAAGTATGGAAATGATACTTTGTAAGAAAAGCAACAAAAGATACTTGCGGTTCAGTTTGGTTAATCCGCCCTCCGGTCAGCTGACAATGATAGCAGTTACTGCTGAACGGTACTTGCAAACAAAGCAGGGGGAGAGTATTGAGAAGTGAGCTGAACTGTGCGGCAATCTCCGGTCTGATGCTTTGAGGCTCTGTAAGCTGAATTAGCTGCAGCAGAGGGAGAAGTGGCAGTTTACAGCTGCTGCTGCAGATTCAGTGTTGATTCAGCACAAGTAAATAGTGCAGGTGAGAGGTTTAGTGGAAATTAGGAAACTGTAGCGAAAAATTCACACTGACTTCCCTTTCTGAAAACTGGCAAATAAATTCAGTAGTAGGTGAAAAAAGGTTAAAGTCCACTTCCACTGAGAATAGATATAAACTTTAATTTATAATCCAAATAGAGGCTTGCAATAGGAACACAAGCTGGGCTCAGGTAAAGGTAGATTACACTACAAAATACTAAGCAAGGAGCCACAGGAAATGGTGGAACTTATAACCTAGGCAACCAATGAGAAAGTTCCTATGCAAATCCCTGCTTAAAGGCACAGTAACCCTGACAATACCTTGATATTTTCATCATAAGCAATAAACTTATCTAAAAAATACCTTACCGCCATAATCCCCAATGTATGTGGGATGGCCGTATAAAGGGACAATATGTCCACCACTACCCAACAATATTCTTTGCTCCACTTTATACCCTTGAGACCTTCCAAGAGATGAGATGAGTCCCTCAGATAGCTGAATAACTTTATCACTATTGGCTGAAGTATCGAATCCAACCACTCGGAAAGGGGTTCAAGTAATGACCCTATACCGGACACAATAGGCCTTCCCGGCGGCCGTATCAGATTCTTATGCACTTTCGGCAAATACTGAAAATGTGGTGTTATTAGAAATTCAGGAACCAACAATTTAATGTCCTCTGGCTTAAAAACCCCTAAATAAATACCATCATCTAACAACGATAATAATTCTCGTTTGAACACTGATGTTGGGTTTCCACTTAGAAGTGTATAAGTGGTTGAATCACTTAATTGGCGCAATGCTTCATCAAAATAGTCACTCTTATTTAGAATAACAATATTCCCTCCTTTATCAGAGTTTCTAATGACTATATTTTGATTGCATTTAAGAGACTCTAACGCCAATTTCTCAGCCTTTTGTAAGTTGTTTTTTACTTTCTTTTTAGACAATGATAGATCCAAGATCTCCCTTTCCACTGTCTTCTGAAACATATTGACTGCAGCTCCCCTAAACTGAATAGGGTAAAATTCTGAACCATATTTTTTAGGTCCTTGAGGTACAGTCTCTTCAGACAGTACATCATGGGAGGTCTGTAAGTCTATCATTGTACTTAAGGTACAGGAATCTTGAAAGGAGACCTCTTGTACTAAAGGTTTCTGTGTATTATCATTCTCCCTGACATTACCATTGCTGTTATCTGATTGCAGGGCAGGGCGGAGTCTTCCTCTTCTTCTCCCTCTCCTTCTTCCTCTCCCTCTTCTTCTTCTATTTCTTTTCATTCTCTGCAGGTAACAAGCGCAGATGATACTGAGAGTGAAGGACCATCAACAAGATCAAACGAGATGAAAGAGCTGAAGAAGAATAATAAGAAAGAGTCCAAGAAAGGATCAAAGGTCCCTTTAGACGAGTCAGAAGGTCCAAAAAGAAATAAGAAAACAAAAGCTGGGACAATTAGACCTTAATGTTATTAATTTATCCTCCTATGTGTTAAATAAAGATCAAATAAGTGTACTTAGTAGGGGTTTGGGTTTTGCACCCACGAGAGATTTTTCACCTTTTAACACATTCATTTATATTAATAGGTTTGTCCGCAAGCTAACTTTAAAGAGGTTCTTTGCCCTACAATTAGATAACAGCAATGGTAATGTCAGGGAGAATGATAATACACAGAAACCTTTAGTACAAGAGGTCTCCTTTCAAGATGCCTGGCCCTTAAGTACAATGATAGACTTACAGACCTCCCATGATGTACTGTCTGAAGAGACTGTACCTCAAGGACCTAAAAAATATGGTTCAGAATTTTACCCTATTCAGTTTAGGGGAGCTGCAGTCAATATGTTTCAGAAGACGGTGGAAAGGGAGATCTTGGATCTATCATTGTCTAAAAAGAAAGTAAAAAACAACTTACAAAAGGCTCAGAAATTGGCGTTAGAGTCTTAAATGCAATCAAAATATAGTCATTAGAAACTCCGATAAAGGAGGGAATATTGTTATTCTGGATAAGAGTGACTATTTTGATGAAGCACTGCGCCAATTAAGTGATTCAACCACTTATACACTTCTAAGTGGAAACCCAACATCAGTGTTCAAATGAGAATTATTATCGTTGTTAGATGATCGTATTTATTTAGGGGTTTTTAAGCCAGAGGACATTGAATTGTTAGTTCCTGAATTTCCAATAACACCACATTTTCAGTATTTGCCAAAAGTGCATAAGAATCCGATACGGCCGCCGGGAAGGCCTATTGTGTCCGGTATAGGGTCATTACTTGAACCCCTTTCCGAGTGGTTGGATTCGATACTTCAGCCAATAGTGAAAAAGTTATTCAGCTATCTTAGGGACTCATCTCATCTCTTGGAAGGTCTCAAGGGTATAAAGTGGAGCAAAGAATATTGTTGGGTAGTGGTGGACATAGTGTCCCTTTATACGGCCATCCCACATACATTGGGGATTATGGCGGTAAGGTATTTTTTAGATAAGTTTACTGCTTATGATGAAAATATCAAGGTATACATATGCGCTATCTTACAGTTTGTGCTCACCCATAATTTTTTGATATTTGATGGTAAGTATTACCTTCAGTGCTGTGGCACAGCAATGGGGGCGAAATTCGCCTGTTTTGCTAACTTATATGTAGGCTACTGGGAGATTAAATACATTTATAATAGTGAATATGTGATGTACACTGACAACATACACTATTACAAGAGGTTCATTGATGATCTGATTTTGATCATTGATGAGCCTTTTGATGATGACAAATTTCAGAATTTTATTGCCTTTCTTGACAATAATGAGATGAGTCTAAGGTTTATGGCAGGATACAGTCATAAATGTGTTGACTTCTTGGATATATCATTAGAGGGGATAGTGGATACAGGAGTGATAGGGGCCAATACATTAGACTGCGAAGAAATACAGATGATGATCAAATATATTCCCAACAGGCCGATGAACTCACAATGAGACTATTGGCCAGAGGTTATGATCATAGTAAGTTAGAGAAAACGAAAGTGGAAATTGGAAAAATGAAAAACAGATCCAAGGACAAAAAAGACACTCCTTTGCAATTTGATAACAGTATAGTTTTTACAACAGAATACACCAATCAGTTTTCTGATATAGTGAGAATATTGAAGAAAAATCTTCCAATACTTGGTGGTGATCAAATTCTGCAGAACTATATATCAAGTTGCAAGTTTGTGTCTAAGAAACCCAAAACTTTAGCTGCTAAGCTAGCACCCAGTATGGTCCCAAATGTGGTGACCAATAAAAAGGAAATTTGGTTAAGGAAACAAGAGTGCTTTAAGTGTAGAGCAAGGACATGTCTAACTTGTAATATGATGGAAATCACTACTAACTTTAGATCTACTGTAGATGATAATGAATATAATATTTCTTTTTATGCTAACTGCAAGACTAAATTTGCAGTATATTTATTGGAATGCAATATTTGCAAAATCCAATATGTGGGGAAAACGACTCAAGAGGTCAATGTGAGAGTGAGAGAGCATGTTAACGATGTTAAAAACTATTGTAAGGACTCCACGGTGGCCAGACATTTTAATCTAACACATTTCACTAATGAAGGAAATTTTAAGGTCAAAGTAATAGATATAGCCAAGGTCCCTTTAAGAGGTGGTAAAAAGTACAAAATCCTAGATAGGAAGGAGCTGTACTGGATATATAAACTTAAAACCAGATATTAGCTATTTTGTATAAATAGTCTAATTATATATTTTGCAAAATGATTTCCCAATTAAGGGAGGAGACTTGGCTAGACAGTGAAAATTAAAATAAATTAATTTTTCACTTTTAAATACCAGGTTTATATGAGCTAATCCCTATTTGGGAATAGAATTTAAAATCTGAAACTCCATTAGATAATAGACAAACTTATTATGTATTTAATAACCATTTTTTCTAAATTTAGTTTTTTAGCTGAGACATAGGCCTAGATTTGGAGTTCGGCGGTAGCCGTCAAAACCAGCGTTAGAGGCTCCTAACGCTGGTTTTGGCCGCCCGCTGGTATTTGGAGTCAGTGATTAAAGGGTCTAACGCTCACTTTACAGCCGCGACTTTTCCATACCGCAGATCCCCCTACGCCATTTGCGTAGCCTATCTTTTCAATGGGATCTTTCTAACGCCGGCATTTAGAGTCGTTTCTGAAGTGAGCGTTAGAGCTCTAACGACAAAACTCCAGCCGCCTGAAAATAGCAGGAGTTAAGAGCTTTCTGGCTAACGCCGGTTCATAAAGCTCTTAACTACTGTACCCTAAAGTACACTAACACCCATAAACTACCTATGTACCCCTAAACCGAGGTCCCCCCACACCGCCGCCACTTGATTAAAATTTTTAACCCCTAATCTGCCGACCGCCACCTACGTTATATTTATGTACCCCTAATCTGCTGCCCCTAACCCCGCCGACCCCTGTATTATATTTATTAACCCCTAACCTGCCCCCCACAACGTCGCCGCCAGCTACCTACAATTATTAACCCCTAATCTTCCGACCGCAAAGCGCTGCCACCTACGTTATCCCTATGTACCCCTAATCTGCTGCCCCTAACATCGCCGACCCCTATATTATATTTATTAACCCCTAATCTGCCCCCCTCAACGTCGCCGACACCTGCCTACACTTATTAACCCCTAATCTGCCGAGCGGACCTGAGCGCTACTATAATAAATGTATTAACCCCTAATCCGCCTCACTAACCCTATCATAAATAGTATTAACCCCTAATCTGCCCTCCCTAACATCGCCGACACCTACCTTCAATTATTAACCCCTAATCTGCCGACCGGAGCTCACCGCTATTCTAATAAATGTATTAACCCCTAAAGCTAAGTCTAACCCTAACACTAACACCCCCCTAAGTTAAATATAATTTAAATCTAACGAAATAAATTAACTCTTATTAAATAAATTATTCCTATTTAAAGCTAAATACTTACCTGTAAAATAAATCCTAATATAGCTACAATATAAATTATAATTATATTATAGCTATTTTAGGATTAATATTTATTTTACAGGCAACTTTGTAATTATTTTAACCAGGTACAATAGCTATTAAATAGTTAAGAACTATTTAATAGTTACCTAGTTAAAATAATAACAAATTTACCTGTAAAATAAATCCTAACCTAAGTTATAATTAAACCTAACACTACCCTATCAATAAAATAATTAAATAAACTACCTACAATTATCTACAATTAACCTAACACTACACTATCAATAAATTAATTAAACACAATTCCTACAAATAAATACAATTAAATAAACTAGCTAAAGTACAAAAAATAAAAAATAACTAAGTTACAAAAAATAAAAAAATATTTACAAACATAAGAAAAATATTACAACAATTTTAAACTAATTACACCTACTCTAAGCCCCCTAATAAAATAACAAAGCCCCCCAAAATAAAAAATTCCCTACCCTATTCTAAATTAAAAAAGTTACAAGCTCTTTTACCTTACCAGCCCTGAACAGGGCCCTTTGCGGGGCATGCCCCAAGAATTTCAGCTCTTTTGCCTGTAAAAAAAAACATACAATACCCCCCCCCAACATTACAACCCACCACCCACATACCCCTAATCTAACCCAAACCCCCCTTAAATAAACCTAACACTAATCCCCTGAAGATCTTCCTACCTTGTCTTCACCATCCAGGTATCACCGATCCGTCCTGGCTCCAAGATCTTCATCCAACCCAAGCGGGGGTTGGCGATCCATAATCCGGTGCTCCAAAGTCTTGCTCCTATCCGGCAAGAAGAGGACATCCGGACCGGCAAACATCTTCTCCAAGCGGCATCTTCGATCTTCTTCCATCCGGTGCGGAGCGGGTCCATCTTGAAGCAGGTGACGCGGATCCATCCTCTTCTTCCGATGTCTCCCGACTAATGACGGTTCCTTTAAGGGACGTCATCCAAGATGGCGTCCCTCGAATTCCGATTGGCTGATAGGATTCTATCAGCCAATCGGAATTAAGGTAGGAATTTTCTGATTGGCTGATGGAATCAGCCAATCAGAATCAAGTTCAATCCGATTGGCTGATCCAATCAGCCAATCAGATTGTGCTCGCATTCTATTGGCTGTTCCGATCAGCCAATAGAATGCGAGCTCAATCTGATTGGCTGATTGGATCAGCCAATCGGATTGAACACCCCCCTAAGTTAAATATAATTTAAATCTAACGAAATAAATTAACTCTTATTAAATAAATTATTCCTATTTAAAGCTAAATACTTACCTGTAAAATAAATCCTAATATAGCTACAATATAAATTATAATTATATTATAGCTATTTTAGGATTAATATTTATTTTACAGGCAACTTTGTAATTATTTTAACCAGGTACAATAGCTATTAAATAGTTAAGAACTATTTAATAGTTACCTAGTTAAAATAATAACAAATTTACCTGTAAAATAAATCCTAACCTAAGTTATAATTAAACCTAACACTACCCTATCAATAAAATAATTAAATAAACTACCTACAATTATCTACAATTAACCTAACACTACACTATCAATAAATTAATTAAACACAATTCCTACAAATAAATACAATTAAATAAACTAGCTAAAGTACAAAAAATAAAAAATAACTAAGTTACAAAAAATAAAAAAATATTTACAAACATAAGAAAAATATTACAACAATTTTAAACTAATTACACCTACTCTAAGCCCCCTAATAAAATAACAAAGCCCCCCAAAATAAAAAATTCCCTACCCTATTCTAAATTAAAAAAGTTACAAGCTCTTTTACCTTACCAGCCCTGAACAGGGCCCTTTGCGGGGCATGCCGACTAATGACGGTTCCTTTAAGGGACGTCATCCAAGATGGCGTCCCTCGAATTCCGATTGGCTGATAGGATTCTATCAGCCAATCGGAATTAAGGTAGGAATTTTCTGATTGGCTGATGGAATCAGCCAATCAGAATCAAGTTCAATCCGATTGGCTGATCCAATCAGCCAATCAGATTGTGCTCGCATTCTATTGGCTGTTCCGATCAGCCAATAGAATGCGAGCTCAATCTGATTGGCTGATTGGATCAGCCAATCGGATTGAACTTGATTCTGATTGGCTGATTCCATCAGCCAATCAGAAAATTCCTACCTTAATTCCGATTGGCTGATAGAATCCTATCAGCCAATCGGAATTCGAGGGACGCCATCTTGGATGACGTCCCTTAAAGGAACCGTCATTAGTCGGGAGACATCGGAAGAAGAGGATGGATCCGCGTCGCCTGCTTCAAGATGGACCCGCTCCGCACCGGATGGAAGAAGATCGAAGATGCCGCTTGGAGAAGATGTTTGCCGGTCCGGATGTCCTCTTCTTGCCGGATAGGAGGAAGACTTTGGAGCACCGGATTATGGATCGCCAACCCCCGCTTGGGTTGGATGAAGATCTTGGAGCCAGGACGGATCGGTGATACCTGGATGGTGAAGACAAGGTAGGAAGATCTTCAGGGGATTAGTGTTAGGTTTATTTAAGGGGGGTTTGGGTTAGATTAGGGGTATGTGGGTGGTGGGTTGTAATGTTGGGGGGGGGTATTGTATGTTTTTTTTTACAGGCAAAAGAGCTGAAATTCTTGGGGCATGCCCCGCAAAGGGCCCTGTTCAGGGCTGGTAAGGTAAAAGAGCTTGTAACTTTTTTAATTTAGAATAGGGTAGGGAATTTTTTATTTTGGGGGGCTTTGTTATTTTATTAGGGGGCTTAGAGTAGGTGTAATTAGTTTAAAATTGTTGTAATATTTTTCTTATGTTTGTAAATATTTTTTTATTTTCTGTAACTTAGTTATTTTTTATTTTTTGTACTTTAGCTAGTTTATTTAATTGTATTTATTTGTAGGAATTGTGTTTAATTAATTTATTGATAGTGTAGTGTTAGGTTAATTGTAGGTAATTGTAGGTAGTTTATTTAATTATTTTATTGATAGGGTAGTGTTAGGTTTAATTATAACTTAGGTTAGGATTTATTTTACAGGTAAATTTGTTATTATTTTAACTAGGTAACTATTAAATAGTTCTTAACTATTTAATAGCTATTGTACCTGGTTAAAATAATTACAAAGTTGCCTGTAAAATAAATATTAATCCTAAAATAGCTATAATATAATTATAATTTATATTGTAGCTATATTAGGATTTATTTAACAGGTAAGTATTTAGCTTTAAATAGGAATAAGTTATTTAATAAGAGTTAATTTATTTCGTTAGATAAAAATTATATTTAACTTAGGGGGGTGTTAGTGTTAGGGTTAGACTTAGCTTTAGGGGTTAATACATTTATTAGAATAGCGGTGAGCTCCGGTCGGCAGATTAGGGGTTAATAATTGAAGGTAGGTGTCGGCGATGTTAGGGAGGGCAGATTAGGGGTTAATACTATTTATGATAGGGTTAGTGAGGCGGATTAGGGGTTAATAACTTTATTATAGTAGCGCTCAGGTCCGCTCGGCAGATTAGGGGTTAATAAGTGTAGGTAGGTGTCGGCGACGTTGTGGGGGGCAGATTAGGGGTTAATAAATATAACATAGGGGTCGGCGATGTTAGGGCAGCAGATTAGGGGTACATAGGGATAACGTAGGTGGCGGCGTTTTACGGAGCGGCAGATTAGGGGTTAAAAGTGTAATGCAGGGGTCAGCGATAGCGGGGGGCGGCAGATTAGGGGTTAATAAGTGTAAGGGTAGGGGTGTTTAGACTCGGGGTACATGTTAGGGTGTTAGGTGCAGACGTAGGAAGTGTTTCCCCATAGGAAACAATGGGGCTGCGTTAGGAGCTGAACGCTGCTTTTTTGCAGGTGTTAGGTTTTTTTTCAGCTCAAACAGTCCCATTGTTTCCTATGGGAGAATCGTGCACGAGCACGATTTTGAGGCCGGCCGCGTCCGTAAGCAACTCTGGTATCGAGAGTTGCATTTGCGGTAAAAATGCTCTACGCTCCTTTTTTGGAGCCTAACGCAGCATTTGTTTTAACTCTCGATACCAGAGTTAAATTTATGGTGCGTCCAGAAAAAAGCCCGCGGAGCGTTAACAGCCCTTTTACCGCCGAACTCCAAATCTAGGCCATAGTTTGATAGACACATAAATATATCATGTCTTTTGGTTATAATGCATAAATTTGTAGTTTTCTTGTTTTTTTGTGAAAAAAAATATAAATACACAATAAAGTTAAATATAGGAGTACTGAGTTGGGTAATGAATATTGAGCCTTTGGTCATAATCTGATTAAGTGAATGTTTAGATTATTCATTGTTAGTTTCCTTCTGATTAAATTAATTGTTCTTTCTATCACATACTGCAAAATAATGGTTTCTTGACAATGTAATCTGTAGCATATTTTATGTCAATTTACATATACTTTTAATGTGTGTTGTTAATGTTACATTAAAGGGTTAAATATGCATGTACCATTACCCTGTATAAGAGGGCCTTGGTTAAGAACACTCACTATCTCTGATGAAGCGCCACTAGGAGGCGTGAAATGCGTCAGTCGTTCATTCTGTGTCACCCTTTTGCCTCAAAAGCTTAATAAAGCTTTTGAAAATTTTGATGCAAGTGCTGCCTATTTTTATTTTTTGAGTATCTACACAAGGCAAAGCGATTCGTTGCACTTTAGGCATAGCACCCGGTCAACACAAGCACTTTTTGCCAGTACAGCCAAAGTTGTGGCAACGTCTATGACGTCATCTGTTTGAGCCACAGTCAACGCCGACCGGAGGGCTTGGAGCGGCCGCTTACACATTCACTAATCAGCTCTTTTACCTGTTAAAAAAAGTACAAATCCCCCCCCAACATTAAAACCCACCACCCACACAACCAACCCTACTCTAAAACCCACCCAATACCCCCTTAAAAAAACCTAACACTAACCCTTTGAAGATCACCTTACCGGGAGAAGTCTTCACCCAACCGGGCTGAAGTCCTCAACGAAGCCGGCAGAAGTGGTCCTCCAGACGGGCAGAAGTGGTCCTCCAGATGGGCAGAAGTCTTCATCCAGACGGCATCTTCTATCTTCATCTATCCGGCATGGATGCCGGATAGACGCATCAGCCAATAGGATTTTTTCTACCTTAATTCCGATTGGCTGATAGAATTCTATCAGCCAATCGGAATCTAAGGGACGCCATCTTGGATGACGTCACTTAAAGGAACCTTCATTCGTCGGGTAGTCGTCGGCCGAAGAGGATGCTCCGCGTCGGATGTCTTGAAGATGGACCCGCTCCGCGCCAGATGGATGAAGATAGAAAATCCTGTCTGGATGAAGACTTCTGCCATCTGGAGGACCACTTCTGCCCGGCTTGGATGAAGACTTCTGCCCGTCTGGAGGACCACTTCTGCCCGGCTTGGATGAAGACATCTCCCGGTAAGTCAATCTTCAGGGGGTTAGTGTTAGGTTTTTTAAGGGTGTATTGGGTGGGTTTTATTTTTAGGTTAGGGCTTATGGCTGCAAAAGAGCTAACTGCCCTTTTAAGGGCAATGCCCATCCAAATGCCCTTTTCAGGGCAATGGGGAGCTTAGGTATTTTTAGGTTTTTTTTGGGGTGGGGGTTGGTTGTGTAGGTGGTGGGTTTTATTGTTGGGGGTTTGTTTGTATTTTTTTTACAGGTAAAAAGAGCAGATTACTTTGGGGCAATGCCCCACAAAAGGCCCTTTTAAGGGCTATTGGTAGTTTAGTTTAGGCTAGGGGTTTTTTTTATTTTGGGGGGGGGCTTTTTTTATTTTGATAGGGCTATTAGATTAGGTGTAATTAGTTTATATTTCTGTAATTTGTTTATTTTCTGTAATTTAGTGTTTAGTTTTTTTTTGTACTTTAGATAATTTAATTTAATTTAGGTTATTGTATTTAATTTAGTTAATTGTATTTAATTTAGATAATTTATTTAATTATAGTGTAGTGTTAAGTGTAATTGTAACTTAGGTTAGGTTTTATTTTACAGGTACTTTTGTATTTATTTTAGCTAGGTAGTTATTAAATAGCTAATAACTATTTAATAACTATTCTACCTAGTTAAAATAAATACAAACTTGCCTGTAAAATAAAAATAAACCCTAAGCTAGATACAATGTAACTATTAGTTATATTGTAGCTATCTTAGGGTTTATTTTATAGGTAAGTATTTAGTTTTAAATAGGAATAATGTAGTTAATGATAGTAAGTTTATTTGCATTTATTTAAATTAGTTTTAAGTTAGGGGGTGTTAGGGTTAGACTTAGGTTTAGGGGTTAATAAATTTAATATAGTGGCGGCGACGTTGGGGACGGCAGATTAGGGGTTAATAAGTGTTATGTAGGTGGCGGCGGTGTAGGGGGGCAGATTAGGTGTTAATAACATAATGTAGGTGGCGGCAGTGTAGGGGGTGGCAGATTAGAGGTTAATAAGTGTTATGTAGGTGGTGGCGGTGTAGGGGGGAAGATTAGGGGTTAATAACATAATGTAGGTGGCGGTGGTGTAGGGGCAGCAGATTAGGGGTTAATAAGTATAATGTAGGTGGCAGTGGGCTCTGGGAGCGGCGGTTTAGGGGTTAATAACTTTAGTTGCAGTGGGCTCCTGGAGCGGCGGTTTAGGGGTTAATAACTTTATTTAGTTGCGGCGGGGTCCAGGAGCGGCGGTATAGGGGTAAAACAGTATAGTATAGTGTGGGTGTTTAGTGACAGTATACCAATAAAGCTGGGAAAAAGCCGAAGAGCAGCGAGATCGATGACTGTTAGTTAACACCAGTCCGCTGGTCATCGCCCCGTACTTGGTGCGCGGCTTTTTGACAGCTTTTTTGGTAACTTTGGAGAACGTATTCAGGTCCGCGGCAGCGATGTTAGGCGATCTTAGGCGAGCGTATTGGTGCCGGCGAATGCAAGTAGTTGACGGGTTGATAAATAGGGGCCATAATCTTGCATCTATTAGTTGCTCTAGGAAAGCAAGCCACCGATCTATAGGTAGCTTTGTTAATGAAGAAAACACCTTTTTTTTTAATTCTTTTTTTTATGTCCATTAGCTAATGCTATATGAATATGGTAATCAGTGCTATTATATCTGACTAAATAAATATATAAAGTAATAGTGCCATGTGTATTACAGCAGTCTTTAATGTTTTAACTGGTCAAGTATTTAAGTTGACCGATATTCTTAAATCTACGCTGGTTAGGCTAGCCATATCATTGGTACTGGCTTGGTAATTTGGTAAACAAATACTGCTATGTCTATGGGCTATACAGGGAGGACATTCTATAATACTATGTCCGGCTCTATAAGAAAATGTACAAATATCATTATGTTTATTAGCTGCACTAAAAAGAGTAGTAGTAGCATTGTAGCTAGTTAAATGGATATGCACACAGATATCTTCATGTCAATTAGCTGCACAAGTAGGGCACATGAAAATGTAGTAACTAGCTAATTAGATATATACACAAGCATTTTTATGGCAACCAGCTACACAAGAAGTATAGACAGTAGCATTATAGCCAAGTAGGTAAATCAATATAAAAAAAAATCAAGTATTTTTATGGCAGATAGTGTTGTATCTTCTAGTTACGTAGATAAGGTAAACCACCATATAGTACAAAACCAGTTAAGTGCATAGACATGTAAGACATTCTGCATAGGTCAATAGTGCTTTGAATAGCTAGATGGAACACATTCTATCAACTACCTACAATGTGCACTACAATGATACAATGAGCATGCAAATAATTTCTTACTGTGGCCCCTTAAAAAACTACAATAAAATAAAATGATGAGGGGATGGCTCACATTGTTGTTAAATACACAAGCTGGACTAGGGGGGTTACTCCAAAGAAGTATAGCTGGCATAATGCTTTATAGCCTCTTAATCAGTCCAAAGTCTTCATGAATATGATATAGGAAGTTGACAGTTTTTGGATGATTTGTCTGTCTAGTATTTATCGTACTCCAATCCGAGTGTGTATAGTAGCTTCTGCATAGGGGAGCCGCAGGGCTTGATCACGCTCTCCTAAAACTAGATAGTAGGGGAACTGTAAATAGTTAGATGTGACGGGTGAGTCCCCAGACTTATGAGCTTTACGTAGGCTACGAACCCGCCTAGGAAGGCCGGCCACTCCCCTCTAGACAGGCGGCAAGTCTACCGAAGATCCATCTGTGTATCTCATGGAGAGGGCATCTATCATGATATAATTCCCTCTAGATCGTTGGGATTAGGAAGCTGCGCTCTGCAAATTGGGGTGTAACTTCTGTGGTTCTTTCAGCTCCAGGGTGTATCCTCTGTGGTTCTTGCGGCTCCAGGTGTATCCTCTGTGGTTCTTGCAGCTCCGGGTGAATCCTCTGTGGTTCTTGCAGCTCCAGTTTACAATTATCTTTTGAACGCTTGATGACTGTAGTATGCTCTGAGCCATATTCTCTCAAATAGCTTGTGCCAGGACTTGTTTCTTTTGCTTGCTGCGCAATCAGTTTGTCAATCTGGTCATTAAATTGTAGTTCAAAGTCCTCCAATAATATCTTCAACGTTCCAAAGAGCACCCCCACATCCATATTCAGTAGGAATGTATTGTTCACTTAGAGACAGAAAGAAGCAACGCTTCTACGGTGTTGAAATACGGCAGAGCCCCCAAGGTTCTCTGCCGGGGGGGTTAGTAGGAGGCCTCAGCCTCGAAAATAGCTCCGGTGCCTTGATGCCAGCATCCACTTTTACAATATAGGGGTGGAAAGTTAAAGAATCTTCTCCTAGTCTTAAATATGTTGTTTTCAGTCCAGGATGGTATCTTAATAATAGGATGTTAGACCGCTGAAGTAGTGAAGTTGGAGCAGCACACAAAACTGAGACCAGTCATGGCCGCCGCCCGGAAGTCCCCTCAGTATGTATATTTTATTCATACTGTATATTACATTAAATGTGTATAAATTTTATTGTGTTTCATCTTCCATACGATGCTTCCTCTTTTCTTCTTATCTTCTACTTGATCCATCTTCATGTGGTCACCGCCACACGCTGAAGCTTGAAAACGAGTTCCCCCCTTGTATAGAGGTGCCCTTAAATTTATATTGGCTGATTTTCAAATACAAATTCAAATCAACCAATAGCAAAAGCTTTCATTCTATTGGCTAATTTTAGTTTGGATTTAAAGATGGAAGAAGACTGGCCCAGCAGAGCGCCACCATGGATGAAGAAAGAAGAGGAGCAACGACGGAGGCGATCACCTTGGAGCCGGATTCAAGTTTGGTGAGTACCAATTTTGAGGTTAAGCGATAGTTTTTTTCAGCTTAGGGTGCAAAAGAGCTGAAATAACTGGTGCCATTTTCAGGGCATCTTTTTTTAGGATAGTGCTTTCTTTAGATTAGGTTGTTTTATTTTTTGGGCAGCAAAAGAGCCAACTCACTTTAGGGCACTGCCCTACTAAATGCCCTTATCATGGCAATGCCCAATCAAATGCCCTTTTCAGGGCAATCGTTTATTAGGATAGGAATTTTTTTTTTTGAAGTTTAGTTTTTTTTTTGTTTTTTTTTAAAGATTATTAGGTTAGCGGTGTTAGCTGGCTAGGGGGTTATGGGCAGAGGTTAATGGGTTCTTTGAAATGCGAGGGTGTGGCGATTTAGGGGTTAATATAGTGTAGCAGAGTAGTTTGCAGTGTTTCAGTTTAGGGGTTAAAAGTGTAGTGGAGTAGTTTGTGATGTGGGGGTGTGTAGGTTTAGGTGTTAATAGTATAGTTTAGTGCAACTTTTTTCAAGTTGCATTTAAAGTTAGAGCATTAAATGCTATTGCATTTGATTGATTGCATTTACTTTCAAGTTGTAATACGAGCTCACAATTCCACCTATAGAAAATTGTAAAAAATATTGTAAATAACCGCAAGTTAGAGCAAACAAATTTGCGATAATTTAAACAGAGCGCCACTTGTAATGTGGATTTAAGTGTAAAAAAACACTGCAATCTTGCGACTGCGTTTACGCTTTTCATCATACTAACGAAAACGCGCCACTCATAAACTAGCCCTTATATGAAAAAGCACTTAATGAGTGAAAAATCTATTCTAGTAGTTTCATGAGTTTTGCATTCCCAATAAATTGTGTTAATCTTATTTTTGGGCTGCTTAATGTTCCTTAATGTACAAAAATTACCTTTAATAACCCTCAATTGCCACCACATTATCCACAATACTATATTCAAACAACAGTATACACACATGTGTACAGAACATTTAAGACCTTTAGGTGAAACACACTCAAAATTATGAACATTTAAGGGACCAGTAAATACATTAGATTTGCATCATCCACAAATGCATGATAAAAAGACATTGCAATAGCACTTAGGCCCCGATATTTAAAGCGTCGAGAATCGAAACATGTCCGAGCAATGCTGGCGAGCAGTGATGTCTCTCCCATAGAAGTCAATGAGAGCATGATGTTACCACCCACATCGCCGCTCGTCAGCATTTTGCTGTGGGGGGGGGGGGTGCTATTTGAAGTGTGCCTACATGGCACAGAAAGTGCTCTCACTGAAACTAAAATGAGTTTCCGTATAGGCACACTTCAAATGTTGCCATGGGATCTAAGTTTAACAACACCTAGACTATCTTATCTAGCTCAGGCGATGTAGTCTTGACAGCTGATAGCTAGCAAGACAAACATGGCCGTTACCCTCCTCGCAACCTGCACCTCGCTGCTTTGAACATATCGGTCTTGTGCTGATGTGTCCAAAGCAAAGTGCAGGCTACTCCCACTAGCACGCCCCGCTAACTTCCCTGAACACCACTCCCCCTGCATCACCCAGCTAAGTCCCTAATTCCGCCAACACTTACGTCATGTCTAACCTACACTCCCCTGGAATGCCCATCTGACTCCCACATACTGCCTACTGTCAAAAAATGACTCACTTTTATAAACTATACTATAAATAATAAACCTCCCCATTATAACTATGAAACTATGTCGCTAAAGTTATAATCAATGTTTAAATAATATGTCACAGAGATGCACTAAAACATCAGCAGCCAACCGCCGGAGGGCCAGCAAAACCTCGCCGTCCTATCCAGGCTCCTGGAACTCAGCACCGGACCGGAATTGAGCCCCGATCTGTCGCTTCTTAAAAGGGGCATCGATTGAGTAGGGTGGAAGGGGATGAAGTCGCCCTTTTAGTATGTTGTTGGCATTTTGATGAGGCACCTAGGGATACCACTTGTTTGGGGGTGCTACCTTCTGGGAGGAATGGGGGACACTTCGAATCCGGTCCCCCATAATCACCTAGTCAACCCCCATACAGCTATGGGTGGTGGTTAGGAGATTAAGGCCTAATGAATGGTAACTATCAATAATCACCTAATCAACCCCCTCATATAGGTATGGAGGGTGGTTAGGAGATTAAGGCCTAATGAATGGTAACCATCAATAATCACCTAATCAACCCCCTCATATAGGTATGGAGGGTGGTTAGGAGATTAAGGCCTAATGAATGGTAACCATCAATAATCACCTAATCAACCCCCTCATATAGGTATGGAGGGTGGTTAGGAGATTAAGGCCTAATGAATGGTAACCATCAATAATCACCTAATCAACCCCCCCATACAGGTGTGAGGGGGGTTAGGAGATTAAGGGCTAATAAATACTAACTAACAATAATCACCTAATCAACCCCCATACATGTATGGGGGTAGTTAGGAGATTAAGGCCACCGCTGCCTCCAAAAGCAAACTAGAACTACACCTACCCCCCCCCTCTAAATTAAATCTCCCCACTAAACTAAACCCCAAAGTTACAAAAAAAAGTTACAATAAAAACTACAAAACAAAATAAACTACAGTAACCAAAATAAAAATCCCAGCATTATACCTAACAATAAACTACATGGCCCATAAAATAAAAACCCCCTCTAAAAAAAAAAAAAAAAACTAAAACTAAAAAAAATTACAATAACCCTTAAAGTGATCAGCTCTTTTGCAAAAAATAAATAAATACAAACCCCCCTATCTGCATTACTAGTAACCCCCCCATCCCCCAAAATAACAAAATCTAACTAAAAAAACCTACGGCTAGATTACGAGTTTTGCGTTAGGCTTAAAAAGCAGCGTTGGCCGGTCATAACGCTGCTTTTTAACGCCCGCTGGTATTACAAGTCTTGCAGGTACAGGTGTACCGCTCACTTTTTTGGCCAGACTTGGAAATACTGCAAATCCACTTACGTAAATTGCGTATCCTATTTTTTCAATGGGACTTGCATAGCGCCTGTATTACGAGTCTGACAAAAAGTGAGGGGTACACCCTCTCCTGTCAAGACTGGTACCGCATTTTAAAGTCAGTAGTTAAGAGTTTTATGGTACAACGCCGTAGCATAAAACTCTTAACTAAAGTGCTAAAAAGTACACTAACACCCATAAACTACCTATTAACCCCTAAACCGAGGCCCTCCCGCATCGCAAACACTAAAATTAAATTTTTAACCCCTAATCTGCCAAACCGGACATCGCTGTCACTATAATAAATATATTAACCCCTAAACCGCCGCACTCCTGCCTTGCAATCATTAGTTAAATATTATTAACCCCTAATCTGCCGTCCCTAACATCGCCGACACCTACCTACATTTATTAACGCCTAATTTTCCGCCCTCAACATCGCCGAGATCTATACTAAAGTTATTATCCCCTAAATCTAAGTCTAACCCTAACCCCCCTAACTTAAATATAATTGCAATAAATCTAAATAAAATTCCTATCATTAACTAAATAATTCCTATTTAAAACTAAATACTTACCTATAAAATAAACCCTAAGCTAGCTACAATATAACTAATAGTTACATTGTAGCTAGCTTAGGGTTTATTTTTAGTTTACAGGCAAGTTTGTATTTATTTTAACTAGGTACAATAGTTATTAAATAGTTATTAACTATTTAATAACTACCTAGCTAAAATAAATACAAAAGTACCTGTAAAATAAAACCTAACCTAAGTTACACTAACACCTAACACTACACTATAATTAAATTAATTCCCTAAATTAAATACAATTAAATACAATTAAATAAAAGTACATAAAAAACCACTAAATTACAGAAAATAATAAACAAATTACAATATTTTTAAACTAATTACACCTAATCTAATTCCCCTAACAAAATAAAAAGCCCCCCCAAAATAAAAAAAAAGCCCTACCCTACACTAAATTACAAATAGCCCTTAAAAGGGCCTTTTGCGGGGCATTGCCCCAAAGTAATCAGCTCTTTTACCTGTAAAAAAAATTACAAATCCCCCCAACATTAAAACCCACCACCCACACAACCAACCCTACTCTAAAACCCACCCAATACCCCCTTAAAAAACCTAACACTAACCCCTTGGATCAGCCAATAGGATTGAACTTCAATCCTATTGGCTTATTGCATCAGCCAATAGGGTTTTTTCCTACCTTAATTCCGATTGGCTGATAGAATTCTATCAGCCAATCGGAATTGAAGGGACGCCATCTTGGATGACGTTACTTAATGGTACCTTCATTCTGTGTTAGCCGTCGATTGAAGAGGATGCTCTGCGTCGGATATCTTGAAGATGGACCCCCTCCGCGCCGGATGGATGAAGATAGAAGATGCCGTCTGGATGAAGACTTCTGCCCGTCTGGAGGACCACTTCGCCCGGCTTGGATGAAGACTTCTCCCGGCTTTGTTGAGGACTTCGGCCCGGTTGGATGAAGACTTCTCCCGGTAAGGTGATCTTCAAGGGGTTAGTGTTAGGTTTTTTTAAGGGGGTATTGGGTGGGTTTTAGAGTAGGGTTGGTTGTGTGGGTGGTGGGTTTTAATATTGGGAGGGGGATTTGTAATTTTTTTTACAGGTAAAAGAGCTGATTACTTTGGGGCAATGCCCCGCAAAAGGCCCTTTTAAGGGCTATTTGTAATTTAGTGTAGGGTAGGTCTTTTTTTATTTGGGGGGGGGCTTTTTTATTTTGTTAGGGGGATTAGATTAGGTGTAATTAGTTTAAAAATATTGTAATTTGTTTATTATTTTCTGTAATTTAGTGTTTGTTTTTTTTGTACTTTAGCTAATTTTATTTAATTGTATTTAATTGTATTTAATTTAGGGAATTAATTTAATTATAGTGTAGTGTTAGGTGTTAGTGTAACTTAGGTTAGGTTTTATTTTACAGGTACTTTTCTATTTATTTTAGCTAGGTAGTTATTAAATAGTTAATAACTATTTAATAACTATTGTACCTAGTTAAAATAAATACAAACTTGACTGTAAAATAAAAATAAACCCTAAGTTAGATACAATGTAACTATTAGTTATATTGTAGCTAGCTTAGGGTTTATTTTACAGGTAAGTATTTAGTTTTAAATAGGAATTATTTAGTTATTAATAGTAATTTTATTTAGATTATTTTAAATTATATTTAAGTTAGGGGGTGTTAGGGTAAGGGTTAGACTTAGGTTTAGGGGTTAATACATTTAATATAGTGGCGGCGACGTTGGGGGTGGCAGATTAGGGGTTAATAAATATTTGCTAGGTGTCGGCGATGTTGGGGGCAGCAGAAGGGGTTCATAACTATAATGTAGGTGGCGGCGGTGTCCGGAGCGACAGATTAGGGGTTAATAATATAATGTAGGTGTCAGCGATGTTGGAGGTGGCAGATTAGGGGTTAATAAGTGTAAGATTAGGGTAGTTTAGATTCAGGGTTCATGTTAGGGTGTTAGGTGTAAACGTAAATTTTATTTCCCCATAGGAATCAATGGGGCTGCGTTAAGGAGTTTTACGCTGCTTTTTTGCAGGTGTTAGACTTTTTTTCAGCTGGCTCTCCCCGTTGATTCCTATGGGGAAATCGTGCACGAGCACGTTACACCAGCTCACCGCTAACGTAAGCAGCGCTGGTATTGGAGTGCGGTAATGAGCAAAATTTTGCTCAATGCTCACTTCTTGTCTGGTTTGTAAAAACCTGTTATACCAGCGCTGTCTGTAAGTGAGCGGTGAGCATATACTGCTCGTTAGCACCGCACAGCTCCTAACGCAAAACTCGTAATCTACCGCTAGTCTAGAAAAGGAAAGTAAAAATAAAAACCCTATTCTTAAAAATAAAAAAAAAGCTCTAACTAACGCCAAAAGTGGTACTTACTGTTGAGTAATCCGGCTTAACTTGATCCGATGTTGGGCACTCTTCATCCCGGTTCCTGGTGCCGGGGACCCATCTTTGCCGCGGCAGAGGGGGACTTCAGTGGCCTCTTCCGCTACCTCCACTCCACAATCTTTTTGGTTCTTGGGCTATCTTCTCTGAGCCCTGGTCTTCATGCGTTGCAGCTGCACACTGAGATTTCGGAAGCACAGAACTCCAATATATATGGGTATTACTTAATTTTGAATGGCTTATTTAAATCAGTCAATAGCAAGAACATTTTAAAATTTTAATTCTATTTACTCTTTTCTATTGGCACGCAGGTTTATCGCATTGGAAGTAACGCTCGTATTACAAGTTGAAAGTATACGCGATCTCTTGAGCGTGACCTCAGAGCTCTAGTTAACTGTTTCGCAAAATGAAAAAAGTGTTACAAAATACATCAAAACTACATTGAAAAGAACAGTTACACTCATAATAACACTATCTAATAAAAATTATTTTAAAATTGCCTAAAAAAAAAAGGCAGGCGAAGGCCTTTAACATAGAGATACATACATATACATGTCTAGATATATTTATTTATATGAACAATATAAATAGATTACACGTCTGATGTATAGCCCTTTAATACCCCTATCAGTATAATGTGTAAGGTTTAAGGGGCTATTGAAGTGTATTATGCTGATATCGACTGAGTGTTTAGATATATTCTTTACCAGGTGCTTATTTAGTAGAAACTTGTATAGTATAGGTATAGCTGTATGCAGATATGCACTTAGTATTGTTTCAACAACTCTTGCAATGTAGCGACTTGTTTTCTCCTTGTATAACTCAGTGTATTCAAGTCACTACCATGTTCAGCATCATATACACAAACAGTATTGATTATGTTCACTTACCCGGTCCAGTGAAGGTACAGTCTGATGCCAGATTCTCACAGCTCTATCCTAGCTGGGCACTTAGTGTTGTGGATTAACACGCCTAGAGAATCCGTTTTGCAGCTGCAAGTAATGATGGTTATTCATTCGTGTTAAGACTGACCTGGTGAGCTCAACAAACCGGCTGGTTATGACGGATGAGCCAAATCCGTTAAGCAATGAACAGGAACAAAAAATCTCACCACAAGCGATTAAATAAACCAGCTGTCCAATGTGCCAAATGTGAAAGTAGAAAATAAAGCTTTTATTGAAAGTTGCAAATAAAAGTTCTCATAGTACAATGTCTATATGACAAAATCACAGCTAGTGAACCAGTCTGCTGCCTGTCACCAATCCACTTGATGTTCTTTTGACAGACCAACATTTCAGCCAATCACTGATCAATCCAGAGTAACTATACTGCATGAGCTCAATGTTTTCTACATGAAAATGCAAAAAAAATGCCCTCTAGGGGTCAAAATGCATTCAGATTAGATGCACTCTTCAAGCTCTAAGAAATGAGCAGATGAACCTCATAGGTTTAGCTATCAACCAAGAATAACAAGAGAACTAAGCTAAATTGCATTTTTGGACATTAAAATCATTACTGTTTTTCTTCACTTGACTGTCCCTTTAAAAAATTACATATGCTAACATATACTAATCCTTAGGGATTGTTGGAATATCTACATGTACTTGTTCAAACAAGAAAATATTGGAATAGGATACTAAGCCTGTATGCCATATTTCTATTGACGTGTAAAATAAAGTCTATTTTCTTAAAGAGACATTATTGTGTTTGAATTATTTAAGAAAGACATTTCATTTAGAAGGAATATGGTTTCAGGTCCTTTTACAAGTTACTTTATAAATATATGCTCACACTAATATATTTGGAGATCAACTCATACATGACACAATACTGAACATTTACATTAAAGGGACAGTATACAATCATTTTCAGAGGACTGCATGTAATACACACTTTTATAAAGAACAAGATGACCACATACTGATATCAAAATCCATGAGAAAATGGCTTAAAGACTTACTTTGAAAATCTGTTTAGCTATGTTGAAAAGTTAGCTGGAAAGCCCATTCCAAGTGGGAAATAAGACAATCCCCCTTCCTTTGCATATGAAAAAACCCTTTACACAAACAGGAGCAAGCTGGAGAAGGTAACTGATGGTACTCACATCAAACTTTGAGGCATGGGTAGGAGTCAGAAAATCACAGCAATGTTATTTAAACATAAGCAAAACTAGACATTGATTATAAAAAAAGGACTATATAAATAGATCAAAAAAACATATATGTGTATAATGTCCCTTTAATAAAAAATACCACGACATAACATCTAGAATAAGTAGGCATCTCATATATTTATCATATGATAAAGGTCAATGCATATTGGTTACTTGATTCAAATACAATAGCGCATCTTTAGGAATTAGATATGTAGAAAAATAAACACAACACAGTCATTATTTATAAAAATGAAAATATTGTTGACAAACATATTAAACAAGATGGACTATATTCATGGATTTGCACTTGCCTCAAAATATCTTATGCAGGAAAACATATTGCTTTCATTCGTTTATTCAACGAGACAGCCATCAAAAGAGATTTTTGTGTTCTTTATCATCTATGGTTCAACAATGTACATGATTGACACAATCCATACTCAACATGGTTTTCAACTTGGCTTCTCATTCACAAACGTGGGTTATGTGCAAATTCAAATATTGCGGGACCACATAATCCAATCAGACGGATTTTACACCTTGGCATGTGACGTCTTAATTAACATGGCGCATCGTTGATCGCGTAAAAACGGCATCCAATCAAAGGCGCATCGTTGATCGCATAAAAACGCCATCCAATCAAAGGCGCATCCTTGATCGCGTAAAAACGGCATCCAATCAAAGGCACATCCTTGATCGCGTAAAAACGGCATCCAATCAAAGGTGCATCCTTGATCACGTAGAAACGTCAGCCAATACAAGGACTCATTTGACAGCTTGGCATGTGACGTCTTAATCAACATAGCGAATCCAAGATCGCGTAAAAGCATTAGCCAATACAAGGACTCATTTGACAGCTTGGCATGTGACGTCTTAATCAACATGGCGAATCCGAGATTGCGTAAAAACGTCAGCCAATACAAGGACTCATTTGACAGCTTGGCATGTCAATAAGAAACGTATTTATATTTTATAAACTAGTATGTGCTACATTGGTAGCTATGAATGTCACGCTAGATAACGTAATACTGTGATATATGAAATAGAATCCATTGTTGAAACTAAGGATATATTTCATTAGAAGCAGATGATTATTAACTATTTAGCAAGCAGCAGGGTTTAAATAGACCTGAAAACAACATTTTATGTTACACGATTATGTAGGACATTGCAATTTGAAATACATTTTCACATTAAATTTTAATCTTTGGATTATTGTGTTTCATGTCCCTTTAAATGATAAATAATGCTAGGAGATACATTATGAAAATAGGGATTGTTTATACATTATATGTTACCTATAGCTATGGTGTCCATCTTTACCATTTAAAAAGGGACACATGAGAAATACATATGTCAGTGATGTTTTCAGATATGTTAAGATTTATTTGGAATAACAATAATGACACATGTATTGATCAAACGTGTCACTTATTCAAGTTGAAATATGGTCAGCCTACCTATAGCAATATATCGTCGGATAATTAAAGAGAAAAAATAATAAGAGAAAGATATTAATCATCTAAAATATGTGCATTACACACAGTGATTGATTGTTACACTACTACAATAAGATATAAGTGAAATTGGAATACATGTGCTGTCAACATTCAAATAAGAGTTTGTTTTTACAAATATTATATGTCAATGTTTATGTAAAAAGGACTCAAATACATTAGAAATGCATATCCATTCCTTAAGAATTGTGGTCAGCATCACTTAAAGGGACATGAAATACAAACAATTAAGTTTCAGGATTCACAGAGAGGATACTATTTACATCAAATTACAAATTTACATAGATTATCTCATTGTATCAATCCTGGGATCATTTGTTAAAGGTGCATCAATTCACAAATAGTTTATAAATGAACACATGGATGTGCAAAAAAGAATATATATTTATATATATATATATATATATATATATATATATATATATATATATATATATATATATATATATATATATACAACCAGCAATATATATAGAGAACTTCAGACCTATGCTAATCATAATCTTGCAAAGATAAACCTTTATGAAAAGTATATCAAGAAAATGAATCAAATTAAATTTGACATGTAAATATTAAATTTATTGACAATTGTATTATATTTATGAATCATGAAAGACAATTATTTGGTTTCATGTCCCTTTAAGGATTAACCACATAAACTATAGATTTCAATCAATGACATGAATAAAGAGGACAAATAATATTGGAATGACATGGATTTTATTATTATGTCATAAAACATAAAGAAATAAGATAACGTTACAAAAAAACATATTGAAAAATCTGCCCCATTGGAGCCATTTGACAAGGTAAAAGAGTGCATCACAGTCCTTGGAGGGAGTTGACAAGGGCCAACACAGCCCCATTGGAGCCATTTGACAAGGTAAAAGAGTGCATCACAGTCCTTGGAGTGAGTTGACAAGGGCCAACAAAGGCCAGCACAGCCCCATTAGAGCTATTTGACAAGGTAAAAGAGTGCATCACAGTCCTTGGAGGGAGTTGACAAGGGCCAACACAGCCCCATTGGAGCCATTTGACAAGGTAAAAGTGTGCATCACAGTCCTTGGAGGGAGTTGACAAGGGCCAACAAAGGCCAACACAGCCCCATTGGAGCCATTTGACAAGGTAAAAGAGTGCATCACAGTCCTTGGAGGGAGTTGACAAGGGCCAACACAGCCCCATTGGAGCCATTTGACAAGGTAAAAGAGTGCATCACAGTCCTTGGAGGGAGTTGACAAGGGCCAACACAGCCCCATTGGAGCCATTTGACAAGGTAAAAGAGTGCATCACAGTCCTTGAAGGGAGTTGACAAGGGCCAATACAGCCCCATTGCAGCCATTTGACAAGGTAAAAGAGTGCATCACAGTCCTTGGAGGGAGTTGAGAAGGGCCAACAAAGGCCAACACAGCCCCATTAGAGCTATTTAACAAGGTAAAAGAGTGCATCACAGTCCTTGGAGGGAGTTGACAAGGGCCAACACAGCCCCATTGGAGCCATTGGACAAGGTAAAAGAGTGCATCACAGTCCTTGAAGGGAGTTGACAAGGGCCAATACAGCCCCATTGCAGCCATTTGACAAGATAAAAGAGTGCATCACAGTCCTTGGAGGGAGTTGAGAAGGGCCAACAAAGGCCAACACAGCCCCATTAGAGCTATTTAACAAGGTAAAAGAGTTCATCACAGTCCTTGGAGGGAGTTGACAAGGGCCAACAAAGGCCAACACAGCCCCATTGGAGCCATTTGACAAGGTAAAAGAGTGCATCACAGTCCTTTGAGGAAGTTGACAAGGGCCAACACAGCCCCATTGGAGCCATTTGACAAGGTAAAAGAGTGCATCACAGTCGTTGGAGGGAGTTGACAAGGGCCAACACAGCCCCATTTGAGCCATTTGACAAGGTAAAAGAGTGCATCACAGTCCTTGGAGGGTGTTGACAAGGGCCAACACAGCCCCATTGGAGCCATTTGACAAGGTAAAAGAGTGCATTACAGTCCTTGGAGGGAGCTGAAAAGGGCCAACAAAGGCCAACACAGCCCCATTGGAGCCATTTGACAAGGTAAAAGAGTGCATCACAGTCATTGGAGGGAGTTGACAAGGGCCAACACAGCCCCATTGGAGCAATTTGACAAGGTAAAAGAGTGCATCACAGTCCTTGGAGGGAGTTGACAAGGGCCAACACAGCCCCATTGGAGCCATTTGACAAGGTAAAAGAGTGCATCACAGTCCTTGGAGGGAGTTGACAAGGGCCAACAAGCGCCAACACAGCCCCATTGGAGCCATTTGACAAGGTGAAAGAGTGCAACAGGCACAGCAAAAAAATGAAAAAGGCCGAATGGCAACAACAACTGGAGCAAAGGTAACATGTGGACGGAAGATTCGTATCTGCGCCCTCAGAGCATCTCCGTATCCTCCACTTATGGATCATCAGCATCACCCTCATCGTCCTGTGCATGTCCAGCTCCAGATTCAAGCATTGACTCTACACTCATCATACTTCGTAGAGTTAAACGCTGAACCTGTAGCTGGGCATGCATGGTGTCATGCATCCTTCCCAGAAACAGACTGTTCCTCAGCACGGCCTGCTCTATATGCGCTAGAGCCTCTAGCGTCAGCTATGCTGACTCACAACCTAAAATAAAGCAAAAAAAGAATATTAATGATAATTACAGAACATAATAAAAATAGAGCAAAGATACATTGTAATAATAAAGACAAATCATTATTATAATTAAATATTCTATCTCGAAGATTTACACATTAAATATGTTCTTCAGACATAAACCATTAAAGGGACAGTTTACTCAAACATGTTCTCCCCTTTAATTGGATCACAATGATCCACTTTACCAGCTTGAGTGTATTAAATTGTTTAAAAGTATTTCCATTGTCCTTACATTGGCATTTAAAATAGTTTATTTAGCCTGTGGTATCCACACCTATCCTTAAACCTTTTGGCCTTGAGGCCAAGCTGTGTAAACACAGCAAGCAGAAGAAATTACACTCCCAGTAGGTTATACAGGGAGTGCAGAATTATTAGGCAAGTTGTATTTTTGAGGATTAATTTTATTATTGAACAACAACCATGTTCTCAATGAACCCAAAAAACTCATTAATATCAAAGCTGAATAGTTTTGGAAGTAGTTTTTAGTTTGTTTTTAGTTATAGCTATTTTAGGGGGATATCTGTGTGTGCAGGTGACTATTACTGTGCATAATTATTAGGCAACTTAACAAAAAACAAATATATACCCATTTCTATTATTTATTTTTACCAGTGAAACCAATATAACATCTCAACATTCACAAATATACATTTCTGACATTCAAAAACAAAACAAAAACAAATCAGTGACCAATATAGTCACCTTTCTTTGCAAGGACACTCAAAAGCCTGCCATCCATGGATTATGTCAGTGTTTTGATCTGTTCACCATCAACATTGCGTGCAGCAGCAATCACAGCCTCCCAGACACTGTTCAGAGAGGTGTACTGTTTTCCCTCCTTGTAAATCTCACATTTGATGATGGACCACAGGTTCTCAATGGGGTTCAGATCAGGTGAACAAGGAGGCCATGTCATTAGATTTTCTTCTTTTATACCCTTTCTTGCCAGCCACGCTGTGGAGTACTTGGACGCGTGTGATGGAGCATTGTCCTGCATGAAAATCATGTTTTTCTTGAAGGATGCAGACTTCTTCCTGTACCACTGCTTGAAGAAGGTGTCTTCCAGAAACTGGCAGTAGGACTGGGAGTTGAGCTTGACTCCATCCTCAACCCGAAAAGGCCCCACAAGCTCATCTTTGATGATACCAGCCCAAACCAGTACTCCACCTCCACCTTGCTGGCGTCTGAGTCGGACTGGAGCTCTCTGCCCTTTACCAATCCAGCCACGGGCCCATCCATCTGGCCCATCAAGACTCACTCTCATTTCATCAGTCCATAAAACCTTAGAAAAATCAGTCTTGAGATATTTCTTGGCCCAGTCTTGACGTTTCAGCTTGTGTGTCTTGTTCAGTGGTGGTCGTCTTTCAGCCTTTCTTACCTTGGCCATGTCTCTGAGTATTGCACACCTTGTGCTTTTGGGCACTCCAGTGATGTTGCAGCTCTGAAATATGGCCAAACTGGTGGCAAGTGGCATCTTGGCAGCTGCACGCTTGACTTTTCTCAGTTCATGGGCAGTTATTTTGCGCCTTGGTTTTTCCACACGCTTCTTGCGACCCTGTTGACTATTTTGAATGAAACGCTTGATTGTTCGATGATCACGCTTCAGAAGCTTTGCAATTTTAAGAGTGCTGCATCCCTCTGCAAGATATCTCACTATTTTTGACTTTTCTGAGCCTGTCAAGTCCTTCTTTTGACCCATTTTGCAAAGGAAAGGAAGTTGCCTAATAATTATGCACACCTGATATAGGGTGTTGATGTCATTAGACCACACCCCTTCTCATTACAGAGATGCACATCACCTAATATGCTTAATTGGTAGTAGGCTTTCGAGCCTATACAGCTTGGAGTAAGACAACATGCATAAAGAGGATGATGTGGTCAAAATACTAATTTGCCTAATAATTCTGCACTCCCTGTAGAACAGATAAGGTAAGAAAAAGTTATTTTTCTGTTCTATCCAAGTAGTGGTGATTGGTATATGGAGTGATATGAGATCAAATATGTTATAATGTGGATTTAGAATGATACTTACATCTGTGGCTGGGAAGAACAATCCGACCAGTAACAAAGAAAGCTGGTCTCAGGCATAGAAGTAGTTTGTGAAAAAAAGCACATTTATTGCTGGCATCACTTAGGAGAGATTACAGTACATAAAAACAAGCTACATGTAGCAGGGAATGGTCAGACGCGTTTCGGCTCACGCCTTCATCCGTGACCTGTGAATTATACAATGCTGGACATATAAATACCCTCAGTGAAAAGCTGATTGGACAATTTACCTAATGAATAATTGATTGAGGAGATCATAGTGACCGCCCCTGTGAATATTTTAACCCTTCACTCTAAAGGATAAAGGAGAAAAGAAAAAGAAAAAACACACATTGTTCAAAATATAAAAGTTTGCCCCTATGCATATCAATGTTACACATCTTTTTCCCCATACAAGGTTTTACATTTTATGTTTATTTATATTCAACTTCACTGAGTGAGAGTGCAAATAGAAATCTGGGGGAGGCCCTTATCAGTTACTAATGAATTATATATTTGCCATTTTTATCGCAGTCTCCATCCATACCAGATATTGATATTATATTTAAGCCTAACAGGTTAACGTATGGTATAGATCGAAGCTTGCAACACTGGCAAAGCATCCACCCAGAAAACTATAACAAACATAATTGCTCTATCACTGAGAATAGCTGAACACACATTTGCTCGCCTAATATTAAGATGGTATGAGAAAGATTGTGTCTAACCCTATCATACACTTTTATATATTTTGTTTGGAAGAGGATTTGCTATAAGCGTCTAGGATGTTATGGTAATCAAAGTAATAAGGAAAATGTTGTATTTGTATCAGAGGTGCTATTCCACATCAGATGATATAGACTTAACCCCTCTGAAGTTATTATATGCCAGAAGTGAGAGTTATGGTAGAGACACTAAGTCAGTATTAACTCAATTAGGCAGGCATGTATCATATGACATAGATAGGTAAAATGAGGATTAGGCATACAATGTTATTACTTGCAACAGCATATGAATAGTTTGGCGAAAGCCCAGCATACAACCTGACACCTAGTTCCCACTTGAATGAGAAGACCGTTACTTCAGGTATTAGGAAGGCAGTTGAGGCTTCTTTGCAAATAGAAAGTAGGCTTAAGCGTTTCTCTGTGGTGTGAGCTAAGCGGTAGTTCCCTGAAAGCCGGGACCGGCAATAGCTGATGACGTCACAGGCAGGAACACAGGCAGCGTCTCTCACGCTGTGAAGCAGAGTGCTGACAGGAAGAATCAGTTCAAACGGCTGATTGCAGGAAGGTAGATCGTGAAGCCGGATTGGCTCAGAATTCACTACGGTTAGAGAATCAATAATCCAGCAAAAGGAATGGTAAGTGACAGGTTTAAATAGGATAAGAGGAGATAAGGGGCCAATAGGGAAAGGCAAAAGAGATTCTGACATATCCCCCCCCAAAGGAACCCACAGCGAGGGTTCAAGGACTAGGGCGATCCGGATTCCGGCGATGAAATAAGGTAACACAACGAGGTGCTGATACAGAGGAGGCAGGTTCCCAAGAATCCTCAGCATGATCATAGCCCTTCCAATGGATCAAGTATTCCAAACGACCTCTTCGGCGTCTGGAGTCAAGAATAGACTGGACCTCGTATTCCACATCCTGAGAGAGAACATGTGAAACGGTATTAGATGGTAAACGTCCATCATGACATGGTTTGATCAGGGAGACATGGAAAGTGGAATGAATCTTGTATGAGTCGGGGAGTCTAAGGGTGACAGTAGCCGGGTTTCTGATAGCCAGAATTGGGAATGGACCAATGAAGAGTTTACTCAACTTCCGAGATGGAGTGTGCAAACGAAGGTTCTTGGTAGACAACCAGACTAGCTGACCAACCTGGTACTGAGGTTGTGGTGTGTGTCGCAAATCGTAGAACTTTTTATGGGAAGCTTGAGCATGCTTGATGTTGTCCCGAGCAACCGCAAAGGTTTCTGAAATGTCATTGACAGTATCATTAACAGTCGGATTTGGGGATGGCAAGTAAGGTAAGTAGTCAATCCTGGGATGTATTCCATGGTTGATAAAAAACGGACTGAAACCAGTTGATGAGTTAGTGGCATTATTGTAGGCAAATTCCGCCAACGCAAGATGGTCAGCCCAGAATTCCTGTTGATTGGAACAGAAACAGCGGAGATACTGTTCCAACCACTGATTCGTGCGTTCTGCTTGCCCATTGGTCTGAGGGTGATATGAAGTAGTGAGTTTTTGAGTTATGTTCAAAGTCCTACAAAGATGTCTCCAGAAACGGGACGTGAATTGTGATCCTCTGTCGGTTAATATGACCAAGGGAAGGCCATGCAACCGAACTATCTCTTTGATGAACATGTCACTCGTTTGTTGTGCGGTGGGTGTGCCAACCGCCGGTAAGAAATGGGCCATTTTTGACAGGAGATCGACTACTACAAGTATGGAGGTGTAGGAGGAAGATTTCGGCAGGTCGACAATGAAATCCATTGCAAGATGGGTCCAAGGAGTCTCAGGGACTGGGTAAGGCTGTAAAAGGCCTACTGGAAAAGAATGTGATGGTTTAGTAGTGGCACAAGTAGTGCAATGAGTGATGTAGTCATGTACAGACGTAGCCATAGCTGGCCACCAGTAGTGCCGTTTAAGGAGATTCAACGTTTTCCATTCCCCAAGGTGTCCTGTAAGAGGTGAGTCATGATAAACTTGAAGGAGAGTGGTCCTGTAGGTAGGAGGAATATAAAGTTGATCAGCATGGAAGAGAAGACCATTAGATTTCTTATGAAGCAGATGTATAGGTTTTGTGGGATCCTCAAGCTGAGATTTCTGGAAGGCAGGATCTGAGTTAACAATCATACCTAAGAATTTTGAGCTAGGGATGATGGAGGTTGGAATGTCAGTCAAAGGTGGTCTAGAGTCTCTTCTGGATAAAGCATCAGCCTTACCATTGCGGATCCCAGGGCGGTACATGATGACAAAGTCGAAGCGGGAGAAGTACAAGTTCCACCGAAGTTGTCTGGCGGATAATGTCCTGTTTTGTTGCAGATATTGCAAATTTTTGTGGTCTGTTATAATGATAGTGGGGAACTTGGCACCTTCCAAGAGGTGTCTCCACTGGTCAAAAGCAGATTTTATTGCTAAAAGTTCTTTCTCCCCAACAGGGTAGTTACGTTCAGCTGGAAGCATGAGCCTGGATAAATACGCGACAGGATGCATAGAATCAGTGAGCGATTGTTTTTGTGACAGCACTGCCCCCAGAGCATAATCTGAAGCATCAACCTCAACTATATATTGTAGTTCAGCATCAGGGAATGTGAGTATTGGTGCAGTGGTGAAATCAGTTTTTAATTTTTCAAAAACCCTCTGACAGTCTGAAGTCCAGTTGAATGGTTGATTTTGTTTTGTTAGGTCAGTGAGAGGTCTGGCAGTATGAGCGAAACTTTTAATAAATTTACGATAAAAATTTGCAAAACCGAGGAATCTTTGCACCTCTTTTCTGGTTTTTGGAGTGGGCCACTGAATGATAGCTTGGATTTTAGAATCATCCATCTTAATACCTTTATTAGAAATGACATAGCCTAGAAATGTGACTTGTGTGCTGTTAAACTCACATTTTTCTAATTTCGCATACAAGCGGTGTTCACGGAGCCGTGCTAGAACAGTTCTTACGTGTGTAATATGTTCTTGTTGGTTGTCAGAAAAGATAAGTATATCATCTAGATATACAACGATAAAATTATCTAGTATGTCTTTAAATATATCATTTATGAAGCACTGAAATGTTGCTGGAGCATTACACAACCCGAAAGGCATGACTGTATATTCATACAGGCCATAACGAGTTCTGAAAGCTGTTAACCATTCATCTCCAGCCCTCATTCGTATGAGATTATAAGCCCCTCGAAGGTCCAGCTTTGTAAAGACCTTTGCAGTACGTAATCTCTCGATAAGCTCAGGAATGAGCGGCAAGGGGTAGCGGTTTTTCTTAGTTCTCTTATTTAACTCCCTATAATCAATGATAGGCCTAAGTGACTGGTCTTTATTCTTTACAAAAAAGATTCCAGCCCCAGCTGGAGAGGTGGAGGGTCTTATAAAACCCTTTGTGAGATTTTCTTGCAAGTACAGTTTTAAATGATCTAGTTCGGGTTTGGAAAGTGGATATATGTGACCTACAGGTATGGTTGCGCCTGGCAATAAGTCGATAGGACAATCATATGGCCTATGTGGTGGGAGTGTTTGTGCATCAACCTTATTAAAAACATCTTGAAAATCAGAATAATCATCAGGTATTATACTAGTGGTTGAAAGTAGAATGTTGTTAATAGGGTAGCATGTCTGTGAACAATAAGATGAAGATAAGTTAACAGTCATTTGTTCCCAATCAAACTCAGGTTTATGTATTTGTAACCAAGTGAGCCCAAGGATAATAGGGAAAAGGGGACTTGGTATAACGTCAAAGCTAAGTGACTCCCTGTGACCAGTGTTAGAATGCATAAGTAAAGGTATGGTTTCTAAAGTTATGGGACCTGTTGAAAGAGATGAACCATCCACCAAATTAATAGAGACAGGAGACTGTTTTGCTTGTGTAGGTATTTTATTACTATTTACAAGATCAAAATCTATATAGTTCCCTGATGCTCCAGTATCGATAACTGCGTCAATCCTTATACTGTGTTGATCCCACTGTAATGTAAGAGGTATGGATATATGAGGTGGTGTTAACTTAGTAAATGATAGTGATACAGTGTTAGTGGTATTCTTACCTAATTTCATCTTCTTTAATAAAGGACAGGCGTTCACATCATGCTCTGGGGCAGCGCAGTACATGCACAATCTATGTGCTCTTCTCCTTCCTTTTTCCTCTGTTGAGAGGGGGCCTCTAATAAAGCCGATATCCATAGGAGTTTCAGTCTCCTTAGGAAGAGTTGAGGATGGATTGGAGCGTCTGTAAGAAGCTGGTGGGTTGTTTGCCCTTTCTTGTTTGCGTTCGCGCAACCTTCTATCAATAGTGGTACAATGGATGAACAAGTCTTCCAATCTCTCTGGGACACCAGTGCGGGACAGTTCATCCTTGATGTCCTCAGAGAGCCCAGATCTAAATTGGTGTTTAAGTGATGGTTCATTCCATTTAGAATCAACTGCATATATTTTAAACTGTGAGATGTAATTCTCAACGGGTTGTCTGCCTTGTCGCAGGGCCCTAAGAGAGGTTTCTGCGGTCTCCTGTTTAAATGAATCATCATAAAGTAATGAAAAGGCTGTTAAGAAATCCTGAATGGAATTTAATATGGGATTTTGTGTTTCAAACAGGCTGTCTGCCCAAGCACAAGGCTCACCCCTCAAATAAGAAATTATTGTTAGTACCTTTATTCTGTCATTACTGTACGTTCTTGGTTTAAGTTCAAACAGTAGGATACAAGCATTTCTGAATTCTTTAAATGTAGCTCTATTACCAGTGAATTTGTCAGGTAATGATACCTGGGGCTCAGGAAGTACTTCAGTATGTGCAGGTTTAGCTGTGTAAATCTCTCTAAAACAATCTTTCAGGACCTGGTTTTCTGTTTGTACTTCCCTGAGTGTTTGGGTAATTGTATCCATACGTTGTGTTAGAGAGGTAACCTGGTTAGCTAATTCATTCACATCCATAATTGCTTATAACCTTTATTTTTAGGCTGGATTATTATATCATACACTTTTATATATTTTGTTTGGAAGAGGATTTGCTATAAGCGTCTAGGATGTTATGGTAATCAAAGTAATAAGGAAAATGTTGTATTTGTATCAGAGGTGCTATTCCACATCAGATGATATAGACTTAACCCCTCTGAAGTTATTATATGCCAGAAGTGAGAGTTATGGTAGAGACACTAAGTCAGTATTAACTCAATTAGGCAGGCATGTATCATATGACATAGATAGGTAAAATGAGGATTAGGCATACAATGTTATTACTTGCAACAGCATATGAATAGTTTGGCGAAAGCCCAGCATACAACCTGACACCTAGTTCCCACTTGAATGAGAAGACCGTTACTACAGGTATTAGGAAGGCAGTTGAGGCTTCTTTGGAAATAGAAAGTAGGCTTAAGCGTTTCTCTGTGGTGTGAGCTAAGCGGTAGTTCCCTGAAAGCCGGGACCGGCAATAGCTGATGACGTCACAGGCAGGAACACAGGCAGCGTCTCTCACGCTGTGAAGCAGAGTGCTGACAGGAAGAATCAGTTCAAACGGCTGATTGCAGGAAGGTAGATCGTGAAGCCGGATTGGCTCAGAATTCACTACGGTTAGAGAATCAATAATCCAGCAAAAGGAATGGTAAGTGACAGGTTTAAATAGGATAAGAGGAGATAAGGGGCCAATAGGGAAAGGCAAAAGAGATTCTGACAAACCCCAAGGGGTGTATATAAGAATTTGCCCATGTGTTTCATCAAACCTAACTGTATGTTGTTTCTAAATCAGTTAATATTGAATGAGTTACCTATTTCCAGACATTAATTATGTCTGAATCGATATTGAAACCCAAAGGTACCCTTGTTCTCAGGGTGAAAATCCAAAAGGCTTCTCTTTTGGAAAGTATCTCATCCACATTACCCCCTCTTACAGGACGGCGAATTAACTCAATCACCAGCCATCTGAATGAGTCCACCTTACAATCATGTTCGACAATAAAATGCTCTGCCAATGCTGAACATGGATTGACATTGGAGATATCATTGAGATGTTCCCTAATCCTTTCTCGGACTTCCCTGGTGGTGATACCTACATATTGTAGGTTACAAGATGTGCACTTGATCATGTAGACAACATACTTATTTCTACAATTGGAGAAATGATCCACATTATATATCCGTTGAGTAACGCACGATTGAAATTGCTTCGTAACCATCGCTTGGCCACATGCTTTGCAGCTTGATTTGCCACACTTGAAGTGACCTTTAGTGGTTAACCAACTGTCTTTTTTAGCATAACCACGAATCATACTGGGAGACAAGTGGTTGCCTAAGGTTTGATTTCGTCTTGAGACGAAACGAAAGCCTTTTTTGACAATAGGGTTCAAAGATGCATCACCCATTAATATGGGTAAATTCTTCTTTACAATTTTAGTAATGGCATCATATTGTCTACTGTATCGTGTGCTAAAAATAATTTTATCATCTTGTGCAACAATTTTTTTTTTACCTATACCTAGGTTTGTCCTTTAGGAGAGATGACCTGTCCATAGCTTCCACTTGAGCTGCTGCTTTCTCTATTGTAGAGACCTCGTATCCTCGTTCAATAAATTTTTGTCTTAATGCAACACCCTCTAATAAGAAGGTCTGTTCGCTGGAACAATTGCGTTTTAATCTTATGTATTCGCCTTTTATCATACCAAAGCCTGTGCACCTAGGATGCAAACTCTTTGCATGCAACAGAGAGTTGGACTTGATTGGCTTAGAGTACAGCTCAGAGATGACGACCCCATTGCAAACATCACCTATAAGTGTTAAGTCCAAATATGGAACCTTGATGGAGTCACAAGTATATGTGAAACTTAATCCATATCTGTTATTGTTGAGGCTTGCAACGAATTCATCAGCCTCTTGCACTGTACCCCCCCATATAAAAAGCAAATCATCGATATAACGTCTATAGAATTTGATACAATGTTGAAAAGAGTTTTCCTGTCCATAAACGTGGAACAGCTCCCACCAACCCATGTATAGGTTGGCATAGGAGGGGGCAAATTTTGCCCCCATAGCTGTTCCACGTTTCTGGAGGAAAAACTCATTTTCAAAAAGAAAATAATTATGGTTAAGCAAGAACTCTATTATATCAATAACATAATTTCTGAAATCTGTTGAATAATTACTATACCGGTCCAAGAAAAATTTAACGGCCCGTAGGCCTAAATCATGCGGTATGGCCGAATACAGACCAACAACATCCACAGTAAGCCAAACTTGATTCGAGGACCAGATCTCATTATCCAAAAGATTCAGAAGATGCTTAGTGTCTCTTAAGAAGCTAGGAACAAGTAATACTAATGGTTGGAGGATACTGTCGATCCAAGCTGATAATCTCTCCAAAAGGGAGCCAATGCCCGAAACAATGGGCCTTCCCTTGATAGACTCCAGAGACTTGTGGATCTTTGGAAGATGGTGAAAGATGGGAATGATAGGATCCTTGACATAAAGAAAGTCAAAAGTGTCACAATCAAAAAATCCAGCTTCTCTCCCATCATCCAATAGATCATACACAAGTCTCTGGTAGTCAAGTGTTGGATTTTTTCCCAACTTTGCATAGACTTGGGTATCATTGAGTTGACGATTAGCTTCTTCAATGTAGTCCCCTCTATTGAGTACCACTACATTACCCCCCTTATCCGCCTGCTTGATTATGATATTATAATTCTCTTGCAGGGATTTAAGGGCAACTTTCTGTGATAGAGATAAGTTTTGGACCTTGATAGTAGTACTCAAACTATCGTGTAGACTCTGCAAGTCCATCTCTACTTGTTTATGGAAGAATTCCAATACATTACCCCTACTTCTTGTGGGGTAAAAAATGGACGGTGGCCTAAAGCCTACATGTGTGCTTTTGACCCCAAAGTTTGTCTTATTGGATTCGACTTCTAATTCCAAAAGAGACATATAGTCACGTACTTCGTCAAATGTTAGATCAATAGGAGTAACTTCTAAGGTGTATGGATCACAATTGCTATCTGAGACAAAAGGCTGGGACATATTTTGCTGTGTGAACAATCCGACACCCAGGACAATGAAGGTGGGGACTGGGGGAATTGAAGGGGAGAGGGATGGGATTGGGCTGGGGAGGGCTGGGCTGCCGCTCTAGGGTAGCCCGTACAGCTGCAGAGTCAGGGGCCTGGTGAGTGGGGGCTGGGCAGGTGGGGTAGCTGTACAGGCCAAAATACGGGGAGAGCGGCGAGGGGGGGCAAAGGGGCATTTTTTGGGAGGGACAGGCCAGGAGGAATGGGAAGGTCTGGGAGTGGCTTCTACCTGAGGAGGGGCTTCTACCTGGGGAGGGGCCTAGGGAGGGTCGGGAAACTGATGCCCAGAAGTGGAAGGTCCATCTGAAATATATAATAAAAATATATTAACATCTCATACATCATGAAATAAAATTAATGCATTTCAACATGATTATGTTTTATGTATACTTAGAAGTGGTTTGGAATTTAGAAACAATGATGACATAGGGATATGGTATGCATATAGGCACTCAGATGAATAGCAATGACTGTCTGTACAATCAGAAGATGATTATTGTGGTTTGGCATGGAATATGCATGTGACATCATGATGTCATTAATGGCAAATCATACATAAATGAAAGAAAAATACAAACATATTTTCATGCTGTATGATATAGAAAGGGGGGCAGTAGTGTATTCTAAAAATAATGGAATAATAATTTTTAAAGTGCCAAAGCTATAGACTTTGTTTTTCTTCCAGAGAATGTTTTAAAACAATAATACATGTTCGATACATGTTATATATATATTTGACATACCATCAGACTCCAAGGGAGCCACTTCCTCCTCCATCTCACATGTTACATCAATCTCTGTAAAACATAACATGTTGTGTACACGTTAAAATCAGATATTATAACATATGTTACTGTTGCTTAAGGACACACATCAATGTTGCATTAAAGATATACTGAGCGAAAATTAGGAATTACATCATTTTGATGGAGCATACAAATTACATTAGATTTGTTATTCTCGATGAGTAATAATTACATTTTAGTGTCTGTATTTTTACAATTATCTCAAAAGCAGAGTACATGGAACATTTAAGAGTTCACATGTGTGTTCTCTCTCTTTTGAATTTTATCACTTGATGATTGTTGTCTAAATTTATACTAAAAAGAAACATATGCTATCCATGTTCTGAAGACTAAGAAGCTTTGAGATCTTAATCTTTCAAGATTAAAAATAAATCCATATATAATCAGAGGAGTAAATTATATGTTTGATTCAAATGTAATGCTTCATCAGAATCATGATCATAATATTTATTACAAATACACCTTCAATGACATATGCATGAGTCAATGGACTTACCCAAAGCCTGCAAAGGCAGCTCATCATTGGTGGTGGATCCCTCTGGGCTCCCCACAACAACTACATCTATTAATGATATAGATATATTTTAGTGAACACAGTTTGGACATCACTAAATCCCATCAGTATCGAATTTAAAAAATAATATACTTAGAAATGTGAAGAATAGAGCACTAATATGAACAATAAATGCATGAGTTAATCAAGGTGATTATAAAGAAAATGATGTCTTTAACATATGTTTAATTTCTTACTAAATTAGACTGACAATTCATCTCATATGATTCTATTGCATATCTAAATATACCTATTGATCAATGTTTTTGAAATAATACACACAAACAACACTTTGAATAACAACTGGTGACAAATCGAACCAAAGCCATGTGGCACATAGATCCATTTGTGCAATGTACATTAATCTTTTTTAGGACACAACACATATTGATCACAATGCAAAACAGAAGTTATTAATAGAAATATGTCATCATGGTGCTGTTAGAGTATGCTTATATCTATAAAGTAAGTCCAAGAGTGAATATGTGATTTCGATATCAATATTGTTTCATCAAAACAATGTAAAGATGATTGAATATATTGATTCTTAAAGGGACACTGACCACAACTATTTAATTCATTGATTCAAATAGAACATTAAATTTTAAGTAAATTTTACATTTACTCCTATTATAAATTTGTCTGCGTTCTCTTGCTTTATTTTTTATTTTTTTTAAAAGGCAGCTAAGCAATATTTTGGTTAATAAAATATTGGTCGTTGAATATATCCACCGATCATCAAGAACAACCCAGGTTGTTCCCAAAAATGGACCTGCGTCTAAACTTACATTCTTGCTTTTCAAATAAAGATACCAAGAGCATACTGGAAATATGATTATAGGAGTAAATGAGAATTTTTATTAATATTGCATGCTCTATTTGAATGACAACAGAAATCATTTGTGTTCAGTGTCCCTTAAATATTAAAATATCTTGATTTGACATTGTCACTGTTAATGAATTGTCGAGTCCATATGTTGATGTAATGAATGGGATGGAGCATGCAATTACAAACAATTTTGTAATTTAAGGATATCATAAAGCTTCTTTAATTATCCTTCTCTCTTAAAGGGACATGAAGTTCAAAATGTGTAATTGTATTATTTTTTCATTTTCAAATGCAGCCTGTGATTTAAAAAAGCTTTAAAATAGACTTATTTTTGGCTATTTTGCTTCATTGTGTTATAATTTTATTTTAAAGGAGCAACTATGTACTACTGTTATCTGAACACATGAGTTGAACTAATGAAAATAGGCAATTTTCTGCATCAAACAATCAGCCGGTTACTCCCAGTAATGCATTGCTGATCCTGAGCCTACCTAGATATGATTTTCTAATAAGGATAACAATAGACTGAAGCAATGTAGATAATCGAATCAAATTTGAAATTAGTTGGAAATCACATGTGTCTAAATCCTAAAAGTGAAATGTTTGTTTTCATGTCCCTTTAATGATAAGGAAAAAAAAGTATGAAATGTATATTTTTTGAATCGGCACATATGCAAAAATGTGTTAGTGTTGTCTAAATGTATCCAAAAAATGTCAAGCACTACACAGGGGCAGAATATAAAATGGCCATGAAACTAAGGTTACATTAAAATGAAGATATCAAGAATAGAAGGGATATCTTCAAATACTCCTAATTTTAGATTTGTATTTCAATATAATCCGAACTTTGATTCATGATTCTTAATTTAAACTAACAAGAAAAGAGAATTAGAGTATCCATATAAATATCGATCAATGTGAATGTATTATGTAATGTTATGTCCATGTTTCTAAGACAAAGATAAATTAAAATGAGACATACCATGCTGTGACGAACCCTGGCTTGAGGTTCCAGCACAAACATCCAGATCTGTAAAATATTCAATGAGGATTGTATATCATTAATACAAATCAGGCCATGGAGACAAACAATCTGATTTTTAAATTCTAATTGACAAAGTACAAATCTATTTGTATTCACATGAGTTCATTGTTTCCTCAATTAATGTCTAAATAAATCGATCCTGTATTCTTATTTTCAATCTTTTATGTTGTTGACTGTAGCTTTAATTAATTTGGTGTCTTCTTGCATTCTCATCAATTTCAATCATTGCGCAATGATTCAAAGCGGAATTGCGCATCCGTGATTCAGAATTGATTTGGATATAGTAGTGTGATGAGTATCATTTATAAAGACTTCAAATATATTTGCAATTGGGTGTATTACGAGATTCAAATTGGATATTTGTTAATATTGAACAATAACAAATAATATTTATAACTGGGTTATGATTCGATAGTCAATGTATGAAATGGCGGATGATAGGGATTTCCCAGATGCGCAATTCCCTTTTCGCTCTGTGACGCATATTCTGTAGAGCGCAAGAAACATCACTCCTATTTCATGTGTGACAAATCTAAAATCAGATATCTGAACATCATATGTAGCGTATATGGTGAGATCTATATAGGTTGAATATATGACTATATACACATTTCTTAAAAATCTACTCAAATATTAATATATTATATGAAGTTGGATATTTACCTGGTTCAGATTCTCTGTCCTCCTCTCCCAGGCCACCGGACGGAGAAGCAGCAGCACTGGCCCCCGGGTCAGGACTTTCATATCCAGCAGCTGGGAGGGAAGAAGAAGAGGCTGAGAAGCGAGAGGATCTAAATCTGCGGGGGACCAGGAGATTGAGGAGGTTGCATAAAGTCACCTCATAAGGGAGTAGGTATAGTTTCCGTTGGGGCTTAGTTTTCTTGCCATCCCTCTTACAGACTTTTACCCACTCCCTTATGAGGTCGACTTTTTTGTGCAGACGCAACCTCATATATCCGAACCTCTTCATGATTTGATCCTGGCTCCTCTGGATGCCACACACCAAATTAACATCATTGGTGATAGACGCCCAGGGGCCTTCTTAATGCTCTGCTTTGTCGACCTCTTCTTGTTCCCAAACAGCTGCGGATAGAAGTCCTGGACGGCGTTGACCAGTGCTGCACTCTCCGGCTTCGTGAACCTGGGAGGCATCATGCCGGCTAGTCCCCACAAATATATATATATATATATATATATATATATATATATATATATATATATATATATAAAATCTATATATAAACTGCCAGCAGGCATTAGAGAACTGACAAAAATGGCAATGTGTAATGGACTTTTATATGGTGAAGTAAACATGAGATGGTATCTGTACATCTGATTGGATAAAATATTGAAATTTTGTTATCACGTCTGTGAGACCATACTGACTCAAGTTATGTTTGTGTGATGAACTCTGATTGGTTGTTCCTTAATGTTTCATATCTTAGTAACTTCCATACACATACCTCCTGGGGGTGCTGTTACTACATTTTTCATGTAGACTTATTTGTAACTCATGGGACTGTTATGCGGATATGTGTGATGCATATATAATATCCGTGATCTATTAAATATTAATTTTACTATTTTTTTAAAATATATAATCCTGTCACATTATTAAATGTTTTACACATTTCGATGTTTAATATTGTTCAGGTTCTTTAATACAAATAAGTTTTATTAATACACATTTAACATTGTATTTATTGTTTATTAAATAAATTTAGCAACTTATTGTGAAGTATTGACATTGCTCTATTAAATGTATTTATAATGCACATCGAGTGTGTGCTATTGCGTGACATTAGAATCTAATTTTTAAAGATGCAAATCTCGTGTTGCAAGATACGTTTCCCACGCGCGATTTCTGAAATGCGTAATTTCTGGTTATAATGTCCGTAACTTGGATAATCTGTTTATAAATGTTAAAATACACGTTTGTTTATTATTAGTAAATAAACCTCAAGCTTGTATTTGTCTGAATTGCTCACATATGTTATTGTGCAATGGCGTCTTTATTTTTAAAGCGACATTACACCCAAATATTTTCTTAAAATTATCCGGAGAGAGAATACATTTTTATACTTTAAAATGTAACTATCAATTTAGATTTTTCTTTAGATATCCTTAACAGAAGAAATTGCACTGCACATGGTTGAGCCAATCACACAAGGCATCTCTATGCATCCACCAATCTTCAGCTACTGAGCATATCTAGATATGGTTGTAAAGGAAATAATCACAAAATAATGCTTTTAAATCGATGATAGAATTAAATGTTAATGTTTAAAATTATATTTTATTTCTGATTCAAGAAAGAAACGCTTTTTATTTACCGTCCCTTTCATGAGCTAATATGCAATCTTGAACTTGATCTAAATACATCTGTATAAACATTGTAAATATGCATTGTTGGCCACCCACAATTAAGTAGATATTTCCCAGTAATGCTTTGCTGATCATAAAACTATGCACCTCCCTTTCTCAAAATTAGTATAACATGAAAATAAAGCATATTTGTATTACCTTCTGTATTGTTTGCCCCACTGTGAATTAAATATCTTCTAATGGCTGTATTATCCAGCTTTACCTTAAATGGACATTAAGCTATATGTTCTTTACTGATTTAGATGGATAATACAATGTTACAACAACGTCATATTTAGTTTGATTCTCTCATTAGCTTTTTTTGCTTGATATTCTTGACTGAAAACCATATCTAGATAGGCTCTTTTGCTGCTGATTGTTGGTTGCACATAGATGCCTTATGTCATTGTCTAACCCATGTGCATTGCTATTTATTTAACAAAGGATATCTAAAGACTGAATATACTTAGATAATAATAGTACATTTAAATTTTGTTTAAATAAAATTTGTATTGTCTATGATTCACTAAATGAAATATTTTTGGAATGTCCCTTTAAGGACCAAACCCTTAGGAATATGTGGAGTTAACATTGTAGAAAGAAACTAAAGGGGACTGAAAATACATCTAGATATGTGATATCTATCCAAGAGGTAAGGAGAATAATTGCTAGAAATTATATTTTGATCTATCTATAGTTAAATGAGCCTTCAAATGACTCCACTAGAACTGAAAAGTAATCAATATGGCATACAATGACTAGCTTGGTCTAAATATGAAATTAAATTACTTTTCATTTACAGATAATTTCAAACATATTACCTAAAAAATAATTAAAGATGAATAACCTATATTTATTGTAATAATGTTTTTGGATACCTAAGGAAGATCCCAGATATTATTATGTAAATCTAACATTCAACTACACTGTCACTTTAATGTAAGTTAAACACTTTCCTTTCTTAAAAGTGAAATGAACAAAGTTGTTCTGTATAATTTAGACTACATATCCTCGTCATAAACATTTTATGATTTTAACATCTATAAATCACACAATAAAAGCATAGATGTATTTAACTCCAAATTAAATTGTTGAAAGATACTTGACTTTAACATTATCTGAATAAGCTGTGTTGATATTTTTCATTCAATAAATTAACCAAAATTATTCTATTTTATATCAGGCATGTGCTTGTCAAATAGATGACTAACAGTCATGGGAGTAATATTTTGTTTACTTGTCAGATTAGATGGATATATTTCTTCTTATCTTACTGTGATAGAGATATGTCTCCAAGAATATGTATTTTAATACAAAAAAATAGAAGATATAGTATGAAAAATAAATTATTGACAAAAAATAAATACAAATTTTAATAATAAAAAAAGTTAATTCATCACAGATGAAACTCTGAAAAAGAAAGAAAATTATAAACATTAGTTATTTCATGAACACATGTCTTAAAATATTCATTAAATCAAATAATTGTTAAATCATCTTGTGTCTATGCTCTAACATGTATTTTTTTGGTCTTGATATTAAAAAAAGGTTCATACATGAAATCTATTTCTATCCATAATTTGAAATACCATTATATTGTCTAATTAATCTTAGAATTAAATATTAGTATTTTAAATTAGACAAAATAATGCATATCACATTATAAAAATCTATTTATATTGTATGCTGAACATAATTGAATGTAATATTTCATGTCCCTTCAAATAATATACCTCTATATCAACTATAAAATGTATTCCTTTGTCTGATTGGTCAGAATGTGAGTCCTCTCTAGCACAAAGTAGTGGTAATGTATCTAAAATAAACATATTCTAATATAGGACATGTATCTATTCCTAATTCTTTTAACATTCTTCCTCCAGTGATTCTTAACTAGCATGCATTGTGCAAACTAACCTGGATGTATGGTCTTTGAAAGGCAATTATCTTCAAAATAACAGTTTATCTTCATTAGGTGTCTTATTCATCATTTTCAAAATAGAGGATTGTGAAATACCATCTAAAAGAAAATTAATCTAAGTGTCTCCAATAGGATGCATCCACAGCTTTAGTCCATAAAATTATTGCCACTTACCATGTGAAAGTGTCTTCGTATGGTTTTCAAGGTCAGCACATTTGAAAGACAATGCCAGACATGATCACATTGGTATTCATAACTTTCAATCTTGGATTCTTCACTTTCAGTTTAGATGAAGTCATCTCCCTAATGGCAGAAAAAGTGAAAATCAAATAATTAATACAAGTGTGTGAATTAGTTCTGCACCCCTCTCCCCTCCCCCATTTCTGAAAAGATTTATATCACTAGCTTACTAAACGTGTGTAGCATCTTGTGTTATGTTCTATCAATCAAGTGTGAAGATGAGTCATACATTGTGCAGACCTAACCTCTGATGTGTGACTTTGAATATGACTTTGAAGCATATAGTCTTGCTAGAGGATCCCTTTCTGAGTATCCAAAATTCTAGTAATGTGTAAACTAAATACTACTTTGTAAAATGTATGCCATATGATGGCTGATTGTGCCAAATTCCCGCCAGCCACAGTCCATACATTATTTATACTTACCAGCTGATGTTGTCTTTAAAAACCAGGACCCAATGCCAGGAGCATCACCTATAATAATCAAAATAATTTTTTATAATCATTTGATGAACAATCCTAACATGTTTGCACAATTCTCTACTTCTCATTTCCCTAGAATTCACACCTATTCGCAATACTCCTATCTAACTTCTATTATTTACCGTCTGAAGTGGCGGTTGATGATGTTTGCTCTGACATTGAGTCCCTCGTCCCGGAATGGCCCCTCTAGAACAGGGTCATCCTCCTCATCTTGGAGGAGGCGTCGGGGTGCCTGGACAGACTGCAGCATCCCAGCCCGCTGTGCAATGATATGCAGGACGCTGCAGGCTATAACGATCTTCGCCACCTTACTAGGGCTGTATTGGAGGGCTCCTCCAGACCTGTCCAGGCATCTTAGTCTCATTTTGAGGAGCCCAAACATCCTCTCCACTACAGCCCTAGTCTGCTTGTGCGCCCTATTATAGCGTTCCTGGGCCTCGTCGGTGGGGCTACGCAATGGCGTAATGAGCCAAGGCCGGCTCATGTAACCAGAATCACCTGTGTACACGAAAATCCCATAAAATAAACATTTTCCTTAAAAAACAATTATATGTTTAAATCACATTCTTTATCTGCCCATTTAAGCTAAGACATGCTACATATCTGTTTAGAGCTAAAACTAGACATTTGCGGAAAGAGACAATGACATGGTTAAATCGCATTCTCTATCTGCCCATTTAAGCTAAGACATTCTACCTATGCGTATTTCGCATAAAGCAGACATTTGCTAAAATAAAACAAAATGGTTAAATTGCATCCTAGAGCTGGCCATTTAAGCTAAGACATGCTACATTACATATCTGTTTGGAGCTAAAACTAGACATTTGCGGAAAGAGACAATGACATGGTTAAATCACATTCTATAAATGCCCATTTAAGCTAAGACATGCTACCTATGCGTATTTTGCATAAAGCAGACATTTGCTAAAATAAAAAAAATGGTTAAATCGCATTCTTTATCTGCCCATTTAAGCTAAGACATGCTACATATTTGTTTGGAGCTAAAACTAGACATTTGCGGAAAGAGACAATGACATGGTTAAATCGCATTCTATAAATGACCATTTAAGCTAAGACATGCTACATATGCGTATTTCGCATAAAGCAGACATTTGCTAAAATAAAAAAAAAATGGTTAAATCGCATTCTTTATCTGCCCATTTAAGCTAAGACATGCTACATATCTGTTTGGAGCTAAAACTAGACATTTAAGGAAAGAGACAATGACATGGTTAAATCGCATTCTATAAATGACCATTTAAGCTAAGACATGCTACATATGCGTATTTCGCATAAAGCAGACATTTGCTAAAATAAAATAAAAATGGTTAAATCGCATTCTTTATCTGCCCATTTAAGCTAAGACATGCTACATATCTGTTTGGAGCTAAAACTAGACATTTGCGGAAAGAGACAATGACATGGTTAAATCGCATTCTATAAATGACCATTTAAGCTAAGACATGCTACATATGCGTATTTCGCATAAAGCAGACATTTGCTAAAATAAAAAAAAAATGGTTAAATCGCATTCTTTATCTGCCCATTTAAGCTAAGACATGCTACATATCTGTTTAGAGGTAAAACTAGACATTTAAGGAAAGAGACAATGACATGGTTAAATTGCATTCTCTAGCTGGCCATTTAAGCTAAGACATGCTACATATCTGTTTGGAGCTAAAACTAGACATTTGCGTAAAGAGACAATGACATGGTTAAAGCGCATCCTATAGCTGCACATTTTGCACATTACACAAACACAACTGTTTTTGAAGACTACAGTGGCAATTGTCTAACTAATTAACCATGTTGTGCACAAATACTCACCAATGAGCCACCCAGGGGGAAACTGTCTGCCCTCAAACTGCTGCCACAGGGACCACTGTCTGAGGATGCGTGCATCATGACAAGCCCCGCCGAAATTCGCACACACCTGTATAATCTGCATTCGTGCATCACAAACAAACTGCACGTTGAGACTATGGAAGTGTTTGCAATTTTGGAAGGGCTGGTCATGTTCTGGAGCATGCAGCGCAATGTGGGTGCAATCTATTGCTCCCAAGAAATTGGGCATTCGAGCGATAGCAAATAATTCCCTCTTCAGGCGCCTCCAATCACCATCATTCTGAGGGAATCCTATGTAAAGCTTACTGACTCGTACCATGGCGTTCAGAAAGTTGTCAAAAACCACAGAGAAGGTACCCTGAGCCAGCCCGTGCATGTACCCCTCTCCAGATTGAAAACTCCCGGAGGCCAGGACGTGTATGCAACTAAGCTTCTTGGTCATACCAGGGATTGGCGTTCGCATTTGTCTACGTGGCTCCATATGAGGTCTAAGAACATCGTAAAGGCCAATGAGCTGTTCGCGATTGAGCCTATACTTGTCATAAACCTCGAAGTCACTACCTACAATTATTAACCCCTAATCTCCCGCCCCCAACGTCGCCGCTACTATAATAAGGTTATTAACCCCTAAACCTAAGTCTTACCCTAACACTAACACCCCCTAACTTAAATATAATTTAAATAAAACGAAATAAATTTACTATAGTTAAATAAATGAATCCTATTTAAAACTAAAGACTTACCTGTAAAATAAACCCTAAGATAGCTGCAATATAACTAATAGTTACATTGTAGCTATTTTAGGATTTATTTTTATTTTACAGGCAACTTTGTATTTATTTTAACTAGGTTCAATAGTTATTAAATAGTTAATAACTATTTAATAACTACCTAGCTAAAATAAATACAAATTTACCTGTAAAATAAATCCTAACCTAAGTTACAATTACACCTAACACTACACTATCATTAAATTAATTAAATAAATGACTCATATTTAAAACTAAATACTTACCTGTAAAATAAACCCTAATATAGCTGCAATATAACTAATAGTTACATTGTAGCTATTTTAGCATTTATATTTATTTTACAGGCAACTTTGTATTTATTTTAACTAGGTACAATAGCTATTAAATAGTTATTGACTAATTAATAGCTACCTAGTTAAAATAATTACAAAATTACCTGTAAAATAAATCCTAACCTAAGTTACAATAAAACCTAACACTACACTATCATTAAATAAATTAACTACAAGTACCTACAATTATCTACAATTAAATAAACTAAAGTACAAAACCCCCCCCACTAAATTACAAAAAATAAAAAACCACTAAATTACAAAAAATAAAAAAATATTACAAGAATTTTAAACTAATTACACCTAATCTAAGCCCCCTAATAAAATAACAAAGCCCCCCAAAATAAAAAAAAATGCCCTACCCTATACTAAATTACAAAAGTTAACAGCTCTATTACCTTACCAGCCCTGAACAGGGCCCTTTGCGGGGCATGCCCCAAAGAAAACAGCTCTTTTGCCTGTAAAAAAAAAACACAATCCCCCCCCCACATTACAACCCACCACCCACATACCCCTACTCTAACCCAAACCCCCCTTAAATAAACCTAACACTACCCCCCTGAAGATCTCCCTACCTTGAGTCGTGTTCACCCAGCCGGGCCGAAGTCTTCATCCGATGGGGCAGAAGAGGACATCCAGACCGGCAGAAGTCTTCATCCAAGCGGGGCAAGAAGAGGTCTTCCATCCATCATACAAGTACCAAAATACAAACAAACACTAAATTACCAAAAATAATAAAATATTACAATAATTTTAAACTAATTACACCTAATCTAAGCCCCCTACTAGCTATTAATATAGCTTCAATATAACTAATAGTTACATTGTAGCTATTTTAGGATTTATATGTATTTTACAGGCAACTTTGTATTTATTTTAACTAGGTACAATAGTTATTAAATAGTTAATAACTATTTAATAACTACCTAGCTAAAATAAATACAAATTTACCTGTAAAATAAATCATAACCTAAGTTACAATTACACCTAACACTACACTATCATTAAATTAACTAAATAAATGAATCCTATATAAAACTAAAGACTTACCTGTAAAATAAACCCTAATATAGCTGCAATATAACTAATAGTTACATTGTAGCTATTTTAGCATTTATATTTATTGTACAGGCAACTTTGTATTCATTTTAACTAGGTTCAATAGCTATTAAATAGATATTGACTATTTAATAGCTACCTAGTTAAAATAATTACAAAATTACCTGTAAAATAAATCCTAACCTAAGTTACAATTAAACCTAACACTACACTATCATTAAATAAATTAACTACAAGTACCTACAATTAAATACAATTAAAAAAACTAAACTAAAGTACAAACCCCCCCCCACTAAATTACAAAAAATAAAAAAATATTACAAGAATTTTAAACTAATTACACCTAATCTAAGCCCCCTAATAAAATAACAAAGCCCCCCAAAATAAAAAAAATGCCCTAACCTATACTAAATTACAAAAGTTAACAGCTCTATTACCTTACCAGCCCTGAACAGGGCCCTTTGCGGGGCATGCCCCAAAGAAAACAGCTCTTTTGCCTGTAAAAAAAAAAAACACAATTCCCCCCCCCACACATTACAACCCACCACCCACATACCCCTACTCTAACCCAAACCCCCCTTAAATAAACCTAACACTACCCCCCTGAAGATCTCCCTACCTTGAGTCATGTTCACCCAGCCGGGCCGAAGTCTTCATCCGATGGGGCAGAAGAGGACATCCAGACCGGCAGAAGTCTTCATCCAAGCGGGGCAAGAAGAGGTCTTCCATCCATCAGAAAAGTACAAAAAAAAAACAAACACTAAATTAGCAAAAATAATAAAATATTACAATAATTTTAAACTAATTACACCTAATCTAAGCCCCTACTAGCTATTAATATAGCTACAATATAACTAATAGTTACATTGTAGCTATTTTAGGATTTATATTTATTTTACAGGCAACTTTGTATTTATTTTAACTAGGTACAATAGCTATTAAATAGTTAATAACTATTTAATAACTACCTAGCTAAAATAAATACAAATTTACCTGTAAAATAAACCCTTACCTAAGTTACAATTACACCTAACACTACACTGTCATTAAATTAACTAAATAAATTAATCCTATATAAAACTAAATACTTACCTGTAAAATAAACCCTAATATAGCTACAATATAACTAATAGTTACATTGTAGCTATTTTAGCATTTATATTTATTTTACAGGCAACTTTGTATTTATTTTAACTAGGTACAATAGCTATTAAATAGATATTTACTGTTTAATAGCTACCTAGTTAAAATAATTACAAAATTACCTGTAAAATAAATCCTAACCTAAGTTACTATTAAACCTAACACTACACTATCATTAAATAAATTAACTACAAGTACCTACAATTAAATACAATGAAATAAACTAAACTAAAGTACAAAAAAAAAAAACACTAAATTACAAAAAATAAAAAAAATTACAAGAATTTTAAACTAATTACACCTAATCTAAGCCCCCTAATAAAATAACAAAGCCCCCCAAAATAAAAAAATGCCCTACCCTATACTAAATTACAAAAGTAATCAGCTCTATTACCTTACCAGCCCTTAAAAGGGCCTTTTGCGGGGGCATGCCCCAAAGAAAACAGCTCTTTTGCCTGTAAAAAAAAACACAATCCCCCCCCCCACATTACAGCCCACCACCCACATACCCCTACTCTAACCCAAACCCCCCTTAAATAAACCTAACACTACCCCCCTGAAGATCTCTCTACCGTGTCTTCACCCAGCGGGCCGAAGTCTTCATCCGATCGGGCAGAAGAGGACATCCAGACCGGCAGAAGTCTTCATCCAAGCGGGGCAAGAAGAGGTCTTCCATCCATCAGAAGTCTTGATCCAGGCGGCATCTTCTCTGTTCATCCATCCGGAGCGGAGCGGCAGCATCCTGAAGACATCCCACGCAGAGCATCCTCTTCTTTCTTGATCCGACTAGGTGACTGTACCTTTAAGTGACGTCATCCAAGATGGCGTCCCTTGAATTCCGATTGGCTGATAGGATTCTATCAGCCAATCGGAATTAAGGTAGGAAAAATCTGATTGGCTGATTCAATCAGCCAATCAGATTCAAGTTCAATCCGATTGGCTGAAGGAATCAGCCAATCAGATTGACCTCGCATTCTATTGGCTGTTCCGATCAGCCAATAGAATGCGAGCTCAATCTGATTGGCTGATTGGATCAGCCAATCGGATTGAACTTGAATCTGATTGGCTGATTGAATCAGCCAATCAGATTTTTCCTACCTTAATTCCGATTGGCTGATAGAATCCTATCAGCCAATCGGAATTCAAGGGACGCCATCTTGGATGACGTCACTTAAAGGTACAGTCACCTAGTCGTCGGATCAAGAAAGAAGAGGATGCTCTGCGTGGGATGTCTTCAGGATGCTGCCGCTCCGCTCCGGATGGATGAACAGAGAAGATGCCGCCTGGATCAAGACTTCTGATGGATGGAAGACCTCTTCTTGCCCCGCTTGGATGAAGACTTCTGCCGGTCTGGATGTCCTCTTCTGCCCGATCGGATGAAGACTTCGGCCCGCTGGGTGAAGACACGGTAGAGAGATCTTCAGGGGGTAGTGTTAGGTTTATTTAAGGGGGGTTTGGGTTAGAGTAGGGGTATGTGGGTGGTGGGTTGTAATGTGGGGGGGGGGATTGTGTTTTTTTTTACAGGCAAAAGAGCTGTTTTCTTTGGGGCATGCCCTGCAAAAGGCCCTGTTCAGGGCTGGTAAGGTAATAGAGCTGATTACTTTTGTAATTTAGTATAGGGTAGGGCATTTTTTTTATTTTGGGGGGCTTTGTTATTTTATTAGGGGGCTTAGATTAGGTGTAATTAGTTTAAAATTCTTGTAATTTTTTTTATTTTTTGTAATTTAGTGTTTGTTTTTTTTGTACTTTAGTTTAGTTTATTTCATTGTATTTAATTGTAGGTACTTGTAGTTAATTTATTTAATGATAGTGTAGTGTTAGGTTTAATAGTAACTTAGGTTAGGATTTATTTTACAGGTAATTTTGTAATTATTTTAACTAGGTAGCTATTAAACAGTAAATATCTATTTAATAGCTATTGTACCTAGTTAAAATAAATACAAAGTTGCCTGTAAAATAAATATAAATGCTAAAATAGCTACAATGTAACTATTAGTTATATTGTAGCTATATTAGGGTTTATTTTACAGGTAAGTATTTAGTTTTATATAGGATTAATTTATTTAGTTAATTTAATGACAGTGTAGTGTTAGGTGTAATTGTAACTTAGGTTAGGGTTTATTTTACAGGTAAATTTGTATTTATTTTAGCTAGGTAGTTATTAACTATTTAATAGCTATTGTACCTAGTTAAAATAAATACAAAGTTGCCTGTAAAATAAATATAAATCCTAAAATAGCTACAATGTAACTATTAGTTATATTGTAGCTATATTAATAGCTAGTAGGGGGCTTAGATTAGGTGTAATTAGTTTAAAATTATTGTAATATTTTATTATTCTTGCTAATTTAGTGTTTGTTTGTTTTTTTGTACTTTTCTGATGGATGGAAGACCTCTTCTTGCCCCGCTTGGATGAAGACTTCTGCCGGTCTGGATGTCCTCTTCTGCCCCATCGGATGAAGACTTCGGCCCGGCTGGGTTTATTTAAGGGGGGTTTGGGTTAGAGTAGGGGTATGTGGGTGGTGGGTTGTAATGTGGGGGGGGGGATTGTGTTTTTTTTTTACAGGCAAAAGAGCTGTTTTCTTTGGGGCATGCCCCGCAAAGGGCCCTGTTCAGGGCTGGTAAGGTAATAGAGCTGTTAACTTTTGTAATTTAGTATAGGTTAGGGCATTTTTTTTATTTTGGGGGGCTTTGTTATTTTATTAGGGGGCTTAGATTAGGTGTAATTAGTTTAAAATTCTTGTAATATTTTTTTATTTTTTGTAATTTAGTGGGGGGGGGTTTGTACTTTAGTTTAGTTTTTTTAATTGTATTTTATTGTAGGTACTTGTAGTTAATTTATTTAATGATAGTGTAGTGTTAGGTTTAATTGTAACTTAGGTTAGGATTTATTTTACAGGTAATTTTGTAATTATTTTAACTAGGTAGCTATTAAATAGTCAATATCTATTTAATAGCTATTGAACCTAGTTAAAATGAATACAAAGTTGCCTGTACAATAAATATAAATGCTAAAATAGCTACAATGTAACTATTAGTTATATTGCAGCTATATTAGGGTTTATTTTACAGGTAAGTCTTTAGTTTTATATAGGATTCATTTATTTAGTTAATTTAATGATAGTGTAGTGTTAGGTGTAATTGTAACTTAGGTTATGATTTATTTTACAGGTAACTTTGTATTTATTTTAGCTAGGTAGTTATTAAATAGTTATTAACTATTTAATAGCTATTGTACCTAGTTAAAATAAATACAAAGTTGCCTGTAAAATAAATATAAATCCTAAAATAGCTACAATGTAACTATTAGTTATATTGAAGCTATATTAATAGCTAGTTGGGGGCTTAGATTAGGTGTAATTAGTTTAAAATTATTGTAATATTTTATTATTTTTTGTAATTTAGTGTTTGTTTGTATTTTGGTACTTGTATGATGGATGGAAGACCTCTTCTTGCTCCGCTTGGATGAAGACTTCTGCCGGTCTGGATGTCCTCTTCTGCCCCATCGGATGAAGACTTCGGCCCGGCTGGGTGAACACGACTCAAGGTAGGGAGATCTTCAGGGGGGTAGTGTTAGGTTTATTTAAGGGGGGTTTGGGTTAGAGTAGGGGTATGTGGGTGGTGGGTTGTAATGTGGGGGGGGGGATTGTGTTTTTTTTTTACAGGCAAAAGAGCTGTTTTCTTTGGGGCATGCCCCGCAAAGGGCCCTGTTCAGGGCTGGTAAGGTAATAGAGCTGTTAACTTTTGTAATTTAGTATAGGGTAGGGCATTTTTTTTATTTTGGGGGGCTTTGTTATTTTATTAGGGGGCTTAGATTAGGTGTAATTAGTTTAAAATTCTTGTAATATTTTTTTATTTTTTGTAATTTAGTGTTTGGTTTTTTTTTGTAATTTAGTGGGGGGTTTTTGTACTTTAGTTTATTTAATTGTAGATAATTGTAGGTACTTGTAGTTCATTTATTTAATGACAGTGTAGTGTTAGGTTTAATTGTAACTTAGGTTAGGATTTATTTTACAGGTAATTTTGTAATTATTTTAACTAGGTAGCTATTAATTAGTCAATAACTATTTAATAGCTTTTGTACCTAGTTAAAATAAATACAAAGTTGCCTGTAAAATAAATATAAATGCTAAAATAGCTACAATGTAACTATTAGTTATATTGCAGCTATCTTAGGGTTTATTTTACAGGTAAGTATTTTGTTTTAAATATGATTCATTTATTTAGTTAATTTAATGATAGTGTAGTGTTAGGTGTAATTGTAACTTAGGTTAGGATTTATTTTACAGGTAAATTTGTATTTATTTTAGCTAGGTAGTTATTAAATAGTTATTAACTATTTAATAACTATTGTACCTAGTTAAAATAAATACAAAGTTGCCTGTAAAATAAAAATAAATCCTAAAATAGCTACAATGTAACTATTAGTTATATTGTAGCTATATTAGGGTTTATTTTACAGGTAAGTCTTTAGTTTTAAATAGGATTCATTTATTTAACTATAGTAAACTTATTTCGTTTTATTTAAATTATATTTAAGTTAGGGGGTGTTAGTGTTAGGGTTAGACTTAGGTTTAGGGGTTAATAACCTTATTATAGTAGCGGCGACGTTGGGGGCGGGAGATTAGGGGTTAATAATTGTAGGTAGGTGGCGGCGATGTTAGGGAGGGCAGATTAGGGGTTAATAAAATGTATTATAGTGTTTGCGAGGCGGGAGTGCGGCGGTTTAGGGGTTAATACATTTATTATAGTGGCGGCGATTTGCGGTCGGCAGATTAGGGGTTAATACTTTTAGTTAGATTGTGGCGACGTTGGGGGGAGGCAGATTAAGGGTTAATAACTATAATGTAGGGGTCGGCGGTGTTAGGGACACCAGATTAGGGGTTAATAGCTATAATGTAGGCGGCGGCGATATCGGGTCGGCAGATTAGGGGTTAATACTTGTAGTTAGATTGCGGTGACGTTGGGGGGGGGCAGATTAGGGGTTAATAACTATAATGTAGGGGTCGGCGGTGTTAGGGACAGCAGATTAGGGGTTAATAGCTATAATGTAGGCGGCGGCGATATCGGGTCGGCAGATTAGGGGTTAATACTTGTAGTTAGATTGCGGCGACGTTGGGGGGGGCAGATTAGGGGTTAATAACTATAATGTAGGGGTCGGCGGTGTTAGGGACAGCAGATTAGGGGTTAATAGTTATAATGTAGGCGGCGGCGATATCGGGTCGGCAGATTAGGGGTTAATACTTGTAGTTAGATTGCGGCGACGTTGGGGGAGGCAGATTAGGGGTTAATAACTATAATGTAGGGGTCGGCGGTGTTAGGGACAGCAGATTAGGGGTTAATAGCTATAATGTAGGCGGCGGCGATATCCGATCGGCAGATTAGGGGTTAAATAATGTTATTATAGGGTTTGCGATGTGGGGGGGCCTCGGTTTAGTGGTTCATAGGTAGTTTATGGGTGTTAGTGACTTAGTGTACTAAATGGGTGTTAGTGTACTAAAAACATACCGAATTTCGGAACGGAATAGAACCGAATTCAGCCGAATCCGAATAAATCCGAAACGAATTTATTCGGATCCGAATAAATCCGAAACGAATTTATTCAAATTTTGCCGAATCCGATTCGATCCGAAACGAAATTCGAAAAGTCCGAATCGATCCGAAACGAAAACGAACCGAATTTTTTAGCTGTGCACATGTCTAATAAAAATAAATATAGTGTAGTGTTTGTATGAGTGTAAGTGTAGTTTGTGTAATGTTTTTTTTGTGATTCGTGGATGTTTTTGTTCGCGGTAACTACTGGGTCTGGGTTGACGTTAATGATTTGAGCGAAGATGGATATTTTTGTTACGTTACAGAAACTCGTAATACCAGCGGGCGGTAAAAAGCAGCGTTATGACCGGCCAACGCTGCTTTTTGACCCTAACGCAAAACTCTTAATCTAGGCGATAGGAAGTTGTTTAAAAATTCCACATGTGATTTTAAAAGGAAACTCCTCAGATTGTTAGATCAAGCCATAGCATTGGGTATTTTGACAAAGAAAGAGATTAGTATCCTAGTCCCAAATCATCCATCAATACATATTTTCCATTATTTGCCAAAAACACATAAAAGTATTACTTCTCCTCCTGGACATCCAATCATTTCTGGCATAGGTTCACTTTTTGAGCCTTTGTCGGATTGGATTGACTCCATTTTGCAACCTTTAGTGGTTAAATTAAGTAGTTATTTGAGAGATTCTACTCATTTGATTAAAATCCTACAGAGTGTAACATGGAGGAAGGGATATTGTTGGATAGTAGCTGATGTAGCATCTTTATATTCCTGTATACCTCATTCAATGGGTATCAGAGCTATCAAATACTTTTTTGATTTGGATACCTGTTTTTCTGAGGAGACAAAAATATTGCTTTGTGAAATACACTGTGTGCAGAATTATTAGGCAAATGAGTATTTTGACCACATCATCCTCTTTATGCATGTTGTCTTACTCCAAGCTGTATAGGCTCGAAAGCCTACTACCAATTAAGCATATTAGGTGATGTGCATCTCTGTAATGAGAAGGGGTGTGGTCTAATGACATCAACACCCTATATCAGGTGTGCATAATTATTAAGCAACTTCCTTTCCTTTGGCAAAATGGGTCAAAAGAAGGACTTGACAGGCTCAGAAAAGTCAAAAATAGTGAGATATCTTGCAGAGGGATGCAGCACTCTTAAAATTGCAAAGCTTCTGAAGCGTGATCATCGAACAATCAAGCGTTTCATTCAAAATAGTCAACAGGGTCGCAAGAAGCGTGTGGAAAAACCAAGGCGCAAAATAACTGCCCATGAACTGAGAAAAGTCAAGCGTGCAGCTGCCAAGATGCCACTTGCCACCAGTTTGGCCATATTTCAGAGCTGCAACATCACTGGAGTGCCCAAAAGCACAAGGTGTGCAATACTCAGAGACATGGCCAAGGTAAGAAAGGCTGAAAACGACCACCACTGAACAAAACACACAAGCTGAAACGTCAAGACTGGGCCAAGAAATATCTCAAGACTGATTTTTCTAAGGTTTTATGGACTGATGAAATGAGAGTGAGTCTTGATGGGCCAGATGGATGGGCCCGTGGCTGGATTGGTAAAGGGCAGAGAGCTCCAGTCCGACTCAGACGCCAGCAAGGTGGAGGTGGAGTACTGGTTTGGGCTGGTATCATTAAAGATGAGCTTGTGGGGCCTTTTCGGGTTGAGGATGGAGTCAAGCTCAACTCCCAGTCCTACTGCCAGTTTCTGGAAGACACCTTCTTCAAGCAGTGGTACAGGAAGAAGTCTGCATCCTTCAAGAAAAACATGATTTTCATGCAGGACAATGCTCCATCACACGCGTCCAAGTACTCCACAGCGTGGCTGGCAAGAAAGGGTATAAAAGAAGAAAATCTAATGACATGGCCTCCTTGTTCACCTGATCTGAACCCCATTGAGAACCTGTGGTCCATCATCAAATGTGAGATTTACAAGGAGGGAAAACAGTACACCTCTCTGAACAGTGTCTGGGAGGCTGTGGTTGCTGCTGCACGCAATGTTGATGGTGAACAGATCAAAACACTGACAGAATCCATGGATGGCAGGCTTTTGAGTGTCCTTGCAAAGAAAGGTGGCTATATTGGTCACTGATTTGTTTTTGTTTTGTTTTTGAATGTCAGAAATGTATATTTGTGAATGTTGAGATGTTATATTGGTTTCACTGGTAAAAATAAATAATTGAAATGGGTATATATTTGTTTTTTGTTAAGTTGCCTAATAATTATGCACAGTAATAGTCACCTGCACACACAGATATCCCCCTAAAATAGCTATAACTAAAAACAAACTAAAAACTACTTCCAAAACTATTCAGCTTTGATATTAATGAGTTATTTGGGTTCATTGAGAACATGGTTGTTGTTCAATAATAAAATTAATCCTCAAAAATACAACTTGCCTAATAATTTTGCACTCCCTGTAGTCGAATTTCTGTTACAACATAACTTTTGTATGTTTGACAATGAATTCTACCTTCAGGTTTGTGGCACCGCGATGAGTGCTAAGTTTGCCCCATCCTTCGCCAACCTATACGAAGGTTGGTGGGAGAACAATGTGATTTATAGTGGTGAAAACCCATACGTAGAGTCCATTGTCATGTACATGAGATATATTTATGATTTAACCTTTATAGTGGATGAATCAATTAATCACAATATATTCATGAAATTTTTAAATGACAACAGTCTAAATTTGAAGTTTGTTGGGGAATGTAGACACGACACAATCAATTTTCTTGACCTTACATTAACAGGTGAGATTGACACAGGCAATATAACAACAGATACTTTCCGCAAACCGACTGCTGGTAACACTATACTTCACGCTGGTTCTTGTCACCCACCACATTTAAAAAGATCAATACCTAGGGAACAATTTTTACGTCTCAGGAGAAACACCAACTCAGATGAACATTTTGAGAAACAGGCAGTATCATTGAAAGAAAGATTAAGTGAAAGGGGTTACGGTGAAAAACTACTTGACACTAGTTTCATCCAAGCAAGTAGCCATACTCAGCAAAGTTTAGTGTCTAAGACCATGAGAAGGAATAATGAATTTAATGATTCAGTTGTGGTCTTTTCAACAGAATACTCTAACCAATTTAATCAGGTGTGTGGCATTTTAAAAAGGAATTTATACATTTTGAGACAAGATGAGGCCCTATGTGAAGTTGTTGAGAACTGTAAGTTTGTTTCTTGAAAGGCACCTACTCTGTCTAATAAACTTTCACCTAGTTTAGTCTGTTCTAAGAAATATGAAAGAGAGACCTGGCTACATAGAAAATGTACTTTTAGATGTGGGACAGGACCATGTTTAACTTGTGATATCATTAGTACAGGGACCACCTGTATATAGTATACAGGACAAACCAGTAGGGAGTTAAGGTCACGTATGAGGGAACACATTAATGACACTAAAAACTTCAATAAAGATTCAGCAATTGCTAGACATCATTTTACAATGCACATGACTAATGAGTTTAACATGAGTGTCAAAGTTATAGACTTAGTGAAAAGACCAAAAAGATGGAGAGATAGGAACAAAATATTACTGAAACAGGAGATGTTTTGGATTTACAAATTAAGGACCATCAATCAAATTAAGGACCAGGATTAAATAGAGAATGGGACATGAGTCTCTTTGTAGGATAAAGTCAATGTTTTATTTGACCTAAATAATTATACCCTGTTCCCAATTGAATTCAAGCTGTGTACTCCCTTAGTTTATAACTAAGTTTATAACAATGTTATTACATGAGTTTGTGTGCTGTTTTATTATTACAACAGCATTGTTAAGTTCAATGTTCCATCTCCCAAGTGTGATCTTTGTCATATGTCTTAAAATGATTTTAGGTTTAAGTTTAGCATTAACATCTTTGTTTACTTATAAACACTGTTTGACATTTAGTCATTGTTTGTCACACAGCCACAGTTTATGTCCGTGGAATTTATGAGAAGAGATATTAGAGTTGAATGTAGACTTCATATTACCACATATTGAAGAATATGTCTGGCATCATATTTCAAGTATGTATCAAAAAACAGATATTTTGAAATTTTATTTAGTCATGGATGACACATAAATTTTAACTTGTTCATGACCATGTTTAGTGTTAATCTTCTTTAAAAAATAGTATGTATATAATATATGTGCCTATGAACTAGGTCAGAACTTTCTTTTATATTTGACTTATCCCATTATTAATACAAATGTATACATTTCAGTGTACATTTTTGAAACTCATTTTGAGAGATATGTGTATATATATATATATATATATTATCAAACTGATTGCATTATGTCAGATCACTCTTATTTTGGTATAATATGTTCTACATTACTATCATCATTCTTTCCAAATATATATACCAGCATGATAATAAGGGTACACTTAGCAATAACGATATAGATACAACATAATCAAAAATCCATTGCGAGTGTCCTTTTAAAACAGTACCGTACTGTAGAATATTAATATTAGCATTTGTATTTTCACATAGATAGTTTTCTTCCTGATCACATATTTGTCACACAATCATGTTTAATTCAGCATGTTTTTATATTTCACTTGTATTTTTAAAGTGTTGTTTGGGTTTTTTTGATTGGTCACTTTGCCTTTAAGAAGGTGATGTCCGGTTGTAATACCTATCCCTATGATTAAGTGCCTGTTTGCGGCACGAAACGCATAAGGGTTAATTTACCTGTTCTATGCCTCTATTTTTAACTTTTTTTGAATAAATTGTTGTTTTTATTTCAAAACGTGCCTCCCGAGTGCTGCTCTGTTTTGCTATTGTGGAGCCTTCAGGAGGGGTTTGCATGAATGCATCAAAGATGAACTCACCTATCGTGATATTCCTTCTTCTTTGGATGACTTTATAGCACTTTGTTTCAGCCTGGACTCTCGCTTTCAGGAGAGACAAGCCGAGAGAGACTGAACAAGGAGGGTCCTCCCTTCCCGTCCCCCTGTTCGTCCGGTTCCGGCAGCATCCTCTACCCCTTCAGCAGCACCAGTTACCTCAGTGGAGGAACCCATGGATCTCTCCTCCTTCAAACCTTCAGAGTCCGAAAGACAGAGAAGAAGGAGACTGAGACTATGCTTTTATTGTGGCTCTAACTCCCACCAACTAAAGGACTGTGACATTCGGCCAGGAAAAGCCAATGCTTAGAGGATAACACAGGCGTACCTCTAAGCATGATCTCTACCAAATCCCCTCACTCCTGTCGGTAAGGTAAAGTTACCCTTACCTTCCTTCAGAATACTGTCCACACTCAAGCCTTCATTGATTCAGGGACAGCTGGCAACTTCCTGAATCACCATTTTATGATTCAAGATGGTCTACCTCTGCTACAGAAAAGACATTGTCCCATAACTACCCTGGATGGCACCCCCTGGGTTCAGGCTTGATTCATTTTGAGTCAGCACCCCTGACCCTAACTGTGGGTGTTCTTCATACCGAACAGCTCCAGTTCAAGTCATTCATTCCCCAGCTCAGCCTGTTATCCTTGGTCTTCCTTGGCTTCGCTTACACAATCCACAGTTCGACTGGGCTGAGGGACAGCTGGCTTCTTGGGGTGCCTCCTGTTTCAACTCCTGTCTTGCTAAAGTCACTCCTCTGCTCTGCATTCCCATAGCCAGCATCCAGACTCCCTCCATCCTTCCTTTGGTATATGCAGACTTTGTTGATGTGTTTGAGAAAAAAGCAGCTGACGTGCTGCGCCCCACCGTCCCTATGACTGCAAGATCTACCTCCTTCCCAGAGCCCCACTTCCCAAGGGCAGGACGTATCCACTCTCGAAGGCTGAAACCAAATCCATGGAGGAGTACATCCAAGAGAACCTAGCTAAAGGTTTCATTCGCTCTTCTTCCTCTCCTGCTGGGGCTGGCTTCTTTTTTGTTGGTAAGAAGGATGGTGGGCTCAGACCCTGCATAGACTACAGGGTCTTGAACAACATAACCATCAAAAATCGCTATCCCATACCATTGATCACTGAACTGTATGACTCACTCCAGGATGCTCGCTTCTTCACTAAATCGGACTTACGTGGGGCATATAATTTGATTCGCATCTCTCCAGGCCATGAATGGAAGACCGCCTTCGACACAAGATCGGGGCATTACGAATACCTTGTAATGCCCTTTGGGCTGTGTAACACCCCTGCAGTCTTCCAGGCATTTGTCAATGATGTCTTCCGTGACCTCCTCAACCGTACTGTCATAGTATATCTGGATGACATCCTTGCTTTTTCTTCCACTTTAAAGGAGCATCACAGGCACGTGAGACAGGTGCTTCTTCGTCTCAGGGATAATTCTTTGGTAGCCAAGCTAGAAAAATGTGAGTTTGATCAAGTCCGGATCCAATTCCTTGGCTACGTCATCTCGAAGGAGGGTTTTGCCATGGATCCTGCTAAACTCACCGCTGTACTAGAATGGCCTCAACCTACCTCCTTAAAGGAGTTGCAGAGGTTCTTGGGGTTCTCCAATTACTACCACAAGTTCATAAAGAACTTTTCTCAAACAGTCGCTCCTCTCACTGAATTTACAAGACGGAACAAGGACTGTAAACATTGGCCTCCTGAGGCCATAAAGGCCTTTTCTTGTCTGAAAAAGGCTTTTTGTTCAGCTCCTGTGCTCCGCCATCCTGATCCTGACCTACAGTTCACTTTAGAGGTTGATGCCAAGATAGGGGCTGGAGCAGTTCTTACCCAAAGGGATCCTCTGACTTCCAAGTCACACCCTGTAGCCTTTTTCACTAAACGCTTTACTCCTGCGGAGAGGAACTACCATGTGGGTAATCGTGAACTCTTAGCCATTAAGATGGCCTTGACTGGATGGCGTCACTGGATGGAGGGCACCGCCACTCCTATTCAGATTCTCACCGACCACAAGAATTTGACTTACCTAGAAACTGCTCATCGACTCAATCCTCGACAGGCCAGGTGGGCCTTGTTTTTTTCCCGTTTTCACTTTGTGGTCTCCTATCTTCCTGGGACAAAGAACAAGAAGCCGGGCGCCCTTTCCTGTCAGTTCCCTCACTCAAGTGATTCCTCCAAAGCTCCTATTGAATACATTATACCCCCCTCCTGTGTGATCGCTCAACTCAATACCACCCTTCTGCAAAGATTACAACATGCTCAGTCTAGTAAACCTCCTGGTGCCCCCATGGCCTCTGATATCCTCTTTGTACCTCAGAACCTACGTATCCCTGTGCTAGACTGGGCTCATGATAGCAAACTCTCAGGACACCCTGGTTCGACTAGGACCTTCAGGCGTCTTTGCCAACATGTTTGGTGGCCTACTATGAAGTCTGACGCTCAGGACTATGTGAAAGCCTGGACAATTTGTGCTGCCAACAAGACTCCCCGATCCTTGCCTCCTGGCTTGCTCCAACCATTGTCCATTCCCAAACGACCCTGGACACACATAACAATGGACTTCATTGTGGACCTTTCCTCTTCTGACCAACATACAGTTATCTGGGTTGTGATGTATTGCTTTTCCAGACTGGCTCACTTCATACCACTAGCCAAACTGCCTTCTGCTGAGGAATTGTCATCTATTTTTCTCTTGCATGGGATGCGACTTCATGACATTCCTGTGAATATTGTCTCCGACAGGGGTCCACAGTTAATCTCTGCCTTCTGGAGAGTCTTTTGTAAGTTGATTGGAACCACTGTTTCCTTGTTGTCTGGCTACCATCCACAGACTGATGGACTAATTGAGAGAGCAAACCAGTATCTTGAAGCTTACCTTAGAGCCTTTGTCAACACTCTCCACACCAACTGGTCTGAATTGCTAACCCTAGCTGAACTAGCAAGAAACACTCATTGGCACTCTTCTCTTCGATGCTCTCCGTTTCAAGCTGCAGCAGGTTATCAACCTCTTATCTTCCCTCTTTCAGCTCGGTCCACTGGGGTTCCTGCCGCAGACCATCACATCACTGATCTCACCACTCATTGGCAACGCATTCGCTCTCATGTGCGGTTAGCTGTCTCTAGATTTAAGAAGTTTGCTGATCGTTGTAGGGCTTCTGTACGTGCCATTCCAGTGGGTGAACATGTCTGGGTCTCCACTTGACACTTTTCTCTATGTCAACCCTGTCAAAAATTGATGCCTAGGTTTATCGATCCTTACAAGGTCCTGAAAAGACTGTCTCCTGTTGCCTACAAAGTGGCCTTGGAAAGAACCCTATGCATACATCCAGTTTTCCACATCTCACTACTCAAGCCGTACATCAAGAATAGATATTCCCAGCTTCGAACTCCTCCTCCTTCGTTCTTGATCCATGGTGATCCTGAATATGAAATGGCTAGGATTCTGGACTCCAGATACAGGCGCAGACTGCAGTATCTGATACATTGGAAGGGTTTCTCTGTGGCAGACCATTCCTGGGTTCCTGGGTTCCTACACGTGATGTGCATGCTCCATCTCTGGTCTCCAAGTACCATGCTGCTCACCCTTTGAAGCCGACTCTGGTTCCCGGAGGGAACCCTTGAGGAGGGGACTATGTCACGCCACGCCTATGCTAAGGGCACGGTGTCTCCCCCTCGCTCGTTGCCTAGGGCTGTGTCGGCTCAGGATGCGTGTGATGCTGATGTCACCGCCGCAAGCTCCTGATGCCAGCCGGTCTTGTGGTGCCAATCCCTCAGGTATTTGAACAGGCAGCAAACAACCTGTCACTGCCCAAGTATAGGTGCTTCTTTGTGTGCTCCTGGGAGTGATAGATCATTTGCTGGACTGTTACTTTGTTGCTGGAACCCTGCCTGTCTCACTACGCTACCTGTTAACCCCTAAATTACTGGACTGATACTTTGTTGCTGGAACCCTGCCTGTCTCACTACGCTACCTGGTTAACCACTAAATTACTGGACTGATACTTTGTTGCTGGAACCCTGCCTGTCTCACTATGCTACCTGGTTAACCGCTAAATTACTGGACTGATACTTTGTTGCTGGAACCCTGCCTGTCTCACTACGCTACCTGGTTAACCCCTATATTGCTGGACTGACTCCTTGTTGCTGAACCCTGCCTGTCTCACTTCTCTTTCTGTTTAACCCCTGAATTGCTGAACTGATTTTCTGTTGCAGAATCCTGCTTGCCTGACCATTCTCGTAATCTGCCTTGTGCTGTTCTGCCTGTTGTGAGTGCCGCTCTCCTCATTTGCCTGATATTTCCTGCTCTGGGATATTCCCTATCTTTCCGGCTCGACGCCGGGATAACAAGAATACTGGCCGAGTTTGGTCTGATAGAGGAGTATCCCACGAGCATTACAGATTGACAGTCAATTTCATATGAGAAGGAGAATTTAGGGACAGGATTGATTGGAAGAATATGCTTATGCTATGTTGAAGAATGATCGATTCGAATGAGAAACGTGCTGCTAACATACAGTATATGTAGCTTAGCTGGGACATCAGAACATGGCATAGTCTTTGGTTGTGCAGTAGACTGAATACTTGCGTTCTTAGCCTCTAATGCGGCTTGGGTCTCATCGATTTCAATTACCTTGATCCGCCTAGAGCCATCTTGAGTTGCCTCCCAGCTCTCCACTTCATATCGTCCAGTTGTTAATATGGGGTCTTCATCATATGAAGTGAGTGCTAAAATCAACCTATGTTCTAACTCTGAACATCGTTTATGTAGAATGTTAAGGAGTCCTCTCTCGCAGACAAGCCTTTCCATCATCAAGCCTCCACGTGGGCTGGGATATGGCCGCTCTTCAGAAGTCTCGGCATTAAGCCCCACACAGAAAAAAGTGGGTTTCCTTTGCTTGTTAGCGTCCCTTAGTCACAGGGCTATGCATTCTTGGTCAATGGACCATTAGACACAGTAATTACACAAATTGAGCTGAGCTGAGCTGAGCTGAACCGTCAAATATAAATGGCTAGATTACGAGTTTTTGTCGGTAAGGCTTGCGGGGCTAACACTCCTTTTTTTCTTACCGCTCCCTTAAGCCAACGCTGGTATTACAAGTTTTCTGCAAGCCGGTGTTAGCCTCAGAAAAGTGAGCGTTGAGCAAAATTTAGCTTCACATCTCACCTCGATACCAGCGTTGCTTACGGTAGCGGTAAGCTGGCAAAATGTGCTTGTGCACAATTTCCCCATAGGAAACAAAGGGGCTGAGCTGGCTGAAAAAAAAACTAGCACCTGCAAAAAAGCAACATTCAGCTCCTAACGCAGCCCCCTGCATTATAGGTAGGAAAAATCCTATTGGCTGATGCAATCAGCCAATAGGATTGACCTTGCATTCTATTGGCTGTTTGGAACAGCCAATAGAATGCAAGGTTAATCCTATTGGCTGATTGGATCAGCCAATCGGATTGCACTTCAATCCGATTGGCTGATAAAATCAGCCAATAGGATTTTTCCTACCTTAATTCCGATTGGCTGATAGGATTCTATCAGGCAATCTGAATTCAAGGGACGCCATCTTGGATGACGTCATTTAAAGGAACCTTCATTCTTCGTTTGAAGAGGATGCTCCGCATCGGCTGGATTGAAGATGGACCCGCTCCGCTCCGGAAGGATGAAGATAGAAGATGCCGCCTGGATGAAGCCTTCTGCCGTCTGGAGGACCTCTTCTGCCCCGATCGGATGAAGACTTCTGCCGTATGGAGGACCACTTGTGCCCGGCTGGGTGAAGACGGCTCAAGGTAGGGTGATCTTCGGGGGTTAGTGTTAGGTTTTTTTAAGGGGGAATTGGGTGGGTTTTAGAGTATGGGTGTGTGGGTTGTGGGTTGTAATGTTGGGGGGTATTGTATTTTTTTTTACAGGTAAAAGAGTGGATTACTTTGGGGCAATGCCCCGCAAAAGGCCCTTTTAAGGGCTATTTGTAATTTAGTATAGGGTAGGGAAATTGTATTATTTTGGGGGGCTTTTTTATTTTATTAGGGGGATTAGATTAGGTGTAATTAGTTTAAAATTCTTGTAATTCTTTTTTTATTTTCTGTAATTTAGTGTTTTTTTTCTTTCGTAATTTAGTTTATTTAATTTAATTGTAATTAATTGTAGGTAGTTTATGTAATTAGTTTAATGATAGTGTAGTGTTGTAGGTGTACTTGTAACTTAGGTTAGGATTTATTTTACAGGTAATTTTGTACTTATTTTAGCTAGGTAGTTATTAAATAGTTAATAACTATTTAATAACTATTGTACCTAGTTAAAATAAATACAAAGTTGCCTGTAAAAAAATAAATAAATCATAAGCTAGCTACAATGTAACTATTAGTTATATTGTAGCTATCTTAGGGTTTATTTTATCGGTAAGTATTTAGTTTTAAATAGGAATAATTTAATTATGTTAAATTAATTTTGTTAAATTTAAATTATATTTAAGTTAGGGGGGTTAGACTTTTGGTTAGACTTTGGTTTAGGGGATAATACATTTATTAAAGTGTTGGCGATGTCCGGTCGGCAGATTAGGGGTTCATAATTGTAGGTAGGTGGCGGCGACATTGTGGGCGGCAGATTAGGGGTTAATAAATATAATGTAGGTGTCGGCGATGTTAGGGGCAGCAGATTAGAGGTTCATAGGTATAATGTAGGTGGCGGCGATGTCCGGTCGGCAGATTAGGGGGTTAAAAATATTTATTTTAGTGTTTGCGATGTGGGGGTGTTATGGGGGTTAGTGTACTTGTTAGAACTTTAGTAAAGAGCTTTATGTTCCAGCATTAGCCCATAAAACTCTTAACTACTGACTTTTAAATGCGGTAGGAGTCTGGAAAGGAGAGGGTGTACTGCACACTTCTTCCAAGACTCGTAATACCAGCGTTAGGCAAATCCCATTAAAAAGATAGGATACGCAATTGACGTAAGGGATTTGCGGTAGCCTCGAGTCGCGGAAGAAAAATGAGCGGTACACCTGTACCTGTCAGACTCATACCAGCGGGCATTAAAAAGCAGCGTTGGGACCTCTTCTTTTTAAGGCTAACGCCAAACTCGTAATCTAGGCAATAGTTAATTATAATTTACAGCAGGAGTCATGATAAAATGCAACTGTTCAGCTTGCTCCGCCCCCTTTCCTTTTACACTTTTATCTCCTTCTTTCATTTTACACTTTTATCTCCTTTTCTTTAGCACTTTTATCTCTTTCTTTCCTTTTGCACTTTTATCTAATTTTCTTTAGCACTTTTATCTCCCTCTTTCCTTTTGTACTTTTATCTACATTCCTCTTTCCTTTTACACTTTTATCTCCTTTTCTTTAGTACTTTTCTTTACCTCTTTACTTTCTCATTTAAATCTTCCTGTTTCTAACGATTTCTAGTGGTCACATGAGCGCGAGTTAATCCCTTCCCATAATGCACCCATGTGATCATACTGCTCATGTACATACATGTTCGCAAATACATTCACTTAATATCGCGGTTTGTTCACTGATTTATACCGCTCATGTTCTCAGGACTACATGCACCATAATACCACGGTTCGCGCAGGGTATTTGTGACTACATTCACTTAATATCGCGGTTTGTTCACTAATTTATACTGCTCATGTACTCAGGACTACATGCCCCATAATACTGCGGTTTGTGCAGGGTATTGTGGGGAATGTACTGCTCACGACTACATTCCCCTTTTTAATACCGTGTTTTTTTCTGTTCACACATGCCCCTTAATACCGCGGTTCGTGCAGGGTATTGTGGGGAATATGGTGCTCGCTACTACATTCTCCTTAATACTGCAGTTTCTTCTATTCTCGCAACGGTATGTTTGTCTCGCGCAGACTCTACTGCACATGACTGCGTTGGACAAACATACCTGGCCTTTTATTATATATATATTTTTTTTTGTAAAAGAAAAGGTGGTGATTATTGATTGATATATTCTGCTCAGTAACTTTGAGAAAAGCAAAGGGATTACATTATTTACAATGTTTGATGCATTGTTCAGCCCCCTCTTGTGAAAACTAGAGTATTTACATGATGATTACAAATATTACCTGTTATGAGTTGGCAGAGGGGGGCGTCAGTACCGGTGGGTACCCCCACAAAAAGCCCTATATATATATCTATATCTATATATATATATATATATATATATATATATATATATATATATATATATATATATATATATATATATATATATATATACACATACATTGAGGGAAAAAATTATTTGATCCCCTGCTGATTTTGTACGTTTCTCCACTGACAAAGAAATTATTAGTCTATAATTTTAATGGTAGGTTTATTTGATCAGTGAGAGACAGAATAACAAGAAAATCCAGAAAAATGCATTTCAAAAAAGTTATAAATTGATTTGCATTTTAATAAGTGAAATAAGTATTTGATCCCCTATCAATAAGCAAGCTTTCTGTCTCCCATGTGTCTTTTATACAGGTAACAAACTGAGATTAAGAGCACTATCTGAATGGAGTGCTCCTAATCTAAGCTTGTTACCTGTATAAACGACACCTGTCCACAGAAGAAATCAATCAGATTCCAAACTCTCCACCATGGCCAAAACCAAAGAGCTGTCCAAGGATGTCAGGGACAAGTGTCAGGGTGCCAGGAATCAGACTGAGACGAGAAGTGCAAAAATAATCACACCTTTATTAATAACAAAGAAATAATAAAAAGTCCACAAGTCAAATAACAAGCCAGGAGTCAAAGCCAGAGCTGGTAGTCAGATGAGCCGAGTCAGGAGCCAAAGCGAGTATTCAGAAGAGCCGAGTCAGGAACCAGGAGGGACGTCAGACAGCCAGGTAATACACAAGAACAGGAACTCACAAACAGGTCTGAGACAATGCAAGGGCAAAGCATACTGAACAGAGGCCCTTTAAATAATAAGTGATGACATCACAACTCTGAGACTGCAACCTGTTTTACACGGATGATGTACAAAAGTCTGGCCATAAGAGGGCATGCAGGAAATGAGCAGCATCACACACTCTGCACCAGATTCAGCAAGAAACGGTAAGCAAAATGGCTGCCAGCAGCACATGGCAAACAAAGCAGGGAAAAAACCCTGACAGTACCCTCCCCTCAACGATCCCTCCCCCGCGGAAGGACAAAAGGATTATTGGGGGAAAAGGCATGGAAGGCACGGAGGAGGGGGGGAGCATGAACATCAGAGGAGGGAACCCATGAATGCTCCTCTGGACCGTAGCCCCTCCAGTGAACCAAATACTGTACGCGTCCCCTGGACATATGAGAGTCAATATTGCTGCTGACCTCATATTCTTCATGGTTGTCAGAGATAGGACGGGGACGAAGTAACACAGTGGTAAACCGATTACAAACCAATGGTTTCAAGAGTGAGACATGAAAAACATTGGAGATGTGCATTGCAGGAGGAAGGTCAAGAGCGTAAGCCACAGGATTGACCCGTTGGAGTATTCGAAAAGGACCAACATAACAAGGAGCCAGTTTATTGGAAGGCACATGAAGGTTCAAGTTTCGAGAGGACAGTTAATCCCTCTCACCAACCTGGTAGGAAGTTGCGGGCAGACACCTACGACCAACCTGGAACTTTTGGCACTGCATAGAACGATGAAGGCAATCCTGAATCTGCACCCATGTGGAACCGAGTTGCCGGAGATGCTCCTCCAAAGCCGCAATACCCTGAAACATGAATGAATCGGGCAACAAGGAAGGTTGAAACCCATAAATTGCCATGAACGGGGATAACTGGGAGGAAGCATTAATAGCACTATTACGAGCGAACTCTGCCCAAGGTAACAGTTCAGACCAATTATTGTGGTGATCTGAGACATAGCAACAGAGGCACTGTTCCAGTGCTTGATTAGATCGTTCCGCAGCCCCAATGGGTTGAGGGTGATATGCCGAGGAGAAGGAAAGCTGGATCCCCATTTGAGCACAAAAGGAACGCCAAAATCTGGAGACAAACTGGCTACCCCGGTCCAAGACTATTTCCTTTGGTAACCCATGTAAACGGAAGACCTCCTGGGCAAACATTGAAGCAAACTCCTGAGCGGTAGGCAGGTTCTTCAAGGGAATGCAATGTGACATTATAGAAAAATGGTCAACCACCATTAGGATAATAGTATTGCCATTGGAAACAGGGAGCTCGACAATGAAGTCCATGGAAAGGTGTGTCCAAGGACACTCACCATTAGCAGTAGTTTGAAGAAGACCCACAGGAAGACGTCGGAGTTTTATTCTCTGCACAAACTGAGCAGGAGGCAACATACGCAGCAACATCAGAACGAAGACCTGGCCACCAGAATTGTCCAGTGACAGACCAAATCATTTGGTTCTTGCCTGGGTGACCTGCAGCTTTAGGATAGTGGTAAGTGTGCAAAAGTTTAATTCGAAGGAACAAAGTAGATATGTGCGATTCGTTTCGTTTCGAATTCGAATTCATCCAAATTTGGTAGAATTCGGAGCTTCGGACCGATTCGAATATCCAAATGAAATGGTTTCCGAAAGAAACTAATCCGAATGAATTTGTTCCGAAATCTTCGAATCGTTCGGACGTATTCGTTGTCATTCGGATGTGTGTGGCGCATTTTTATTTTTTTATTTACATGTGACGTGACTACTAATCGGAATGCATTTGTTCCGAAATCTTCTAATCGTTCGGACGTATTCTTTTTCATTCGGATGTGTGTGGCGCAGTTCGATTTTAGTTACACGTGACGTAACTACTAATCCGAATGCATTTGTTCCGAAAACTTCGAATCGTTCCGATATATTCGTTTTCATTCAGACATGCGCGTGGCGCAGTTTTAAAATGATTTCTTCAAATAAATCTTGCTATTAAATCCAAAGAACCACAAAATAGTTAGAAGAAAGTGAGATCTGAATGATTATGTAATTATTTATTGAACAAATGAAAATATAAAATATTTATTTAGGTTTTTGGACTAGCATGGTATACTACTAATAACGAGTGACAACAAATCGATTCGAATTGATTAGTTTATTAAAATGAGTGTAGTGTCATATATCTTCTTGTCCAATCAGATCATTCCTTTTGTTTTGGGGGTTGGATTACTGTCACAGTGATAGTTTTCTGGTCCAATAATTATATTATTTAAATGATGTGGGTTGGATTACTGTCACACGCAGTGCAATGTGCTATAGGTTTTCCTCAAGGGCTGTGCTTATCTGTGCTGTTGTGTTAATCAGAAGGCAGACATTATCAGACTTCCATTCTAGCAGCATTGCAGCAGAAGACAATCCCTGAACTTGTTGTGAAGTTGAACAGTTAAGAAGAGAAGAAGGCACAGTGTCCTAGAGATTTACTGGTCTGCGTATTTTTGCTTATTATATTAATATTTTTGGCTGAAATTGTGACTCAAGGGAGAGGAGAAAGTTTTACAACAGTCAAATATATATTTCTTTATCTTATAGTTCTTGCATTAATAATTGTTATTATTTAAAACTTCTCACTAGAGTACTAGTTAGTAGTTAGTTAAAAATAAATATTATAATTGTGTACTATTGTATTGATTGTCTTGTGTGACTTTTTTGGAGTTCTATCTGTATGAGCTGAGCTGAGCTCACTGCAATTATTTTGTTTTTGTTTAAGACAGAGATATAGTTATTGCTGTGTGTGTGCTGTCTTAAAGTTAGATAACAGGCACACAGGTTGCTGAATGATGATAGGATTTTTTTGATTTTTGAACACATCAGCAAAAGACACAGACAACACCCTTATTTACTCTTTGTGGATAAATCTAATTATTATTTGTTGTGTGTGTGTATGTATACTATTCATCATTGTAGATAGATATCCCCACACAGACTTTAATTACATTTTTTTGTTTTTGTTTAACTGTAGTTTAATTTATTTTCTGTGCTGTAAACGTATATAACATTACAGGCACATTTCTTATTTTTGCATAGGATTTTTTTTTTGGTGTGTGTGTATGTATACTAGTCATCATTTTTGATGGATATCCACACACAATTTAATTACATTTTTTTGTCTGTTTATCAGAGTTCTATCTTTATTTGCTTTGCTGTCTTCCTATATTACATTACAGCAGGCACACTTGTCCTTTATAGACAGTAGCGTGAATTGCTTCGTGGTCCTGGATGTCCGACCGCTAACGGCTTCTATATAGCATATGAGGAATATAATGCACTCTCACCTGCTCTTCTTCTGACCGATATAGACACACTACGTTCTGGTCTCACCGTATGAATATAGAGAACGATATCATTAATTTTTGGGAGAGAAACAAACACTAAGATAACCTGGTCACACAAACATAACAACCATATCCCACTGTACACTTTAAATCAAGATATATAAAATAATAATATATTGATATTATAAATTAAATCAATCATGAGCCGAGGATACTTTAGTGTAACACTTTGGATACAATGATATAGCTATAGATAGAGTGTTGTAATTATATGACAGTATTAAATAATGGCATTGCACCAATTGTAACCATTAAGGGACAAATACGATTCTAGCCATTGATAAAGTATGGTTGAATTTTTGAATAGAATTAGTGTTATTATTGTAAGTATCCTAATTGTTACATTTTGGTTGTGAGATGGTAACTATTATTGGGTAAATGTAACACTTCCAAATAGTTCATATATAAGTGTCATAAACGCATTGTAAATAATGACAATTGCACGCAAATGGATAAACTTTATTAATCCTATGAGTAGATGACACTTGTTGATGAACTAATATATAGATTGGAAGTGGACCCTAAAAAATATAGTACTAATCCAAGCAGAACTGTATGTGTGAGGTTATTATACATATATTTGAGAGAAAACGCAACCTTCATTACAAACAATATTACCTCTAACCGTCCAGTATAGAAAGGGTTAATAAGCACACTTATTAGCAACCAATGAGGTTGCGAGGGAGCGTATAAAGCTCCACAGGCGACCAATAGTTAGTGAGTCTATGAATAAGGCGGACAGCCGAAACATGTCAGACTGGCCTTTAAGTAGTGTTTTTGATTTTTTATATTACTGCACGTGAGCAACTTTGTTTTAACTTGTCCTAATAAAGAGAACTTTTATCGTAAACAGTACCATTGTTTTGGAATACACTTGTCCTTTAGCATAGGTTTTTTTTTTTGGAACACATCAGCATCATCAGAAGACACATTATCCAATCTCTATTATTGGCTAAATCTATAGTAATAATTAGTATTATTTAATTTTTCAATTTTTATTTTTTAAATATATATAATTAGTAGACAACTACCTATTTGTAATGGATAGTCCTCCCCCACCTCATGTTCCTCAAACAACCAGTAGCAGTGACACAGTAACCACCAGTGACACCACATGTGTACCGTTACTGTCTGTGTTAAATCCTTCCACAGAATCCACATCCTCATTGCCAGGCACAGACATTTCTCATCCACCCTCCACACGTGAAACATCATTTAGGTCTCACAATAGTCCTGATACTACAAAGGAGAGGCAAATGAAGCAGCCTCAGGTAAAGTTTATTGGTTCAAGCAGAGCTAGCAACAGCAGTAGTCAAAGCACTCATAGACTCACTAGCGGTAGTACTAGTAGTCATCTGAGTCCACCCTCTAAATTTCAAAGGGCTGTAAATAAAAATTCAAGTTCACAATCCTCTAGCAGGGTTGATAGGTCCTCCTCTGAGATCAGGAAGCAGTCCGCATTTCGTTGGCGTCTTAATTTTCCGGAGCTTCCCCCCAAAACAACTAGTACAATCACTAGTGCCAGTTGTGTCACCACCTCTGCTATGTCCAGTTCTAGTACCGTGTTGCCAACTAAAATGTTTTACAGTAGAAGCCAAACAGTACCAACGCAGGCTTTTTCCAGTGAACATTCATTTAAGCAGCCCAAACGTGAAGTATTTGAGTATGAGGAAGAAAAAATTTCTCATGCTGATACTGCCGCCACCACCACTGCTACTGCCACTGCCAACATTACTGATAGCCCATCTGCTATTGATATACGTGAAGAGGGCACCAGTAGTCACCAGGGAGAAGAGGGCTCCCCAACATATGTCGCTAGTGATAAATCCATGTTTACTGACATGGACGAATCAGCGTCATCTTATAATTTTGAACCAGATGATCAAATTCACTATTCACCTATCCAGCATTCACAGTATTCTATAGATTTGTATTCCTCTCCATCTCCAACATCGTCACAACGAGTGTCATCAAGCTCTCCAATAGCTCGTGTTGAGTCTCCCAGCCAAATTGTAGTTAGTGCACCCGCCACTACTGGTAGGCCACTAACCTCCTCCATTCCCACCATCCCTTCAATGTTTAGGCCTCCTCCTGTTACATCACAGAGAGAAGGCCATAAAATAACAAAAACAAAAGAAGTTGCTACAGCATGTGCGGCCAAAGAAACTGTCACAAAAGATTCTTCACTGCACAGTGGCAAAGATAACCGTCGTGCACAAGTGTGGGAGCATTTTGAGGCTATTGGTGATGGTCGCCAAGCCAAATGCAAATTGTGTGGTAGGGAAGTCAGCCGGGGTAGAGTGTTGGGGCATCTGACCAATTCAGGAATGAACCAACACCTTCGCACCCATCACAAGCCAGTGGTGTTAAGGGAAGAAAGTGGTGTCTCTGCTCCAGCCAGCACTACTAGGGGAACTACTACTAGCAGTGTCACAGTCACCACCAGTAGGAATCACAAGGGGCATGGTGATCATGCCTCTTCTGGTGCAGCTGCTATCAGTGTCAGCCAACATACCATGAAATCCACCCAGCCCACAATGGAGCAATTTGGTGTATTTCATTCCAGTCGGATGTCAAGACAGCAGGTGCGAAAAATTACACGCCTCATTGGCCAGCTCATAGCGGTTGGAGGGGCTCCTTTAAATATGGTGGAAGGGGACCCCTTTAAACAACTTATGGAGGCAGTTGCACCCCATTATAAAGTTCCTACTTGTACCACATTCAGTAGATCTGTAATTCCCTCACTTTACCGATCATGCATTGTTGTTTTGAAGGAGGAGCTGGTAAAGGCTGCTGGACAGTCAGTGCACTTCACCACTGACCTATGGAGTGCTCCTAGTGGCCAACATGCCTTCCTGTCTTTGACGGCACATTGGTGGCTGCCAAATGTGTCACCACCAGTTATATCAGCCAAAAGTTCAGGCTCAAAAACCTCAGACTCAGTGACTGGTGCAGTAGCCAAGGGGTACCGCTCCTTTCTCCTGCATGCTGAGGTGATGGATCATCAGCACACCTCACAGAACATCCGACATGCACTGAATAATATGGTAGCTCAGTGGCTAGGAGAGCAGACAGGGACAAAGGCACAAATGGGTTTTGTTGTCACCTATGCGGCAGCCAATATGCTAAAGGCGCTACGGATGGCGGGTTTGTGGGTATAAGCTGTTCGGCACATGTACTGCATCTTGTTGTTAAGGCTGCCCTCGATCACGACACCGGAAGGTTGGCAACACTTTTGGAGTGTTGCCGAAAAATAGCTGGCCACTTCCATCATAGTGTCAAAGATAGCCATCTCCTTAGGCAGGAACAGAAAAATTTTGGACTTGCAGAGCACTGGCTCAAACAAGATGTGAGTACTAGATGGAACTCCACATTAGATATGCTGGAGCGTATATTAGAACAGCAAAAGGCAATCCATGCAATGGCATACAAACATTCCATTGGCATTGACAGACCACTGGGCAGGGATGACTGGGCCATGATTGAACAGGTAGTGGCAGTCCTCACACCTTTTCGGGCGGTGACAGAAAATCTAAGCCAAGAGAACGCTAGCCTGGCACAAGTCATTCCCCTCTTCACTCACCTCTCCAACCTATTAGATAATTTCCTTACTAATAGGGAAGTATTGCCTGGTGGTAATCTTCATGATGATGTTGCTGCCCTTGTAAGGAGGTTGAAGGAGCAACTGACTCAGCGCGTAAAAGAGTGCATCGACAGTAGCCCTCACTACATGCTAGCCACACTTTGTGATCTTAGAGTAAAGGGAAAGATAGCACTCCGTACAAATAGCTTGACCTCATGGAGGGACAAATTGATACAGAGGGTGCGTGATAGACAAAAAAAAAATGTCACCTGTAGAGGAAGATGAAGAGATGACAGAGTCTGATAGTGATACTCTGTCACCTAAAACCAAAAGCTCTAGCACTGCTGCTTGTCCTCGTCCCACCACAGCAGCTACTTTTTGGGCTGATACACAGGGCACATTGGTTGGAGACATTAGAGATCCCCCGATGAAAGAGAGCAATGCTGCCGACATGGTTAAGCTTTATCTATCTCAACCTCCCCTGCCCCCCAGTACAGATCCCTTGACATTTTGGGATGAAAAGAGGTATTTGTGGCCTGTCCTGTCTGTGGTAGCCCAAGAGCTAGTTTCCTGTCCCCCAACCAGCGTCCACAGTGAACGTGTATTTTCAATCACAGGAAATACACTTTCACCTCATCGTGCACAGTTGTCCCCCCAGCTCCTGGAGCAGATGACATTTTTAAAAATAAATCTTCCAAAGCTGGGTTACCCAGCTCTCAGCTTTGATTCAGATTAAAAAGTGGATATAATCTCCTGCTGACCCACTTGTGCAGTGTGCCAGTCAGTACTGGACTGGGAATTAAAATCATCCCTGGAAAATTGGGCGGACAGCCCTATTTTCCGTTCACTCAGTATAATGCACATATTCAATTTTTCTCAAAGGTGATATTACTGGGATTCTCCTTCACCACAATATTTATTTTCAAAATTATAGTATATTATTTTTTAATTAATTTTTTCACCATATTCTTGCTAAATGCACTGTAAAGCCCAATTACATCCATTAATCAGCACTTTAAATTGTAGCTTTTCTAGCCATAGCTGCTGCCGCTCACCAATACATTTACTGGTATCCCGTTAGGCTAATCCGGCTTTGCTGGTTGTCATTACATGACAAATCATCATGGCTCCTAAAGCAAAAGATTTCTTATTTTGATGATATTTTGTAGTTAGCTGGAGGTCATCAATCAAGTAACTTCCCAAATTCAAAATTTTCTACCCCTCTTTGAGACATAATATATTTTATTCCCACTACAGCAGGGTATCCATCCAAAAATGTAAAACAAATTCCAAATAATTTAAACTTAAAAGCTAAGGCCAAAAAATACAATTATTTTGATTTATATTAGTAATTTGAAGGTAACGTCATGTGACCTTCAATCTTAAATATTTCATAATAAACATTGAAATGTTATGTGATGATTTGTCATTGAATGGTGACCAAAAAATAACTTTCTATGTCACAGCGATTTTACTTCCCAAGGGTGTGATGGTTGATTTTATTACAATTTCAACTTTCTATTGACTTTCTTTATATTTTTCGTTACTTTTTTAGATCTTGATTTAGCCTAAACAAGCTTGCTCAAGCATTTGTATTAGTGTATCCATTTTTTTTAAATCGTTTATAATTAATAAGTGCACCTTAATCATAATTTTACAATTGTTAACACATATTTACACGTTACACGAAAAGTTTCTGTTGTAAGCATTGTCACACATTAGTTACAGTTCGAGTTAAGCCACAAATTTTTTTATTAGTTAGTGGGAGTTTTGGAGACTGTTATCCAAAATTATTGTCTTAATTTTTAAGAAAAAAAATTTGAATTACAACTAAGAATAATATTTTTGGACACTAAGAAAAAATATTAGTGCTACAAAAAAATATAGATTTAACAATCAGCCAGCTGCTACCATATGCAAAAAAATACGGTTAATCTCTAGGACAGTGTTGTCATTCTGGAAGTCCGCTCCTCATAAGAAAAAAATACAATAATATTAATGCTTTGCACAGAGGCACAAACAAGTGAGTGAGTTTTAAATTTACCACTTAATCCACATTCCATCATTTATTTCCATTTATTAATAAAATATTCTCTGTTTCTTTCTCATGTTTTTCAGAGAATACTAAAGAAAAACTGTAGACTTGACTTTGAGGGAGGAGACAGACCTTAAAAAAGAGGATGCTACAAGGAGTTCACGGGTAAGAATTATCAATACATGTGTACTTCAAAATAATTTTTATTAAACCGGCATGGAGTGCTGCTCATAAAGAAGGTTTTAATTTAACTTTCAATTGAAAACTCTGTTAAATAATATAAGTATCACAGCTAGTAATTTTGAGACATAAAATTAAGTAATATAATAAACGTCTATCTATGTTTCAGGTGATGAAACATTGTGTTGATTTAGATAAATTGCATCCAAAAGGGATTTGTGCATGTGATCAATTGCTTGCCTCTGATCTTTGTTGACACAGGCTAATACCCTGTCTATGTGTCTATGTAAATCTTTTCTCATATTGTTGACCGCTTTTGTCAATTTTTTTGTTGCCAGTAAATTTTCCAGAAGTAATTCTTCCATCCGGCTATACCGATGTTGTGCTTCCGGTTCTGTAGGCTTGTCTTGTTCCAGTTGAGGTGGTTGATTCTGGCCTGTCTGCTCATCCACAATGGGGGCATGATCTTCTGTTGATGGTTGGCCAACGATGACAGATGACGATGGTGAGAAGCATGTTTGTTGAATATTTACTACAGGACTTCCCTCTACACTAAGAACAGGTGAATGCAGTTGACTGCTATGGCTTCCACCTGCAGAAATGCCTCGTAGTTCTGAAATAGATGAAACCGTAATCGAATGTTATTATTTTGTTGTATGAAAACCAATGTATTTGTGGACATGTTGTACAGACATAGAAAGACTCTCGCTAAAAGATTTCTTCCATAATATCTAACAAAAAGACAGCAACAGACTATCCACAAACTTTTATTATACATTATTCGCTCAAATATATTTTAATATCCAGGATGGACAGATTTTATCTCTTTGTCAAATCTAAATAAAAGTTATATTCAATTAAAGGGATACTAACCCCACATCTTTTCTTTCATGATTCTGATAGAACATGCAATTTTAAGCAACTTTCTAATTTACTCCTATTATTATCAATTTTTCTTTGTTCTTATGTTATCTTGATTTGAAAAAACAGTAATAAAAGGTTAGGAGCCGGCCCATTTTTAGTTCAGCACCTTGGTAGAGCTTGCTGATTGGTTTGCTACATTTAGCCACAAATCAGCAAGTGCTACCCAGGTTCTGAACAAAAAATGGTCCGGCTCTAAAGCTTACAGTACTGCTTTTTCAAATCAAGATAGCATGAGAACAAACAAAAATTGATAGTAGGAGTAAATTAGAAAGGTGCTTAAAATATCATGCTCTATCTGAATCATGAAAGAAAAAAATTGGGTTTAGTATCCAAAAATTGCGTTATAAATCATTTGTAGCTGATTATTTTTGCTATAGTAAAGGCTTAATTACATAAAATGTCCAGATAATTATTGCCTGTCTTGTTTGTTTATATTTTCAGTTTGTTATAACTTACGTGGAGGAGTAGTGGGCATCTCTCCACTTCCGAAGGCTGCTACTGGTGGGATCCGAATCCGAGTTACTAACACTGTTAAATATAGAATAAAATCAGCACAAGCAAAGGTATACTAAATTATAGATAATAAGTTTGTGTGAAGACATCAATATTTATTTTGAATATTAATTTTTTTTTTTTTAAATGGTAAAGCATAGCAAAAAAAAAATTATTTTATGAAAAGGTGAATACTGTGCCATACATTTGGCTGAGAATGGTCAGCTGATAGTCGCAACAAGTGGATGGCCGGCAGAATCATTATCAGGCTGCTGAAAGTCATTATATGAAAATCGCGATACAATGGATAATAAAACAAATATTTGACTTTCAATATTTTGAAAGAACAGTAAATATAAAGCAGCATTATAAATTCATAGTCCTATCATAACATTTGTTTTGTTGTCTTCTTAGTATTGTTATTTTATAAATCAAGAATGTAAGCAAGCACTATGCCGCTATGCATGGGTTGGAAAGAAAAATAAATAAACGGGGACCAGGCTTACATTATTGGTTTGTAAAATAAAGATAATAATAGAACAAAGAAAAATTGATTATCAAATACAGGTAGCCCTCAGTTTACGCCGGGGTTAGGTTCCAGAAGGAATGGTTGTAAATCGAAACCGTTGTAAATTGAAACCCAGTTTATAATGTAAGTCAATGGGAAGTGAGGGAGTTCGGTTCCAGGCCCCTCTCAAAATTGTCATAAATAACACCTAATACATTATTTTTAAAGATTTGAAATGAAGACTTTAAATGCTAAACAGCATTATAAACCTAATAAAATAATCACACAACACAGAATATATAATTAAACTAAGTTAAATGAACAAAAACATTTGCTAAACAGCATTATAAACCTAATAAAAAAATTAAACAACACAGACTTCACTTGCATTTTTCTGCAAACAGTTCTTTCTATGTATTCCAATCTGGACTGATTTATAGACAGGAAGATCTCGTTCCTTTGAAATCTGCTCGATAGCTCAGGTCTAGTTAAACTGATTAATTTCAGCTTGATTGGCTTTGCTGCAACACAAGCGGACAGCTCCACCTACTGGCTATTTTAATAAATGCACTGCTTCTCAATGCTTTTCAATAGCAGTCACATGACTGGAAAAAAGGTTGTTATTCTGTAACGGTGTAAATTGAACCGTTGTAAACCGAGGGCCACCTGTAATTAAGTAGGTTAATTTGCTGTTCTAGCAGATTCTAGTATGAAATCATGAAAGAAAAATGTTTGGTTCATTATATCTTGATCATGGAAAGTAACTTGCCAAGAAAAAGGTAACAGGGCTAGTGAACTGGGACAGGATACATTTTGAATGTAATACTCTGGGAGTAGAAATCTAATCTTCAATCCATTTTTTTTTCTAAAACCGATGTTTGTATTCCTTATTTAGGTACTTACCACCAGAACTAGGCTGAGGCGTGCTTGGGGCTGATCGCCCTGCAGAGTATTTTCGTGGATCTGGAAAACATCAAGGATAAGAGACAGGTAAGTCTAACACGTGTATTAGTGAACAATAGTTATTAGTGATGGGCTAGGGAACTGGGACAGGGTACTACTATTTGAATGTAATACTCTGGGAGTAGAAATCTAATCTTCAATCCATTTTTTATTCTAAAACCTACTTTGTATTCCTTATTTAGGTACTTACCAGAACTAGGCTGAGAAGTGCTTGGGGCTGATGATCGCCCTGCAGAGTATTTTCGTGGATCTGGAAAATATCAAGGATAAGAGACAGGTAAGTCTAACACGTGTATTAGTGAACAATAGTTATTAGTGATGGGCTAGGGAACTGGGGCAGGGTACTACTATTTGAATGCAATACTCTGGGAGTAGAAATCTAATCTTCAATCCATTTTTTTTTCTAAAACCTATGTTTGTATTCCTTATTTAGGTACTTACCAGAACTTGGCTGAGACGTGCTTGGGGCTGATCACCCTGCAGAGTATTTTCGGGGATCTGGAAAACATCAAGGATAAGAGACAGGTAAGTCTAACACGTGTATTAGCGAACAAAAGTTATTAGTGATGAATGAATGAATCATAATTTTAAAAAAACCTATACAGGCCAGGTAGTGAAATATATATAGAAAATCTTGTCAACAGCCCATAATAGGCATTTAATGTCATGGTCGATTTTTTATATTTTAAATATTTGAAGTCACATAACAGAAAAAAGGATGCAAAGGCCACAGCGTATAAAATTCAGGTATTGGTGAGGTAGGGAAAGACAAAAAAAAGGGCCTTGGGAGGGAAAGAGAAGAAAGGTGACATGAGGAAAAAGGATATAGAGGAACAACAAATGAAGGGGCATAGGGGAGTGAGGGGAACACAAAAGAAGGGCCATGGTGAGGGAGAAGGATGATATATATATATATATATAATAACTAGTATTTATATAGCGCCTTTCTCACAGTGGGACTCAAAGTCTTGAAGCTCATTTTCAGCGCTCGCTCTCAAAATTTAAAATAATCGGCAGGTGAATAATTATAGTTGTTATTATTAAGAAATTTAATGGTACTCATTTGAGCGACATCAGAAGGATTAAGGGCTGAGTTGGCCCTGCTGGGATTTGAACCTTTGTATCTTTGAACAGACTTTTGTAGTCAGGGCATTTTGACAATCGAGCTACCTCACCGGCCTTATATAAAGTGTGATTTTGATTCTGTCATATGCAACTATGCCAGATGCATTCATATTCCATCTTTCACATACACAATTCACATACACAAGAAATGTATGTGGATGATGGAAGTTGAGTTATGACATTGTGTATGTAACTATGTATGCTGCCTAGAATGCAACTCCCGTCATACATGATTTTTGCCTTACAGATATGGGTCTTTCTTTATTTGATTAAAAAAAAAAAAAGTAAATTGTAATAGCTAAAGGATAAATCGATTGTCTTGTCTTCCACTTTATTCCCTTTTTTTTTGTTTTTTATTTCCACACCCATGCAAAGTAATCAAAGTAATCATATATTTAATTTTTACTCACCAGCTCTCTTTTGCCTGACAGATTTGTCTCTCCTACTTGAGCTTCCTTCTCCAGTGACAACAGCCTCTTCAAGAAGCTTGTCCCGCATCTCCATCTCCCAACTGTTGAAACGCACTCTCTTTGTGGAGTGCATCAATGACATTTTCTTTTTCACAATGGCCCTGCAATCATAATACCTATAAATAAAATAAAAACATATTTTTGGTTATTGAAAAACTATACTGACTTTATTTGAAAATAAGGATTTCTTACATTTTGCATCTGATACATCCAAAGAATACCAGCGGAGCTATTGGAAATGAATGACAGTGTCTGACCTTTACCACGGATTTTTATAGTTTTAAAAAGTTATATTATAGAGATGGATAGATTAATAGAAATATATATATATATAAATTCACAGGTTATTGTTGTTTTATATGCATGTAAAATTTAGTTATGTAACAAATAAATTTGTTTTTTTTTGTAAAGTTAGTACAGTGTTTGCTTATCTGGTATACATTGAAATGGACTATAAAGTCAAAATAAAGTTTTCTGATTCTGAATCAGCTAGATCAGATAATTGGAAAGTTAAGGGGACATGAAAAGAAAACCAAATATTTTGCCTGATTCAGATAGAGGATATAATTTTCCAAAAATGTCGCATTTACTTAATTTATTTCATTCTCTTGGAATCATTTATTGAAGGAGCAGCAATGCACGAATAATTTCTAACAAAACACCTGGGTGAGCCAATGAAAATAGAAATATATGTATATGCACTGTGCAGCCACCAATCAACAGCGAGAAAATAGCTTCTCTGCTGCTCCAAAGCTTGCCTAGAAAAACATTTCAACAAATGATAACAAGAGAAGGAAGATAATCAAATAATATACGTTATTTTGAAAGTTATTTAATTAAAATTTAATTATCTATATGAATTGTGGAAGAAACATTGATTCATGTCCTTTTAAATATATACATTTAATAATTTACTTCATTTATACAGGGAGTGCAGAATTATTAGGCAAATTAGTATTTTGACCACATCATCCTCTTTATGCATGTTGTCTTACTCCAAGCTGTATAGGCTCGAAAGCCTACTACCAATTAAGCATATTAGGTGATGTGCATCTCTGTAATGAGAAGGGGTGTGGTCTAATGACATCAACACCCTATATCAGGTGTGCATAATTATTAGGCAACTTCCTTAGGCAACTTCCTTTCCTTTGGCAAAATGGGTCAAAAGAAGGACTTGACAGGCTCAGAAAAGTCAAAAATAGTGAGATATCTTGCAGAGGGATGCAGCACTCTTAAAATTGCAAAGCTTCTGAAGCGTGATCATCGAACAATCAAGCGTTTCATTCAAAATAGTCAACAGGGTCGCAAGAAGCGTGTGGAAAAACCAAGGCGCAAAATAACTGCCCATGAACTGAGAAAAGTCAAGCGTGCAGCTGCCAAGATGCCACTTGCCACCAGTTTGGCCATATTTCAGAGCTGCAACATCACTGGAGTGCCCAAAAGCACAAGGTGTGCAATACTCAGAGACATGGCCAAGGTAAGAAAGGCTGAAAGACGACCACCACTGAACAAGACACACAAGCTGAAACGTCAAGACTGGGCCAAGAAATATCTCAAGACTGATTTTTCTAAGGTTTTATGGACTGATGAAATGAGAGTGAGTCTTGATGGGCCAGATGGATGGGCCCGTGGCTGGATTGGTAAAGGGCAGAGAGCTCCAGTCCGACTCAGACGCCAGCAAGGTGGAGGTGGAGTACTGGTTTGGGCTGGTATCATCAAAGATGAGCTTGTGGGGCCTTTTCGGGTTGAGGATGGAGTCAAGCTCAACTCCCAGTCCTACTGCCAGTTTCTGGAAACACCTTCTTCAAGCAGTGGTACAGGAAGAAGTCTGCATCCTTCAAGAAAAACATGATTTTCATGCAGGACAATGCTCCATCACACGCGTCCAAGTATTCCACAGCGTGGCTGGCAAGAAAGGGTATAAAAGAAGAAAATCTAATGACATGGCCTCCTTGTTCACCTGATCTGAACCCCATTGAGAACCTGTGGTCCATCATCAAATGTGAGATTTACAAGGAGGGAAAACAGTACACCTCTCTGAACAGTGTCTGGGAGGCTGTGGTTGCTTCTGCACGCAATGTTGATGGTGAACAGATCAAAACACTGACAGAATCCATGGATGGCAGGCTTTTGAGTGTCCTTGCAAAGAAAGGTGGCTATATTGGTCACTGATTTGTTTTTGTTTTGTTTTTGAATGTCAGAAATGTATATTTGTGAATGTTGATATGTTATATTGGTTTCACTGGTAAAAATAAATAATTGAAATGGGTATATATTTGTTTTTTGTTAAGTTGCCTAATAATTATGCACAGTAATAGTCACCTGCACACACAGATGTCCCCCTAAAATAGCTATAACTAAAAACAAACTAAAAACTACTTCCAAAACTATTCAACTTTGATATTAATGAGTTTTTTGGGTTCATTGAGAACATGGTTGTTGTTCAATAATAAAATGAATCCTCAAAAATACAACTTGCCTAATAATTCTGCACTCCCTGTATAAATTTAATTTACAGTCTTTTTATGTAATAACTTCCTGAGCATGTGCAGAAGCTCACAGGGTATACATATAGGGCATATTTATCAAGGTCTGGCGGACCTGATCCGACAGTGCGGATCAGGTCCGACAGACCTCGCTGAATACGGCGACCAATACGCTCGACCTATTCAGCATTGCACCAGCAGCTCACAAGAGCCGCTGGTATAACGCCGCCCCCTGCATACTCGCGTACTCGATCGGGTTGTATCCTTGGAGCAGCGGTGTTTGTGAACGCTGCTTCATAACTGCTGTATCTGGTGAGCCTGCAGGCTCGCCAGAAGCACGGGGCATCAAGCTCCATTCGGAGCTTGATACAACATATGACAGGTGACCATAAACAAATAATTGGTATAAAAATAATTCTATACATTTTAATGAAGTGTTAGAATTGCATTGTATTTTTATTAGCTATAGCTACTTCTTAATTATGTTATTTATTAAACAGCATGAGCGGTCCTTTAACAATAAGATATTTATATTATAAGGACAGGTATGTTTGGCTGATGCTGTCATGCACATACTAGAGAGAGTGAGACTGCAGCATGAGAAAAACATACCTGGACTTAAAAAATATTACAACCAACGCTGAATGTGCAGTGGAGAGTAGAGGAAACTGCGCGAGAAAAGCATGAGGAAGGCGCTGCTCAAAGTGAATTTGATAATAATAAAAAAAAAGGTATAAATTTTTTTATAAATGAATATTTAAAGGCACACTGAAACCAAATTTTTTCTTTCACGATTCAGGTAGAGCATGGAATTTTAATAAAATTTAAAATTTAATACTATTATTTTTTTTTCTTTCGTCAGTCTCCTTGGAGCTTGATTTGAAAAAGAAGGAATGTAATTGTAAAGCTTAAAGGGACATGAAAGCCAATTTTTTTATTTCTTGATTTAGAAAGAGCATGTCATTTTAAACAACTTTCTAATTTACTTCTATTATCTAATTTGCTTCATTCTCTTGATATCACTTGCTTAAAAGCATATCTAGATATGCTTAATTCTCTTGATATCACATGCTTAAAAGCATATCTAGATATGTTCAGTAGCTGCTGATTGGTTGCTGCACTTAGAGGCCTTGTGTGATTGGCTCACACATGTGCATTGCTATTTATTCAACAAAGGATATCTAAAGAATTGAGCAAATTAGATAATAGAAGTAAACTGGAAAGTTGTTTAAAATTGCATGCTCTATCTGAATCATGAAAGTTTAATTTTAACTAGACTGTCCCTTTAAGAAATGGAACAATTTTTGGTTCAGCATCTTGGATAGCGATTGCTGATTGGTTGCAACATTTAGCCAACAATCATCAAGCACTACCCAGGTACTGACCCAAGGATGGGCTGGCTCATAGGCTTACATTCATTCTTTTTCCAATAAAGATAGTTACCAAGGGGTTAATTTATCAAGCTCGATACGGGGCTTCATGCCCCTGAGGCTCGCAGGAAAAGTTATGAAGCAGCTGTCATTTATCAATGTGCGGCGGACATGATACGCTACATCGTATCATTTCCCCTCGCACATTAATACATTGACCCCCAAGAGAACACAGAGAATTTGATAATAGGAGTAAATTAGAAAGTTGATAAAAAAAAACATATCGGAATCATGAAAGAAATAATTTGGGTTAAGTGTCCCTTTACGTTTGAATCTGACTTTGTGCCCCATAAAGTGGATTCAAGTTTATCCCTTGCCTTTATTTATAAATCATGAGAAGACAAATATATACAATCCAAAAAATGAATATATTTGGTATTTTTTAGGCAAAGTTTCCATCTTTAATTCTGTAAATATTATAAAAAAGGCCTTAAATGGATAATAAATAGTAAACACAAACATTTTATTTCAAGAAAGAGATGAAAATTTAAACAATTATATAATTTAATAGTAAGTCATTATTTCTTCATTCACATGGAATCTTTATTTGAAAGCAGGAATGAGCATTTTTTAGGTGCAGAACCTGGGTTGCACTTGCTTTATTGGTTTGTTAAATGTTGCCACCAATCTCAAAAGCTCGCCAGGGTACTAAAACAAAAAATGGCCAGGCTCTGTCCTGTCCTTAAGTTATCAAACTACAATTTCAAATAAAGATAACAAGAGAAAAAAGACAAATTAATAATAAAATAGGAGTCATTTAGAAAGTTGATTAAAAAATAAATGCTCTAGAAGAATCATGACATAAATTTTCAGAGTTTACTATCCCTTTAAGCTTGACTTACATTCCTGCTTTTTCAAATAAAGATGCCATGACAATGAAAAATAATATTAATTGAATGTATTTCTTTAGTTTACACATTTTGGCCTGTGTAGTATGTACACACAGGCTAACTAGAGTTAGTTTTTTACTATAAAAGAAAATTGTTTTTGAAAACTTACCGGTGCTTGACACAGGCGGCTGTACGCTCCACTCCCCCAACTGCGAAGACGGCATCGCGAACAGTGTTCCATGCCACTTGCTTGGCCGAAGAGGAAACACTAGATGAAAATAAAATGTGCCTGACTTTGAGCACAGCAGACACTAGACACCAATTTTCATCGGCTGTAAAAATTGGCCCTCTGTGCCTTGGTGATGTGGCACAATCTTCAACAGCATCAGACTCAGAGGAACTTGTAATTGGCCTCCTCCTCTTACTATGTTTTTTGGCACTGGTGTGCTCATGCCTCTCCTTGTCCCTACCTACCCTAGTAGTACTAGTACCAACTAGGTCCCTAAACTGCCTATCCCTATGATGAATCCTATGCCTATCCCTACATCTATCACTATCCCTATTACTAGCTCCACGGTCCCTATCCCTACCTCTAGTACTACTCTACCTAGCTACACTGTCCCTATCTCTAATGTCCTCACTATCACCTCCATGAACAATAGCAATTTCTGTAACAGACATTCTCCAACAACCTGCTCTCTTCAACTCACAAAAAAATATAAGAATCAGATATGTTACATGGGTGTGGCTATAGTGTGCAGGAGTGATGCAAGCATAATTGCAGGCTGCCTGATTGGCTGCACAGTGCACACACACTGCACAGTCTAAATAATTATAAAGATAGTGACATATTACATTTATTTATTATTACAGTCATTTAAAAGTGGAATACAATACATTTCATTTATGAATAATATTTGATATGATTATATATCTAATCGATTAGAAAAACAAATCGAATGTATCCGAAATAATCTAACCGAATCGTATACGAAATAAAAAAAAAACGTCATAAATTACTATTCGGACCGAAATTAAATTACGTATCGGTCCGAAATTACGAATCGGTCCGAAATTCGAATGGCGATTTGAATGAATCCGAAAGAACAAATTAACTAAACTACGAACGGTACCGAAACAAATAAGTACGCATACCGAATCAATTCGACCGAACCGAGCCGAAAAAAAAAACAACGAATCGAAACGAAACAAATTTTTCGACCGCGCACATGTCTAGAACAAAGCACTTACCACTAGGTTTCTCAGGAGGTACATTGGTTTGTGCAGCCAGGATCTCCTCCCCCAAGGGAGAAGTCAAATTAGTACGTATGGTAGCCAAAATATGAGGCAAAAATTGTCGAGAGAGGGCATCAGCCCTAACATTCTTACTACCAGGCAGGTAGGAGACCACATAATTAAACCGAGACAAAAATAGCACCCACCTGGCCTGTCGGGGCGACAAACATTTTGCTTCGAATAGATAAGTTAAATTCTTGTGGTCAGTAAGAATGAGTACGTTAGTACCCTCAAGAAGATGCCTTCATTCCTTGAGTGTCAAAATTATGGCCAGTAATTCCCTGTCGCCAATTTCATAATTGCACTCCGCTGGAGACAATTTCTTAGAGAAGAAACCGCTCGGATGCAAGGAACCATCAGGCGTAAGACATTGAGACAAGAGGACACCTACTCCAGTCTCAGATGCATCGACCTCAAGAAGGAAAGGCAGGACAGGGTTAGGAGGAGCCAGTACTGGAGCAGCAGCAAAGGCAGTCTTAAGACTATCAAAAGGCCTTAATGGCAGTAGGTGACCAATGGAGTGGATCATTCCCTTTATGGGTCATGTCTGTGATAGGTTTGACCAAGGAAGAAAAGTTTTTAATAAACTTTCTATAGTAATTGGCGAAGCCCAAAAAACGTTGAATAGAGCGAAGACCAACTGGGCGAGGCCACTGCAGGACTGCAGACAACTTGTCAGGATACATGGAGAACCCTGCAACGGAAATCACATAACCTAGGAAGGTTACTTGAGTCTGATGGAATTCACATTTCTCAAGTTTACAAAACAGGCCATTCTCACGTAGTCTCTGAAGTACCCGTGTGACATCAGAACGATGAGCCTCAAGTGTGGGTGAGTGTATGAGGATGTCGTCTAAGTACACCACAACACACTGTTGCAACATATCTCAGAGCAGTTTCGTGAGTAACGAGTGCGGGCTGAAGGGGCCTGCCATCAATTACCTCAATAGCAAGCTGAACGGACTGAGGCAATACAGGAATGGAGTGCTTTGATACAAAAGCACTGTCAATGAAATAGCCCGCAGCACTGGAGTCAACAAAAGCCTATGACTATGGAGGAGTCCACCCAGGAAAGGACAACCATGACCAAGGGTTTCTCCTTTAGCATTTCCGGGGACGAGGATAAACCACCCAAGGTCTGCCCCCTACAGGACCTTAGGTGCGGGCGTTTCCCAGCCATGTAGGACAAGACTTTAAAAGGTGGCCCTGTAACCCACAATAGAGGCAGAGCCCCTCCCTCCTCCTAAAGGCCCTCTCTGCTGCGGAGAGACGCGTGAATCCCAACTGCATCAGCTCAGCAGTACCTGGTGACTCGGGACCAGGAGGCATGGGAGGAGAGGGAGGCATGGATGGGAACGAACATGTAGGAGACAACGGAACAGGAGGCTTCCACAAGCACTCCTTGAAAGAGGGCATCTCTCTCTGAGTCTGATGTCAATTAGGATAAAAAAAGACACCAATGCCTCAAGATCATCTGGTAAATCTCTGGCAGCAACTTCATCTTTAATCGCATCAGAGAGCCCATGAAAGAAGGCAGGAACAAGGCCTTCATTGTTCCAACCTACCTCTGCGGCAAGCATACTGAACTCAATGGCATACTGAGCAACAGATCTCGTACCTTGCTGAATGGACATGAGTCGTTTAGCAGCAGAGGAGGAGCGAGCTGGAACATAAAATACCCTTCGAAAGGAGGCCACAAATTCAGGGTAATTTGAAATCACAGGTTTATTAGTCTCCCACAAGGGATTAGCCCAGACAAGAGCTGTGTCAGAGTAACGAGATGAGAAATCCCACCTTAGCTCTGTCAGAGGGAAATGCCTGAGGTAAATGCCAACCTGGTTCAAAAACCCTCTGCACTGAATAGGATCGCCTCCATATCGCTGAGGTAGAGGTGCAAAACTGGACATGCTCCTGGTAGGACTAGGTACAGCTGCAGAAACAGGAGCAGCCATAACTTGTGGGACACTCTGGTCCAAATGTGCAGTGCGAGTCAGCAGGGTTTGCAGGGCTAGTGCAAATTGATCCAAGTGGTGATCCTGTTCATCCATCCTGGAAATGATGGTAGGTAAAGGTGGATTCGCAAATGGAAGAAACACAAAATAACTGTCAATCTCTCTCAATCTGGTGCTCCATGCAAGATCTCACCTCTCGGAGTTTCAATAATCATGAGAATGGTGAGGAATCAGACCAGAACTACACGGGAGGATCTTGTCGATGATCTCAAGGTAGCTTGGACCATAGTCACTAAGAAAACATTTGGTAACACACTATGCCATGAAGGACTGAAATTCTGCAGCGCCCGCAAAGTCCCCCTGCTCAAAAAATCACATGTACAGGCCCGTCTGAAGTTTGCCAATGAACATCTGAATGATTCAGAGAAGAACTGGGTCAGTGTTGTGGTCAGATGAGACCAAAATCAAGCTCTTTGGCATCAACTTAACTCACCATGTTTGGAGGAGGAATGCTGCCTATGACCCCAAGAACACCATCCCCACCATAAAACATGAAGGTGGAAACATTATGCTTTAGGTGTGTTTTGCTGCTAAGGGGACAGGAAAACTTCACAACATCAAAAGGATGATGTACAGGGCTATGTACCATCAAATCTTGGGTGAGAAGCCCCTTCCCTCAGCCAGGGCATTGAAAATGGGTCGTGGATGGGTATTCCAGCATGACAATGACCCAAAACACACGGCCAAGGCAACAAAGGAGTGGCTCAAGAAGAAGCACATTAAGGTCCTGGAGTGGCCTAGCAAGTCTCCATACCTTAATCCCAAAAAGAAAAGAAAATCTGTGGAGGAAGCTGAAGGTTCGAGTTGCCAAACGTCAGCCTCGAAACCTTAATGACTTGGAGAGGATCTGCAAAGAGGAGTGGGACAAAATCCCTCCTGAGATGTGTGCAAACCTGGTGGCCAACTACAAGAAACGTCTGACCTCTGTGTACTTGCCACCAAGTACTAAGTCATGTTTTGCAAAGGGGTCAAATACTTATTTCACTCATTAAAATGCAAATCAATTTATAATTTTTTTGAAATGCGTTTTTCTGGATTTTTTGTTGTTATTCTGTCTCTTACTGTTCAAATAAACCTACCATTAAAATAAATTATAGACTGATCATTTCTTTGTCAGTGGGCAAACGTACAAAATCAGGAGGGGATCAAATAATTTTTCCCCTCACTGTGTGTGTATATATATATATATATATATATATATATATATATATATATATATATATATATATATATATATATATAAACACACACATACACACATCTGAATTTGTCTTTTTTTACTAAGTGAAACACAATTGTGTTGTTGTAGATTTCTTTTATTACACACAATAGGAATTTGAAAATATATATTACATATATGGCATAAAATTGCCTCATTTAAAATGCAAAATTCAGGATCATAAGTTAATATATATTTGAGGATGCAAACTGAAGTAAACACTTGAAGCTATTAAATGATAAATACTGAGAATGTCTATTCCACGTGGAGAAATGTATCATTGTTCTCCCCAGTTCACCTTTAGAAAATCGCATATAAATGCGATCAGTTTTATAATAAATATGAATTCACCGGTGTGACTCTCCAAGGGCAAACTCTGGAGAATCCAGAGAAGTATATAATGGACAATTCTCCAAGCCCTTGATAAATCTAGCCATTTGTGTGCATTCAAAAAACAAAATGAACATATGAGATATGAACAGCAGGGTGCTCCCTACAGTAAGAAATACAGCTGCATTAATACCTTATTGTCAGAGGGTTTTTGTAGAAACTAGATAACAGGAGATGTTAATCCAGTTTTTGCTATAGAGGAAGTAGGGCATTTCACATCTCCCTTTGCTGTTATCTCTGTTTAAAGGGACAGTAAAGTCAAAATGAATCTCGATTCATAAAGAGCATATAATTTTAAACAATTTAGACACCCCTTGTCTATACCCTCTACTCTGGTCTTTCCTTATCCCGCACAACATATTGTGGGTCACATTTATATCTAATTTGCATACCCCTAACCCTGGATCTTTTCAGTGCTTTCCACCATTTTGTTTCTGGTGGGTATCTTTTTTTATCACACTTGCAGTAGTCTCATCTGCTCACCATAAATAAAGCAATTTTACTTACTTACTTACTTACCTTTTTAAAGTGATGTCAAAGAGACCGTAAAGTCCAAATTAAACTTTTATATCTCAGATAGAACATTGCAAGTGACTGGTTAATGCACTGCGCCTCACTTGTCTAACTATACTCAACAAAGTATAATGGATGCTTAGGTTCTGGATCTCAACTGCAAGAGCTTGTAATTTGGTAATTGTGTCACTTTAAATGTCGGGCTATTGTATAGGCATAGACCGAATATTTGCAAGTGAAGGGTTAATCTCAAGTCTGCAGTAAGTCTTCTGAAATGAGAAATACTGTTAACACCCCGCAATTGCCTTAAGAACTAGAGTTACATGCGGTAGGAATGGCAAGCTGTAACTTGTTAGAAATATGTAAGCGCCGGAAATATCCCAGCTGCAACAGCAACAGATTAGCTGCATTTTAGCTTGCAGCGTTTAGCTTATCCGAAGTATTGAGGAACAGCTGGCAAGGGGCGGTACAACGGCTGGAGGCTGAGGCGTGTGACTGATGTCACAGATGGAATTGTAGCGTTCCGTTTGTAGTGTGAAAACGGTTAACCCCTTCAAAACTGCCCCGAGTGAGGATGGCACTTCCACATTGTACGGAGTACAAGAGTTCTGCAGGTACAGTCTTATGCAGGGTAACAGAGTAGCTGTGCATTCCGGATGCCGAGTGTGAACTGGCAGTTGTATTATGCTGTGGTGGTAGCGGCTCAGTATTCTCCGTAGCAATCGGGTGATTGTTAGTAAAGTCACAATGCTGTATAGTAGAAGATAGATATGATATCCTCCTAATAAATCCTGGAGTAGACAGTTACACAGGATTAGCCTTGTAAATCCTGAGGGAGAGCTGTAGATCCCCTGCTGCAACTAGGGTTTTAGAAATCCAAGTAGGAACAAATTAGAGAGCTATTGGAAAGTATTAGAACAAAACTATCACTGCTCTAGAGCTTAGCAAGCTATACTCAATAACTAAGCACTTGTTTGGGGCGTGGTGAAGCAGGTAAAACTGTAGGAGCAGGGAAAACAAGGAAAACATGGAGTGGAATCCTCACAGACCTCCCCCCTCAAACAAGCCGTCCATGGATTGATGCTTGGGTCTATTCGGGTCCCGCCTATGGAATCGGGAAACGGGTTTTGGAGCGTTTATGTGGGTATGAGGTTCCCAGGTGTCATCTTCCGGAGTAAACCCTTTCCATCTCACAAGGTACTGCAACACACCTTTTGAGTATCTGGAATCCAGAAGGTCATAGACCTCAAATGTATCAGAGTCCAATTGTACAGGTGCAGGTGGAAGAAGAGGTTTCATACTATGTTGTCCAGTGAAAGGTTTTAGAAGTGAGACATGGAAAGTCGGGTGTATAGCCAGAGAGGAAGGAAGATCGAGTCTGACGGCATTTTCGTTGATGATTCGGTTGATGCTGAAAGGGCCTATGAATAGTGCGGCTAGTTTTTTACTGGGGAGGTGCAACGAGTTAAGTCATCAACAGAAGGTGAATCTTGAGAATTAGCCGTTTGGAGAGTAAACCATAATTGGCGAAGAAAGGGGTGCCTTTGATAGAACTGTTTGTTGTGTTATTATATGCAAATTCCACCATACTTAGATATGATGACCAATTAGACTGATGGTAGGAGCAGTAACAGCGTAAGTACTGCTCCAACCACTGATTCAACCTCTCAGTTTGGCCATTCATCTGGGGGTGGAATGCAGTGCTTAACCTTTGATCGATTTGTAGTATGTTAGTGAGGGCCTTCCAGAACCTTGAGGTGAACTGGGTACCTCTGTCAGTGGTTAAGATTGAAGGGAGACCATGATGACGGACGATGTTGTTTAAAAAGAGATGTGTTGTTTCCAAAGAGGTGGGTAACTTGTGATAAGCAATGAAATGGGCCATTTTAGTAAGGTGGTCAGTGACAACCAAAATGGTATTCTGTCCTGAACTTAGTGGTAAATCGACTATAAAGTCCTTTCCCAAGTGTGTCCAGGGAGTCATGGGAACTTCCAACGGAATAAGATGCCCATAGGGTGGTTTTCTCTCTGGTTTGGAGACGATGCAAACAGTACATTGTTGAATATAGTTCTTAATGCTGTTTTCAATAGAAGGCCACCAGTAGGTTCTTGTGATTAATTCCTTAGTGCGTTTAACACCAGGATGACCTATTAAAGGAGGGTCATGGTGTTGTCTGATAACATGTGCTCTTAGTTGTTCTGGGACATATAGGTTAGATCCGTGATAGTACAGGTTATCGCGAAGAGTTAAGTCCTGGAATGGTGTATGTTTGTCAGATGCTAGAGCTGCTTGGAGGTTGTCACTGAGAGTAGGTAGCAAACCAAGGAATCTCTCTGGTGGTATGATGCTGGAAGGACTTAGGTTCTGTTGGGGCCGTTGATCTCTCCTTGATAAGGCATCAGCCTTTCCGTTTTTTGAACCGGGCCTGTATATTATTTGATAGTTGAAACGGCTGAAGTAAATGCTCCATCTGACTTGTCTAGCGGATAACGTCTTGTTTTTCTGCAGAAACTCAAAGTTACGGTGGTCTGTGTAGATTATAATAGGGGAAAATGTACCTTTAAGAAGGTGTCTCCACAATTCAAAGGCGCGTTTGATAGCAAGAAGTTCTTTATCGCCAATTGAGTAGTTAATCTCAGGGGAAGACATAATCTTTGAATAGAACCCTATTGGATGTAATGGATCTTGGGGACTCTTCCTTTGTGACAAAACTGCCCCGAGGGCATAATCCAAAGAATCCACCTCCAGAACGTATTGTAAACTGGGGTCTGGGTATTTCAGGATGGGAGCCGTTGTAAAGGAATCCTTTAGGAGTGTAAAAGCCTCATCTGCTTCTTTTGACCAATGGAAAGTGAAGTTAGGGCTGGTAAGTTTCGTGAGAGGTTTTGCAAGTTTTGAGAAATCACGAATGAACTTTCTGTAATAGTTGCTAAAACCAAGGAATTTTTGTAGGTCTTTCCTATTCAAAGGTTGTTGCCATAGTTTTACTGCCTCTTCTTTATTTTCTTGCATCTGAATACCTTTCGGGCTGATGAAGTATCCTAGAAATTCTATTTCATTAGTATGGAAGATGTATTTTTTCAATTTTGTGTAGATCCTGTGTACTTGAAATCTTGCCAAAACCCAACTCACATGTTTGATGTGACAGTCTAGATTAGTGGAGTAAACCAGAATGTCATCCAGATAAATGACAACACAGGTGTCCAGTAAGTCATGGAAAATGTCATTTATAAAAAACTGAAAAGTTGCGGGTGCGTTGGTTAACCCGAATGGCATAACTAAATATTCAAATAAACCGTATCTTGTTCTAAAAGCGGTGAGCCATTCATCCCCCTCTCTGATCCTTACGAGGTTATAGGCCCCCCTCAGATCTAGTTTCTTAAAAATTTTAGCATGCCGTAGTCTTTCTATAAGTTCCGGGATGAGGGGAAGAGGGTACCTATTCTTGATGGTGATCTTATTCAACTGTCTGAAATCGATGATAGGTCTTAAGGATTGATCTTTATTTCGCACAAAATAGATCCCGGCTCCTGCTGGAGAGACAGATGGACGGATGAACCCCTTTTTTAGGTTCTCGTCAAGATAGGACTTTAAGTGATCCAATTCCGGTTGACAAAGATGATATACGTGTCCAAGAGGGGGAGTAGTACCAGGTTTTAGATCTATAGGGCAGTCGTAGGTACGATGTGGAGGCAACGTATCTGCTTCCTTTTTGCTAAAGACCTCTGCGAAGCGACTGTATACTTCTGGTATAGCTGGTTTCTCTGTACCCGAAACTGTAGCAAGTAGCAGCGTTGTGTTTTTATAACATGTCTGTTGACAATGTGGAGACTTAAGCTGGAGTTGTAATGTTTTCCAGTTGATCTCAGGTTCATGGAGTTGTAACCAGTTTAGACCTAGTACTATGGGAAAAAGAGGAGATGAGATGACATCAAAACTAATGTATTCATGATGAGAATCATTTGTTGTCATAGATAGTGGTATGGTGTGGTGTGTAATAGGTCCGGATGAAATCTCGGTACCATCAACTGCACAAAGAGAGATAGAAGACAGCTTTTTAATCAGTGGTATTTTATTTTTAAACACAAGTGCATTATCTATATAGTTTCCTTGAGCGCCGGTATCCACGATGGCGTCTATCGTCATATGGTTACTTTCCCACTGTAAAGAGAGAGGTAAGGAACAATGAACTGGTTTGCTATGCACAATGAGGGAAGTTAGATTAGTAATGCACTTACTGTTCTTGTTCCTTGGTAACAAAGGACACTCCCTGACACTGTGTGAAGAAGATCCACAATACATGCATAAGCCTCTGGTCTTTCTTCTCAGACGTTCCTCTGGAGTCAGAGGACCCCTTATGGAGCTTATATCCATTGCTTCGGCAGAGCTTGAAGTGGAAGCAGGCGAAGTGGAAACAGTGTGAGTGGGGTAGGAGACCTTCTTATAACCAGGATCGCTCTGTTGTCTTTAAGACTTCCTCTCCCTGAGTCTCCTATCAATTTGACTGCATAACTTCATCAGAGCGTCTAGAGTGTCAGGTAAATCGGTACGAGCTAACTCGTCCTTGACTGCGTCTGAGAGGCCAAGCCAGAATTGATTTTTGAGAGCTATAGCATTTCATTGAGAATCTATAGAGTATTGCTTGAACTCAGTAATATAAGTTTCTACTGGGCGGCTTCCCTGTTTGAGTTTTCTCATTTTTCTCTCTGCAGTGTATTGCAGGTTAGCGTCAGAATATAGTTCATCCAATACACCAAGAAGGAGTGAAGGGTTGAAAGAATTGGATTATTGGTCTCGTATAAGATGTCTGCCCAAATGCGGGGTTCACCTCTGAGGTAGGTTATCATGGTTAGAACCTTAGTCCTGTCATTGGGGTAAGTCTTAGGTCTGAGATTAAAGGTAAGGAGGCAGGCATTTTTAAATTGTCGATATTGGCTCCTGTCACCATTGAAGAACTTTTCATTTTCAACTTGCAGCTCCCTTAAAGGGCCACTGTAAGTAAATATTTTCTATGCCTGTTACTAACTAACTACCCCAAATACGCTTTTTATCAATAGCATTTCATTAACATATCTCTACCGTATATCAGAAATGAGATCTAGTTCCAAGCATTTTTTCAAAAATGAAATTTCTGCCTTATATTTAACTTCGGAAACTAAAGATTTCTCTAGGTTTCTAAATAATGAAGTGATATCTAGTCTGTCTGGGTCTATATTAGATGAATTTTCCATGTCAATATGAATATCTAGACTAATTTCTCTCCTTAATATATGTAGATCTTCCATATTGTACTAAAGTATAACTGGTGTGGAATCTGTTTTGCTGCTGGGTATACTAACTAGGTAAAGTATGGTAGAATAGAAATGTGTATATCCTGCGCAAAAAACAGAGAGGGAAGGGGACAGGGGATAATCCTCTGGCTCTCCTCAGTGGGTACCCTAGTGAACCCAGCAAGTAAGACACATAAGAAGGGGGGTGGAGGGGAGCGCCAAAAAAGGCTGAGGAAGGGGACTGTAAATTACACAATAGGTACAATAAATATGTAGAAGTACTAAAAACCTAAAATTTAAAACCTAAAATTTTATTCAACAATATGTTAAAATATATGATGTCCTCACAAAACAATAACAATAAATAAAAGACTATTCATGGATCCATGTTACAATAATGAAAAATACACATAAAAACACATAAAAACAAATGATGAATAAAGAGAGAGTGGCCTGCAGTGCCGCCCCTATGCGTTGAATGGGTGTTAGTAAGCTTAAAGTGCACAGTTGGTGTTCCTGGTGTTACACAGTGAGTGTTCCTGATATTACTACTAGTTCTTGTATGTCCAAATAGGTGAAAAGGTGTTGAAAAAAGTTGGGATAATCCAAAAAATTGGTAGTGAAAAAACAGTGTCCTATCCTGTGTCCAAAGATGATAAAAGTTGTGATAAGATGGTGGCAAAAAAGGATATGTGGTGATGCAAAAATTCCAATAAGGTGGTGAACTGTTCCAAAAGCTTAAAAACTTAAAATTTTAAAAAAAAAACAAAAAACTTTAGAAAACATGTTTGATTGTTGAGTGTCTATCAATCCAAAAAGTGATTAAGTGCAATAAAAAAGTGGTTGATTGTAAAAAATACAAAAAACATATAAAAACCTGAAAAAAAGAACAAACAATACTATAACATATACAAATTTTAAAGTGCATATATCAGTATTTAGCTTACTCAAATCAGTCGACGCGTTTCGGCCTTCTACTCCTGGCCTTTATCAAGACTGGTGTTATGAGCAAGCTTTCAGAATTTATAGTAAATGTAGCTGATGTTTGGGCGCCAAAAACGTGTAGGCCACGCCCCTTTCCTGTTGAAATGTATTATGGGTATGGGCAAGAGTTTCACTGACCGTGTGTCATCAAAAAATATGTAACTTACATTTGTCAAAATATTCTACCTGTATTCCCTGAGACTTTTAATAAGACCTCCTTTTTGAAACTGTTATTTGTTAATAAACTTTGTTTTATTTTACTGATTTGTATACTTCCTGTTATGTTTCATCTGTTCACTTCAGATTTTAGTCTCTTTTTTCTCTTTTTCTTTTTTTCTTCTATTACTGATGTCAGTAGAATTCTTTACTTCTATATTGGGATAAGGCTATCATACCTATGTGGATCCTATTATTTATTCTTATTTGTCTACAGATATTTCGCTAACTTTGTTTACTTTGTTGAATTTCCGGTTTCGCTATTTCAGCTTCCGGTTTCGCTATATCTACTTCCTGTTTCGTAGCTTCCAATAAGGGGTATTTACTAGGTGCTTATGTTTACCTCTCTGACTTCCGGTATCGATATTTCTAGCGCTTCCGGTTCCATGATTCCCTATTTTATTATTACAGTAAATACGGTGTTGAATCCACCATATAAGGATATAAAGATATAAAAATCGGATTAATTCACTATCTACATTAGTTTACTTGTAGACCTTTCAGGTAGTATAAGCTACCACGAGGAGTATAATTTCTGATTTTCGGGCTATATATGCAAGATGACAATAAAAAATGATAAAGAGATGTTGCCAATTATAAAAGACACTTTTCATACGAACCACACTGATCAAATAAACGATACTTAAAAATATACTATGAGTGAAATTATATAGATTAAAAAATATAGGTTAAAAAATACAGTCGGAGATCACAGTATAAAAAATCACCATATAAAAAACACAATATAAATAGTTTAAAAACACAGTATGAAAAAACAATATGAAAGATAATCATGTACATAATGTTTAAAAACCTGAAGAAACCGATGACATCACCTTGGTTAAATAGGGAGATTTTCATTTAATATAATTAGGTTAGTATTAGATGCTGGACTTCTACTACTGACTTCAGACTGGGAAATGGAATCTCTTGTGGAAATGTGTATGGAGTACCAAAGTTTCCATGTGCTGTATGGTTATCTTAATCAGACTGAATGTAATTAATATGTACAAGAACTGATATAATGAGAGCTAAATATAAAGATGCTATAATGGTGTACTCTAAGAGTATTCCTCATCCATCACAGATAATACTAAAAATATGTCTGTGTAATTTCTTACACTTGTAATAAGCCTAATCATTAAGGTGGATGCTTAATGATCAAATTGAGATATGGAAAGATTGCGACTTATGTATCATTATTAGCTGCTAAATGTTCCTTATTTCGTGAGATTAAATAGATGGGAGAGATCTTCTTTGTTATTTAAACCCTTAGGGTAGAGGCAGTTGAGGGAAAAAATCCATTTTGATTCTTGTAGAAGTAATTTCTGTTCATGATTCCCTCCTCTCCAATTTTTTCTCACAATTTCTATTCCACAGAATTTCATATCTCTGATGTTTCCTCCATGTTTTGTGGTAAAGTGCTTGTATAGTGCTGTTTCTATACTCTTTTTCTCTATACATAATATGTGCTCTCTCATTCTGTCTTTCAATTGTCTGGAAGTTTGTCCTATGTACTGTAATTTACATGGACATTCAATGAGGTATATAACATTCTGGTCAGCACATCTTATCAAGTTGTTAATCATAAATGTTTCTTTAGTGTGTGTAGATGAGAATGAAGTTGTTTTCCAGCCATTTTTGCACGCCTTACAGTTCGGGCATGGGAAAAAGCCTTTTATTCTCTTGTTACATTGATCCACCACAGCACCTATTTTCTGTTTGGGAACACTCGGAGCCAGTCTGTTCTTTAAATTACTTTACTTCTTTCTGTAAACAAATTTTGGATGTGACATTAATTTCTCTCCCAAGATATCATCGTCCTTTAAAAGTGACCAGTGCTTTCTGAAGATTTTCTCTAAAATATGTTTATTCTCACAGTATTCTGTGATAAAAGGAACATTAATGATGTCGTCCAATAATGTTATCTTCTCTTTAGTTTTCTATTGTAAGAGGGTTTTTCTGTCAATAGCTTTGACTTCTTCAATTTTTTCTTCTAATAATGTTTCTTTATACCCTCTCTCTATAAATCTTTGTTTTAGCACCTGTGTTTGTTCTTCCCACTTTATTGGATCCGAACAATTCTTTTTTATTCTCAATAGTTGCCCCTTGGGAATATTTTCCTTCCAGGTTTTGTGATGGCAGCTTTCATTATGAATGTAATTGTTAGAATCGACCTCCTTAAAGAAGGTCGAAGTTTCAAATTTTCCCTTTCTTGTTTCTATTTTAAGGTCCAGAAAATGTATAGATTGTTTGTTACATTTATAAGTGAATCTCAGGTTCTTTGTGTTCTTGTTCATGACTTCGATGGTATAGTGTAAATCTTCTACAGAACCTTTCCAAATAAGGAAAATATCATCAATGTATCTTACATAGAGGACCAGGTCCGTGCTAGCTGGGCAGGACTCCCAAAAGATTTGCTCTCACTGCCCCATGTAAAGATTGGCATAGCTAGGCGCGAACCTGGTCCCCATTGCTGTCCCACACTGTTGATGGTAAAACTTCTTATCATTGTTAAAATAATTATGGGTTAAAATATAATGTATACTATTTAAAACAAAAGTGCATTGTGCTTCAGGGATACATGGGTCTTTAGAAAGAAAAAACTTTATAGCTTCAATGCCTCCTTCGTGCGGTATACTTGTGTAGAGCGAAACTACATCACAGGTCGCCATGATAAAAGACTCTTCCCATTTGAGGTTTTCCAATATTGTCAAAATTTGTGTAGAATCCCTCAGATAGGATGGAAGGTTTATTACCTGTTTTTGGAGGATTTTATCTACATATTCTGACAAATTACTCGATATTGATCCAATTCCTGATATAATCGGTCTCCCTGGGGGCTTGTTCACCGACTTATGTATCTTCGGGAGTTGGTAAAACACTGGAGTAATAGGGTATTTCACCATTATATAATTATATTCTTTCTGGTTAAGTATCCCCAGTGCTTTAGCTTTCGAGGTCAAGTCCTCCAGATCCTTTGTAAATGTAACTATTGGGTTGCTGAGTAACCTCTTATATGTTTGAGAATCACTTAAAATTCTATTGCACTCTTCCTCATATTTGCACTTATCCATCACCACGATAGCTCCGCCTTTATCAGCGGGTTTAATAATTAGATTATAGTCTTTTTCAAGTCTTCTAATAGTATTCATCTGAGATCTGGATAGATTGTGTTTCACCTTCTTAAGTTTATTCTGACTTAATTCTCTGATGTCATTACAGACATTTGTCTCAAAGGTTTCAATCGCACACCCTTTGCTTCCCACCGGGTAGAAGGTGGGAAGCAAAAGGGTGCTTCCCTTTGTTTATATCCTTATATGGTGGATTCAACACCGTATTTACTGCAATAATAAAATAGGGAATCATGGAACCGGAAGCGCTAGAAATATCGATACCGGAAGTCAGAGAGGTAATTATAAGCACCTAGTAAATACCCCTTATTGGAAGCTACGAAACCGGAAGTAGATATAGCGAAACCGGAAGCTGAAATAGCGAAACCGGAAATTCAACAAAGTAAACAAAGTTAGCGAAATATCTGTAGACAAATAAGAATAAATAATAGGATCCACATAGGTATGATAGCCTTATCCCAATATAGAAGTAAAGAATTCTACTGACATCAGTAATAGAAGAAAAAAAGAAAAAGAGAAAAAAGAGACTAAAATCGGAAGTGAACAGATGAAACATAACAGGAAGTATACAAATCAGTAAAATAAAACAAAGTTTATTAACAAATAACAGTTTCAAAAAGGAGGTCTTATTAAAAGTCTCAGGGAATACAGGTAGAATATTTTGACAAATGTAAGTTACATATTTTTTGATGACACACGGTCAGTGAAACTCTTGCCCATACCCATAATACATTTCAACAGGAAAGGGGCGTGGCCTACACGTTTTTGGCGCCCAAACATCAGCTACATTTACTATAAATTCTGAAAGCTTGCTCATAACACCAGTCTTGATAAAGGCCAGGAGTAGAAGGCCGAAACGCGTCGACTGATTTGAGTAAGCTAAATACTGATATATGCACTTTAAAATTTGTATATGTTATAGTATTGTTTTTTATTGCACTTAATCACCTTTTGGATTGATAGACACTCAACAATCAAACATGTTTTCTAAAGTTTTTTGTTTTTTTAAAAAAATTTTAAGTTTTTAAGCTTTTGGAACAGTTCACCACCTTATTGGAATTTTTGCATCACCACATATCCTTTTTTGCCACCATCTTATCACAACTTTTATCATCTTTGGACACAGGATAGGACACTGTTTTTTCACTACCCATTTTTTGGATTATCCCAACTTTTTTCAACACCTTTTCACCTATTTGGACATACAAGAACTAGTAGTAATATCAGGAACACTCACTGTGTAACACCAGGAACACCAACTGTGCACTTTAAGCTTACTAACACCCATTCAACGCATAGGGGCAGCACTGCAGGCCACTCTCTCTTTATTCATCATTTGTTTTTATGTGTATTTTTCATTATTGTAACATGGATCCATGAATAGTCTTTTATTTATTGTTATTGTTTTGTGAGGACATCATATATTTTAACATATTGTTGAATAAAATTTTAGGTTTTAAATTTTAGGTTTTTAGTACTTCTACATATTTATTGTACCTATTGTGTAATTTACAGTCCCCTTCCTCAGCCTTTTTTGGCGCTCCCCCCACCCCCCTTCTTATGTGTCTTACTTGCTGGGTCCACTAGGGTACCCGCTGAGGAGAGCCAGAGGATTATCCCCTGTCCCCTTCCCTCTCTGTTTTTTGCGCAGGATATACACATTTCTATTCTACCATACTTTACCTAGTTAGTATACCCAGCAGCAAAACAGATTCCACACCAGTTAAACTTTAGTACAATATGGAAGATCTACATATATTAAGGAGAGAAATTATTATTATTCATACTGACATGGACAATTCATCTAATATAGACCCAGACAGACTAGATATCACTTCATTATTTAGAAACCTAGAGAAATCTTTAGTTTCTGAAGTTAAATATAAGGCAGAAATTTCATTTTTGAAAAAATGCTTGGAACTAGATCTCATTCCTCGAGGTCTGAATATACATAAAGATTGTGCTTTCCCAATATCATATCCACTATATGTAGACAAATGGATAAATATACTCTTGGAGGCATCTAGGAATTTGATTAAACTCATTATTGACTATAGAAGTTCCCTCCTAACCAAATTAGATTCAGATATTAAAGATGACGAAACAATGCTAAACAATATTGAGGTCACAGAGGTAGAAGAAAAAGAAATTACAGAAAGAAAGAATTTAATGTTCAAGAAGGTCACCAAAGTAAGGGAAGATATTATTGCAAAGAAAATGAAAAAACTAAATAAAGAACTGGAGACCACAAAAAGAACCGACCCCACAGAAGTCCATTTAGACACATCATCCCAGAGTGAAAAACAGGGAGAGACTACTCTACAGAAAGCTGTAAGCACCTCGGACAGAGAAACAGGAGATGGATGGAATGTAGTAAGACACGGTAGGAAACAATCGAACAACTACCATAAACACCAAGAGTCCAACCGATACAAGATAAGGAATGACTCGCATAATGCACAATTTCAAGACCGTAATCGTGAAACATGGGACAGGCCGATTCGGCAATATAATGAACGTAACTACCATCAAAATACATATAGCCGTAACCATACTTACCAGAGGAGAAATAACAACAGGCACTATCGAAATTACGAGAATCAACGTAATTTCAATCATTATTAGAACCCCGACAACCGACCGTATTACTACAAAAGACATCCACATACACCATACCAAGTGAATGACTATCAATATGAAGATAGAGAATCTGATAGACCCAGATTCCAAACAAGGTATGGAGAGGACAGAAGGTTCCCTCACCCGGAAGATAGAGATGATGTGTTTGACTATAGGAGAAGAGATTCTGATCAAAGAGAACCTAGAGGCTACTTTCGCCATAATTATCGACGAAGAAGTACTGATTATAGTACGAACAGAAAAGGAAGATATTATGAAAACGTTGAACAAAGAGACCAACATTATGACGAAGAAAGAAGAAAATCAAGGATGCAGGATTTAACACCACAAGGGAAACAGAACAAAGGTCCAAAACTACAAGAAAGACATGATAAAGTGACCTATAATACAGAAGTAATCAACATTCCAGCCTCTACCTCAGAGTCATCTTTTTTAGGGGGAAACCCCCTACCACCAAGAGTAAAAGAAAAAATACAGAGAAAGAGGAAAAACACAGATTCGGAGGATCAGGAAAATGCTACCCAACAAAAAAGAAGACCCGCAGAGGAAAAAGAAGTGGTATAAGAATGAAGAAAATAAAGCCAATAGAGTCACAGCATGAAGAATGCACACGGAAAGAGACTCCTCACACATCGCAGACTGACCCAATGGCCACACAAAAGGTGACTAATGGCATATACAATTTAAGTTCGAGAGTACTAACTACACAAGAAGAATCCATCTTGTCTCATGGTCTAAGTTTTGCGCCCACAAAATGCCTGAATAAATTTCAGGCGTTTATTAGTACGAAAGAATTTGTGAGGAAATTAACACTCAAACTGTATTTCCTCAAATCGCCAATTGAACGCAACTATATTGCCCCAATTAATAACAATCAATTCTTACATACAGACCTGAGACCGAAATCCACCTTCTACCCGGTGGGAAGCAAAGGGTGTGCGATTGAAACCTTTGAGACAAATGTCTGTAATGACATCAGAGAATTAAGTCAGAATAAACTTAAGAAGGTGAAACACAATCTATCCAGATCTCAGATGAATACTATTAGAAGACTTGAAAAAGACTATAATCTAATTATTAAACCCGCCGATAAAGGCGGAGCTATCGTGGTGATGGATAAGTGCAAATATGAGGAAGAGTGCAATAGAATTTTAAGTGATTCTAAAACATATAAGAGGTTACTCAGCAACCCAATAGTTAAATTTACAAAGGATCTGGAGGACTTGACCTCGAAAGCAAAAGCACTGGGGATACTTAACCAGAAAGAATATAATTATATAATGGTGAAATACCTATTACTCCAGTGTTTTACCCCATCCCCGAAGATACATAAGTCGGTGAACAAGCCCCCAGGGAGACCGATTATATCGGGAATTGGATCAATATCGAGTAATTTGTCAGAATATGTAGATAAAATCCTCCAAAAACAGGTAATAAACCTTCCATCCTATCTGAGGGATTCTACACAAATTTTGACAATATTGGAAAACCTCAAATGGGAAGAGTCTTTTATCATGGCGACCTGTGATGTAGTTTCGCTCTACACAAGTATACCGCACGAAGGAGGCATTGAAGCTGTAAAGTTTTTTCTTTCTAAAGACCCATGTATCCCTGAAGCACAATGCACTTTTGTTTTAAATAGTATACATTATAATTTAACCCATAATTATTTTAACAATGATAAGAAGTTTTACCATCAACAGTGTGGGACAGCAATGGGGACCAGGTTCGCGCCTAGCTATGCCAATCTTTACATGGGGCAGTGGGAGCAAATCTTTTGGGAGTCCTGCCCAGCTAGCGCGGACCTGGTCCTCTATGTAAGATACAATGATGATATTTTCCTTATTTGGAAAGGTTCTGTAGAAGATTTACACTATACCATCGAAGTCATGAACAAGAACACAAAGAACCTGAGATTCACTTATGAATGTAACAAACAATCTATACATTTTCTGGACCTTAAAATAGAAACAAGAAAGGGAAAATTTGAAACTTCGACCTTCTTTAAGGAGGTCGATTCTAACAATTACATTCATAATGAAAGCTGCCATCACAAAACCTGGAAGGAAAATATTCCCAAGGGGCAACTATTGAGAATAAAAAAGAATTGTTCGGATCCAATAAAGTGGGAAGAACAAACACAGGTGCTAAAACAAAGATTTATAGAGAGAGGGTATAAAGAAACATTATTAGAAGAAAAAATTGAAGAAGTCAAAGCTATTGACAGAAAAACCCTCTTACAATAGAAAACTAAAGAGAAGATAACATTATTGGACGACATCATTAATGTTCCTTTTATCACAGAATACTGTGAGAATAAACATATTTTAGAGAAAATCTTCAGAAAGCACTGGTCACTTTTAAAGGACGATGATATCTTGGGAGAGAAATTAATGTCACATCCAAAATTTGTTTACAGAAAGACAAGTAATTTAAAGAACAGACTGGCTCCGAGTGTTCCCAAACAGAAAATAGGTGCTGTGGTGGATCAATGTAACAAGAGAATAAAAGGCTTTTTCCCATGCCCGAACTGTAAGGCGTGCAAAAATGGCTGGAAAACAACTTCATTCTCATCTACACACACTAAAGAAACATTTATGATTAACAACTTGATAAGATGTGCTGACCAGAATGTTATATACCTCATTGAATGTCCATGTAAATTACAGTACATAGGACAAACTTCCAGACAATTGAAATACAGAATGAGAGAGCACATATTATGTATAGAGAAAAAGAGTATAGAAACAGCACTATACAAGCACTTTACCACAAAACATGGAGGAAACATCAGAGATATGAAATTCTGTGGAATAGAAATTGTGAGAAAAAATTGGAGAGGAGGGAATCATGAACAGAAATTACTTCTACAAGAATCAAAATTGATTTTTTCCCTCAACTGCCTCTACCCTAAGGGTTTAAATAACAAAGAAGATCTCTCCCATCTATTTAATCTCACGAAATAAGGAACATTTAGCAGCTAATAATGATACATAAGTCGCAATCTTTCCATATCTCAATTTGATCATTAAGCATCCACCTTAATGATTAGGCTTATTACAAGTGTAAGAAATTACACAGACATATTTTTAGTATTATCTGTGATGGATGAGGAATACTCTTAGAGTACACCATTATAGCATCTTTATATTTAGCTCTCATTATATCAGTTCTTGTACATATTAATTACATTCAGTCTGATTAAGATAACCATACAGCACATGGAAACTTTGGTACTCCATACACATTTCCACAAGAGATTCCATTTCCCAGTCTGAAGTCAGTAGTAGAAGTCCAGCATCTAATACTAACCTAATTATATTAAATGAAAATCTCCCTATTTAACCAAGGTGATGTCATCGGTTTCTTCAGGTTTTTAAACATTATGTACATGATTATCTTTCATATTGTTTTTTCATACTGTGTTTTTAAACTATTTATATTGTGTTTTTTATATGGTGATTTTTTATACTGTGATCTCCGACTGTATTTTTTAACCTATATTTTTTAATCTATATAATTTCACTCATAGTATATTTTTAAGTATCGTTTATTTGATCAGTGTGGTTCGTATGAAAAGTGTCTTTTATAATTGGCAACATCTCTTTATCATTTTTTATTGTCATCTTGCATATATAGCCCGAAAATCAGAAATTATACTCCTCGTGGTAGCTTATACTACCTGAAAGGTCTACAAGTAAACTAATGTAGATAGTGAATTAATCCGATTTTTATATCTTTATATCCTTATATGGTGGATTCAACACCGTATTTACTGCAATAATAAAATAGGGAATCATGGAACCGGAAGCGCTAGAAATATCGATACCGGAAGTCAGAGAGGTAAACATAAGCACCTAGTAAATACCCCTTATTGGAAGCTACGAAACCGGAAGTAGATATAGCGAAACCGGAAGCTGAAATAGCGAAACCGGAAATTCAACAAAGTAAACAAAGTTAGCGAAATATCTGTAGACAAATAAGAATAAATAATAGGATCCACATAGGTATGATAGCCTTATCCCAATATAGAAGTAAAGAATTCTACTGACATCAGTAATAGAAGAAAAAAAGAAAAAGAGAAAAAAGAGACTAAAATCGGAAGTGAACAGATGAAACATAATAGGAAGTATACAAATCAGTAAAATAAAACAAAGTTTATTAACAAATAACAGTTTCAAAAAGGAGGTCTTATTAAAAGTCTCAGGGAATACAGGTAGAATATTTTGACAAATGTAAGTTATATATTTTTTGATGACACACGGTGAGTGAAACTCTTGCCCATACCCATAATACATTTCAACAGGAAAGGGGCGTGGCCTACACGTTTTTGGCGCCCAAACATCAGCTACATTTACTATAAATTCTGAAAGCTTGCTCATAACACCAGTCTTGATAAAGGTCAGGAGTAGAAGGCCGAAACGTGTCGACTGATTTGAGTAAGCTAAATACTGATATATGCACTTTAAAATTTGTATATGTTATAGTATTGTTTGTTCTTTTTTTCAGGTTTTTATATGTTTTTTGTATTTTTTACAATCAACCACTTTTTTATTGCACTTAATCACTTTTTGGATTGATAGACACTCAACAATCAAACATGTTTTCTAAAGTTTTTTGTTTTTTTAAAAAAAATTTAAGTTTTTAAGCTTTTGGAACAGTTCACCACCTTATTGGAATTTTTGCATCACCACATATCCTTTTTTACCACCATCTTATCACAACTTTTATCATCTTTGGACACAGGATAGGACACTGTTTTTTCACTACCCATTTTTTGGATTATCCCAACTTTTTTCAACACCTTTTCACCTATTTGGACATACAAGAACTAGTAGTAATATCAGGAACACTCACTGTGTAACACCAGGAACACCAACTGTGCACTTTAAGCTTACTAACATTCAACGCATAGGGGCGGCACTGCAGGCCACTCTCTCTTTATTCATCATTTGTTTTTATGTGTTTTTATGTGTATTTTTCATTATTGTAACATGGATCCATGAATAGTCTTTTATTTATTGTTATTGTTTTGTGAGGACATCATATATTTTAACATATTGTTGAATAAAATTTTAGGTTTTAAATTTTAGGTTTTTAGTACTTCTACATATTTATTGTACCTATTGTGTAATTTACAGTCCCCTTCCTCAGCCTTTTTTGGCGCTCCCCTCCACCCCCCTTCTTATGTGTCTTACTTGCTGGGTCCACTAGGGTACCCGCTGAGGAGAGCCAGAGGATTATCCCCTGACCCCTTCCCTCTCTGTTTTTTGCGCAGGATATACACATTTCTATTCTACCAAACTTTTCACATGTATTTGGACATTTTTGTTTTAACAGCCGAGCCACTTGGAAACCCTTTTCAGCCTCTTTTAAATAGCATTTCTTGATGGTGCTGACTCCTGTTTTTTCAGGTTTATCTGGTCATGCTTTCTTCACATATTAATTAACGGGATTGTTTACTGGTTTAATGCAAACACAGTCATTAAAAAAAGAAGGCAGCGGTCACTCTCGCCATTCAGCTCTTCTGAGCCGGATTTCTTCTTGTTAAAGTGCAACATACTAATTTCTGGATTTGTCTAGATCGTATTGTGTTGAACTTTCACAAGAAAAAATCCAGCTCCGAAAAGAGCAGAGTGCCACGAGCGACCGCCTTCTTCCACATTTGAATCATCACAAATTGCACATGCCTAAAAATGATCATGGCACACATCATGCATTAATATTATTGTTAAGTGTAAATGACATGACCTTGTTAAAATGATATACGTTAGGAATTGATGTATGTAATAGATTACTGCAATGCATTCAAAGCATTGGAGCATGTTGGTTATCAAGGACTGATTTTAGGACCAACACCTTGTTCTTTTCCTGGACCCTGATATGGAGCAATAAAAGTCCCTTTTTAAAAACTTTTGAGACTGGAACTAACTTCTTTCTCTCTTTGGTAAGAACACATCTAATCAGGTGCTATAATGTACTTTACTTGCATTTTTCATAGGAAGACTCTTTTCAGAGCTGCATATGCTCTTATGCAAATGAAACACACTAAGATCTGTGCAAATACAGATCTTAGTGTGTTTCACTTGCACAAGAAGATATTCGGCTCTGAAAAGCACTAAATACCGAACGTAGCCTCCAGATTCGGCAGTAATCTAGACTGTCGAATGCACATCTCATATCGAATGATCAGCTACATATTATTCTAAGGCTAATCTTTGCTGTGAATACATCATTTTGTCTAGCATGCATTTACTGTTTAATATTCCTTTAAATGTTACTAATGCAAGACAGATCATCTGTACTTCTGCAAAACATTGTAATCTGATCCAAGCAGGTTAACCCTTTCAGCCCTAAAAGGATACAGCAGAACAAAGCATGATATCTCTTGAGGCATAAACAAGAACACAGGTGTCAGGCAAGGATGCACCATTCTAAATAAAAGCACAGAATTATCTGTTATAGGCATTATCCTAGTGACTGGGTTATTAGAATATATCTTGTTATCTGTATCCAAGGTTACTTGACATGTATCCCCCTGTGAATTGCTGCTTTTAATATGCTTGTATATTTCTGTTCTTTTGCCACAAATCTATGTAAGGTATATATAGTATATACATTTATATTTTGACTTATCTCTAGGCAGGGATAGGCACAGACAAAGGCTGTGGCAGACATTTTACAAAGTACGGACCTTAGTGAAGGACACCAAGGTACATTTGAAATTAAAAACATTATTTTATAGTGCTTGGTGTTATTATACTGATGCAGATACCACTGATCCTATAACCAGACCTCCTCTGGCTATACCCATGTGCCAGTGTCACTACTGTGTCTTTGTATAGTGTTTGGTGTTATTATACTTATGCAGATACCACTGATCCTATAACCAGCCCACCTCTGGCTATACCCATGTGCCAGTGTCACTACTGTGTCTTTGTATAGTGTTTGGTGTTATTATACTTATGCAGATACCACTGATCCTATAACCAGCCCACCTCTGGCTATACCCATGTGCCAGTGTCACTACTGTGTCTTTGTATAGTGCTGGGTGTTATTATACTGATGCAGATACCACTGATCCTATAACCAGCCCTCCTCTGGCTATACCCATGAGCCAGTGTCACTACTGTGTCATTATATAGTGCTGGGTGTCATTATACTGATGCAGATACCACTGATTCTATAACCAGCCCTCCTCTGGCTATACCATGTGCCAGTGTCACTACTGTGTCTTTGTATAGTGCTGGGTGTTATTATACTGATGCAGATACCACTGATCCTATAACCAGCCCTCCTCTGGCTATACCCATGTCCCAGTGTCACTACTGTGTCATTATATAGCACTGGGTGTTATTATACTAATGCAGATACCACTGACCCTATAACCAGCCCTTGTCTAGCTATATGCATGTGCCAGTGTCACTTCTGTGTCATTATATAGCGCTGGGTGTTATTATACTAATGCAGATACCACTGACCCTATAACCAGCCCCTGTCTGGCTATACGCATGTGCCAGTGTCACTACTGTGTCTTTGTATAGAGCTGGGTGTTATTATACAGATGCAGATACACATCCAGTATTTCACTTAGGATTTATTGTTTCCATAACTTATCACCCAATATTGCTAGCAGTCTCTTGACAAGCCACTAACTTTATTCACACTACATATTTTTTTTTTTATTCCTATTATTTAATCAGAAAGAAAAGATATACTAAGGTTGTGGCGGACACTGCAAGGGCTAGTCACGGACATCAGTGTCCGTGTACGGACACCTTGCCTATCCCTGTCTCTAGGTTAGTTTAAAGGCTACATTATAACCCTGATTTTTCAAATACGTATAACTCTGTATTGAAGTCAGGTATTTCAACAAATGTCTATTATCTATCTATATTTCTTTCTTTCTATCTATCTATCATCTCTCTCTTTCTGTTTATCTATCTATTTATTAATTATCGATCTATCCATCCACCTATATTTCCCCTTAGATACTATTATTCCAATAGGGCATGAAAAGGTTAAATCCTAGTGAAAGAATTGATGAGACATAAAATAAAAAGAAGATAAAATAGAGTGAGCAAGAAGTACCATTTTGAACAATGGAAAGTTAAGAAAAAACAAACAAACAAAAACAGAATATTAGTACGTTCTTTGGAATGATTTATTGAAGAGGGAAGTCTTAAAGGATCATTAAATACAGTAGAATTTCATAATTAACAAATCATTCTAAAAAGACAATGTAAGAAAGAACACTTTGCTCTCAACTGCAAATAAGCAGTAGATTTTCCTGACAAATTTATTTTTCACAATTTGCCCATTTTATCAAGTGACAGCCTTCAGCCAATCACAGACTAGTTTACATATACACTGTGAACTTGTGCACATGCTCATTATGAGCTTGTTCCCCAGAAAGTGTGTATATAAAAAGTGTGCAAAATGTGATAATGGAAATAAATTGTAAAGTCTCATAAAAACATTATGCTCCATGTGAATCAACTAAGTTTACTTTTGACTTTAGTGTTCCTTTAAGCCTTTTACTAAAGTAAGAGTGAATCTTGTTGGATGAAAAGAAAGTTTTACCAGAGTGTGTACCTTTCTAGATTTGTCATGCAAAGTGCATTGTGCGGATTTCAGATTTAAACCCCTTTTCAGTCCTCAATAATGCACGCATGTATTTATGCAATACGACACAGGCATGTTATTATTGCTTATAATCCATATATGATATACAGGTAGATTACGAGTTGTGCGTTCGTGTTTTAATGCTGAAAAAATGATTTGAACAGCCAATAGAATTTCAGAAGCTCTCATCCTATTGGCTGTTTTGCACAGCCAATAGGATTTCAGTAGCTCTCATCCTATTGGCTGATTTGAATTTTCAAAATCAAATCATCCAATAGGCTGATACTTTACTTCAGGTCTCAAGGATTGAACTTCAATCCTTGAGACCTGACAGGATTGAGCTTGCATTCTATTCTATTTTTTCTCAGCTGGCTCTCCCCATTAATGTCTATGGGGAAATCGTGCACGAGCACGTACAACCAGCTCACCGCTGACTTAAGTAGCGCTGGTATTGGAGTGCGGTATGGAGCACAATTCTGCTCTACGCTCACTTCTTGCCTGTTAACACCGGGTTGATAAAAACCTGTAATACCAGCGCTGAAGGAAAGTGAGTGGTGACAATAACGTGCAAGTTAGCACCACACACCCATCATAACACAAAACTCGTAATCTAGGCATTAGTTTGATTAGGCATACTTGGACTTGTAAACTGTACTCTATCAAACTGAAACAATTTTTTTTTTTTTTTTTTAATTGTATATCTTATATCTGTATTAAATTGTAATATTCAAATACCTTAATAAAGCATTACAAAAATAAAATAAATACATACCTATATATATATAAATACATTTGGGAGTTATTGGGATAATCACTCATCTTTCTGTCTGCTAAAAACTAGGTAATAGCTAATTGTTCAGTTGTGAGAAATATTTAAGACAAATATCAAATTAAATGAGTTGGAGTGAGGGGGCTCCATCTTTATTTGTAACTAGGCCCATTGAATACAAAACTTGTACCTTAAGTACTTAGATTTATGTCACTAAAGTGTTATATTTATCTGTCATAACTAAGGAGTTACCAAATAATATGGACATTTTTATGGCCTAGTTCATAAATGAGCCACTATTTATAGAGTTTCTTCATAGTTATAATTCATTCACTGTAAGAGATGTTTGTGTTATCAAAATTCAGCTTCACAAAATAATATTAATAGCCACATAGCAGCAGGTGGACGTTACTAGTGGCTGCTATTCATTCCAGTAAGTGATGCTAATGGTATTTTTAAAATGTATCTTATTCATGTTCCTATCAAACTACTGCTCACCTATTTTAGTTGTGGCTTCTGAAACTAAACCCAAAGTGGATTTACTCGTTTTTTTCCCAGCAGCTAAAACTGAATAAAGGACAATGTTTGCCTACACCAGGGAGAACTTCTCAAATCACCCACACCCCTAAGATAATAATATCATAGCCACAGTCTCCCAAAGCACAAAACAATATTGCACCAGGACCCTCACCCCGTTACAGTTACTGTGATCATTCCACCATTAGAAACATATAAAGATGTGGCCTCTCCCATTTTTATCAATCTCATAGTTCCTAGAAACTGCCATTGGTCTCAATCTTTCCACGCTCTCCTCCCCTTACCATTGTTAGACACTACGTTTCAGACCACCATATCACTATTAATGGTTACAGTTACCTCTTCCCATTATTAATCTTTGCTGAACTTGCTTTGCCTTACTGCTATTAAAAAGCTACTACTCAGACCCCACCACTATTGACCATTACATGCCAGTTATTAATTACTATTAGCCACCTACTTCCCAAATCTGTTCCAGCATCCCCACTAATATTACCCCCTACTCCCCTGGCTCCCCCAACATTTGTAGCATTTGCAGTTACCCCCTAACCTAATTTATCCCTACTGCACTCAATCCCTCCTCAAGTAAACACAGGTCTCTAGCACCCTTGGGCCCTCTATATCAGTGTTTCTCACCCGCGGTCCTCAAGTACCCCAAACAGCCCAGGGTTCCATTATAGCTGAACTAGTGCACAGGTGAAATAATCAGCTGATGAGTGAGAGCAGGTTAGTAACCATGGTGTTACTGATCAGCTGAATACTTCACCTGTGCACTGGTTCAGCAATAATAAAAACCTGGCCTGTTGGGAGTACTTGAAAACCACGGTTGAGAAACACAGCTCTACATGACTCGCCAAAGCAAATACCCTTTAGCACCTAACATACTTTGCTTCTCTACACCTCCCCCTTAGTGTAACCTCCCTTTATCACCAAAGGAAATATACTACACAACTTTAAAGTTCAACCATCCCTTAATGTCCAAGGGACCACATCTAGCACCTAGGGGATCCCATGGAATTTAAGAAAATTCTGACTGCTTGACCAGTCTTTTTTTCTCTCCTTTTTATATATTTTTTTCTCGTAATTGCTTAACTATGAATTAAATAAATTGAAATGGTTACAATCACATTATAATATAAACTGTTATACAAATACATCTGGCAATTTTTTGAATACTATAAACCATAAAACCAAAATAAAAAGAATAGAATCTACATTTATAGGTAATATAAGATTTCCAAAAATACTGGGACAATCATATATTAACAATCACATTTTTCTTATGTAATAATAATCTTCCAAAGTCAGAAAATCATCAATCATATTGCCCCTGTTGGGACCTCTAAAGTTTCCCATCTTTTAACTAGAGAATATTTGGCACTATTAGAAATTATATTAAAAAGTTGTTGCTTTTTACACTATGGAGAGACCTTTAGGATATTTATATCCTGGCCATGTACACGGAATGGAGAGCATATATGCACTTAGAATATCAGAAGCCTCAGAAATCACCAGTTTCTAAAAATGTGTTAAATAAGGACAGTACCTCCAGATTTGAAAAATAATTCCTTCTCCACCCCCCACATCTCTAGCATATCCACATATTTTTTGGATATAATTTTAAAAGTCTAACTGAATTTATATACTGCCTATGTACAGAAATACCTTAAAATTAAATTCTAGCAATTAGGTTGAAACTGAAGATCAGGAGAAATTATTCAGTTATTTAGTTTTTAATTTAAATCATCAATTTTAAATAAATATTTAAAAAATAATCTAGCAAGTAATAAAACATACAGCAGTATTTAGTTTATCTTTATATTATGTGTATATGTGTTTGTATCTGTGCATTGTCTGTTTGTGTTATGTTTGTACAGTATCTGTATGTTTGTACAGTATCTGGCTTTCATGTCAATGACACCTCTTTCATTGGTGACTGTATTGTAGATACATGGTTGCTTTGTTTTTTTAGGTGGACCGTGGAAGTTAAGTGCTGGTTGTGCTCTTTGTTAATTAGTACAGATTGCAGGTAATTGTTTTATGTGTTGAGGTATCTTGTGTAGCTCAGAGACTTTCTTGATAACATTTACAAAAAATTGAGAGGAAAAGAAACAATCCATGACTGAGTTTCATATACTGCTTTTATAGCTCTCTTTGGCGCCGATGATCGAAAGTGCTTCGACGCAGTGATATATTCAAAAGGGATCCGATGCGATGTCGAGAATGCAGGCAAAATATTCAAAAGTGTCGCCATTACTCTTTAAAGGCAGCATCGCAGAGGGGCATTTTACTATACATCGCACTGGGTTCCAATGCTGGCGAAATATTCCAAGCAGCACCGGCACCAACATTGGCAATGTAAAGTAAAGGATCCCTTTTAAAAATATATAGCACCGAGCCCAACAGAAGGAAAGCTTTTTCTTCTTGGCTTATTATGAATTTATTTTAGAAAATCAGCCAATAGCAATTCAAGTGTACCCCTATATAAGGGGGTACATCACATTTAAAATTCAGTGTGCAGTAGGTGACCGCATGAAGAGGATGGAAGATGAGAAGTAAAGAAGATAAGAAGACGCATTGGATGGAAGATGGATGAAGACTTCCCCAGCGGAGGAGCGTAAAAAAATGGATGAAGATGGACCACCTCCACCGGGATCAAAAAGAAGATAAACTACTGCCGCTGGATCAAGAAAGAAGATGGACCACCGCCGCAGAAAGAGAATATGGACCTCCGCCGCCAGGATAGAAGAGGAGCACCGCGGTTGGTGGATTCAATTTTGTTGAGTATGTTTTTTTTGGGGAGGGGGCAGCATGAGAGCTAAATGCACTTCTAAGGGCAGCGCCCAGTCAAATGCCCTCAGGGCAATTCTTAGATTAGGCTATTTTTAGGTAGCCTTTTTTTGGGGGGGTTACTTGTATTGTAGGTTGGTGTGTGTTGCAGTCATCAGATTTGAAATGAGTGTATATTTTCAAAAATACATTAAATTTACAAAGTAAAACATCAAATAATGTGTTAATGTGTTTTCAATATAGTACAGGGTGAATTTAATTATCTAATTACTCTTTTTGTTTGTTTGTTTTTTACTTTCCCATATTGTCCCAACTGTTTCAGAATTGGGGCTTTATATAATTGTATATGTAGCAACATAGCTCTTATAGTTATCATAGGGAGTTTTTTTTATACTTTATTAGTCAGGTATATTGCAGACATTACGTAGGTGTAGGTGTTCTGTGGGAGTTAGCTTTATGTTCCAGAGGGAGTATAGGGAAGACATAAAGTAGGTGTAGGTGTTGTGTGGGAGTTAGCTGGGCATTACAGGGGAGGGTAGCTAACCCATTGCGTAGGTGTAGGCGGTATTAGAGAGTTAGCTAGGCATTCCAGGAGGAGTATAGTTAGAGTATGGCATAGGTGTAGGCATTCTGAGGGAGTTAGCCAGATGTTCATGGTGGAGTAACCTGTACCTTGATTGGGATACATCAACAGCAACCAATGTTCCCTGTAACGTGCGTGGCAGCGCAGGCGCAAAGTGTCCTGTGTATGCCCGTGCACTGATAAACACGGGCCGCGCACTACAGGACAGTTTTGGCGGTGGCGTCTGCGTCTGCTATGATGATCACCATGATGTTTCCTGAGGTGACAGCTTGTTAGGTCAAGTGTCTGGGGTCAGTTTCTAGGGAATGTGTCTGGGGTCAGTATTTGGGGACTGTGTCTGGGGTCAGTATTTGGAGGCTATATATATATATATATATATATATATATATGATATATAGATAGATATATCTATGACATATATATAGTCTCGTATAGAAAGACAGCACTCAATGGATTTGTAAAAATAAAACTTAGCTTTTATTGTAGCATGTTAGATAAAAAGTCCCATGACGTTTCGGTGCCTGACGGGCACCTTTTTTGAATGGATTCAACCACAGACCAGGCAGATGATATGTCCTGACATCCGGGAGTCTGATTAAAAGCCAAACGCTGCAGCCTTAAATACCCTGTGGATCATCATAGCGTTCAATGAGTATATGCCATTCTCAGCTCCCATTGCACGCCCCTTTCCGGTCCGCTCCGTGTGCTATCATTGGTGTGAACACTTCTCATAGATGATCGGGCCAAACACATGGCTAATTTGCTGCACGTGACAAGCTGGTCAGAGTATACTGATGGTATTGGCTGCAGCGTCGGATAAAAACATACAATTACAAAAATACTGTACATGGTGAACATCATATATTCAGAGGATTCATGTTTCAGCAAAAAGTCCTTACGGGCATAAAGTCCTTGATACTTAATGTGTCTGGTGATAGATATGTGGTATGGGAGTCAGATTGTAGGGGCAAGGAAGAATGGGAAGCAGAAGAGAGGTGGCCATGTCAGCCAATAGGATGTTTATTATAGTACAGGATAGACATTTATCCGATGAAGGGACCAAAATCCAATTGAATGATGAGGCCCTTGGGCTCCACTGTGTCTAAGGTAAAGATCCGTTTGATTTCCAGCTGTAGAAGACGTCTACCTCTAGTCAGAGGTGGTATGTGATCAATTATTGTCCTGAGACTGGAGACACTGTGTTTGAACAGAGAGAAGTGGCGGCCACTGGCTGATCAGAAGAACCGTTCTTGATTGCCTCCCTAATGGCGTATATGTGGTTAGCCATCCTTTCTTTAAAGGTGGTAATTGTTTTCCCTACATAAAACAGGGAACAAGGACAGATAAGAACATAAATCACATGAGTGCTGTTGCATGACAACCTATGTCGAATTTTGTATCTCTTGTTAGAATGGGGGTGCTGGAATGTAGACCCCATCAGCATCCCATTACATGTTACACAGTCCCCACATCTGTAGCATCCTTGCTTCAAGGGCTTTAGCCATGTTTCCTTCTGGTAAGACTCCTTTGGGTCTGTTTTAATAAATAGTATTAACCCCTAATCTGCCCTCCCTAACATCACTGACACCTAACTTCAAGTATTAACCCCTAATCTGCCGACCAGACCTCACCGCTACTCTAATAAATTTATTAACCCCTAAAGCTAAGTCTAACCCTAACACTAACACCCCCTAAATTAAATATAATTTTTATCTAACGAAATAAATTAACTCTTATTAAATAAATTATTCCTATTTAAAGCTAAATACTTACCTGTAAAATAAACCCTAATATAGCTACAATATAAATTATAATTATATTGTAGCTATTTTAGGATTAATATTTATTTTACAGGTAACTTTGTATTTATTTCAACCAGGTACAATAGCTATTAAATAGTTAATAACTATTTAATAGCTACCTAGTTAAAATAATTACAAAATTACCTGTAAAATAAATCCTAACCTAAGTTACAATTAAACCTAACACTACACTATCAATAAATTAATGAAATAAAATACCTACAATTATCTACAATTAAACCTAACACTACACTATCAATAAATTAATTACATACAAATACTTAAAATTAAATACAATTAAATAAACTAACTAAAGTACAAAAAATAAAAAAGAACTAAGTTACAAAAAATAAAAAAATAATTTACAAACATTAGAAAAATATTACAACAATTTTAAGCTAATTACACCTACTCTAAGCCCCTAATAAAATAACAAAACCCCCCAAAATAAAAAACATAATTTATGTAAGAACTTACCTGATAAATTAATTTCTTTCATATTAGCAAGAGTCCATGAGCTAGTGACGTATGGGATATACATTCCTACCAGGAGGGGCAAAGTTTCCCAAACCTTAAAATGCCTATAAATACACCCCTCACCACACCCACAATTCAGTTTAACGAATAGCCAAGAAGTGGGGTGATAAGAAAAAAGTGCGAAAGCATATAAAATAAGGAATTGGAATAATTGTGCTTTATACAAAAAAATCATAACCACCACAAAAAAGGGCGGGCCTCATGGACTCTTGCTAATATGAAAGAAATGAATTTATCAGGTAAGTTCTTACATAAATTATGTTTTCTTTCATGTAATTAGCAAGAGTCCATGAGCTAGTGACGTATGGGATAATGACTACCCAAGATGTGGATCTTTCCACACAAGAGTCACTAGAGAGGGAGGGATAAAATAAAGACAGCCAATTCCTGCTGAAAATAATCCACACCCAAAATAAAGTTTAATGAAAAACATAAGCAGAAGATTCAAACTGAAACCGCTGCCTGAAGTACTTTTCTACCAAAAACTGCTTCAGAAGAAGAAAATACAACAAAATGGTAGAATTTGGTAAAAGTATGCAAAGAGGACCAAGTTGCCGCTTTGCAAATCTGATCAACCGAAGCTTCATTCCTAAACGCCCAGGAAGTAGAAACTGACCTAGTAGAATGAGCTGTAATCCTATGAGGCGGAGTCTTACCCGACTCAACATAGGCAAGATGAATTAAAGATTTCAACCAAGATGCCAAAGAAATGGCAGAAGTTTTCTGGCCTTTCTAAAACCGGAAAAGATAACAAATAAACTAGAAGTCTTTCGGAAAGACTTAGTAGCTTCAACATAATATTTCAAAGCTCTAATAACATCCAAAGAATGCAACGATTTCTCCTTAGAATTCTTAGGATTAGGACATAATGAAGGAACCACAATGTCTCTACTAATGTTGTTGGAATTCACAACTTAGGTAAAAATTCAAAAGAAGTTCGCAACACCGCCTAATCCTGATGAAAAATCAGAAAAGGAGACTCACAAGAAAGAGCAGATAATTCAGAAACTCTACTGGCAGAAGAGATGGCCAAAAGGAACAAAACTTTCCAAGAAAGTAATTTAATATCCAATGAATGCATAGGTTCAAATGGAGGAGCTTGAAGAGCCCCCAGAACCAAATTCAAACTCCAAGGAGGAGAAATTGACTTAATGACAGGCTTTATATGAACCAAAGCTTGTACAAAACAATGAATATCAGGAAGAATAGCAATCTTTCTGTGAAAAAGAACAGAAAGAGCAGAGATTTGACCTTTCAAGGAACTTGCGGACAAACCCTTATCTAAACCATCCTGAAGAAACTGAAATATTCTCTGTATTCTAAAAGAATGCCAAGAAAAATGATGAGAAAGACACCAAGAAATATAAGTCTCCCAGACTCTATAATATATCTCTCTGGATACAGATTTACGAGCCTGTAACATAGTATTAATCACAGAGTCAGAGAAACCTCTTTGACCAAGAATCAAGCGTTCAATCTCCATACCTTTAAATTAAAGGATTTCAGATCCTGATGGAAAAAGGACCTTGAGACAAAAGGTCTGGTCTTAACGGAAGAGTCCACGGTTGGCAAGAGGCCATCCGGACAAGATCCGCATACCAAAACCTGTGAGGCCATGCCGGAGCTACCAGCAGAACAAACGAGCATTCCTTCAGAATCTTGGAGATTACTCTTGAAAGAAGAACTAGAGGCGGAAAGATATAGGCAGGATGATACTTCCAAGGAAGTGATAATGCATCCACTGCCTCCGCCTGAGGATCCCGGGATCTGGACAGATACCTGGGAAGTTTCTTGTTTAGATGAGAAGCCATCAGATCTATTTCTGGAAGTTCCCACATTTGAACAATCTGAAGAAATACCTCTGGGTGAAGAGACCATTCGCCCGGATGCAACGTTTGGCGACTGAGATAATCCGCTTACCAATTGTCCATACCTGGGATATGAACCGCAGAGATTAGACAGGAGCTGGATTCCGCCCAAACCAAAATTCGAGATACTTCTTTCATAGCCAGAGGACTGTGAGTCCCTCCTTGATGATTGATGTATGCCACAGTTGTGACATTGTCTATCTGAAAACAAATGAACAACTCTCTCTTCAGAAGAGGCCAAGACTGAAGAGCTCTGAAAATTGCACGGAGTTCCAAAATATTGATCGGAAATCTCACCTCCTGAGATTCCCAAACCCCTTGTGCCGTCATATACCCCCACACAGCTCCCCAACCTGTAAGACTTGCATCTGTTGAGATTATAGTCCAGGTCGGAAGAACAAAGAAGCCCCCTGAACTAAACGATGGTGATCTGTCCACCATGTCAGAGAGTGTCGTAAAATCGGTTTAAAGATATAAATTGAGATATCTTTGAGTAATCCCTGCACCATTGGTTCAGCATACAGAGCTGAAGAGGTCGCATGTGAAAACGAGCAAAGGAGATCGCATCTGATGCGGCAGTCCTAAGACCCAACATTTCCATGCATAAGGCTACCAAAGGGAATGATTGTGACTGAAGGTTTTGACAAGCTGATATCAATGTTAAACTTCTCTTGTCTGACAAGGACAGAGTCATAGACACTGAATTTATCTAGAAACCTAAAAAGGTTACCCTTGTCTGAGGAATCAATGAACTGATTGGTAAATTGATCCTCCAACCATGAACTTGAAGAAACAACACAAGTCGATTCGTATGAGATTCTTCGAAAATGAGAAGACTGAGCAAGTACCAAGATATCGTCCAAATAAGGAAATACCAAAACCCTATTCTCTGATTACAGAAAGAAGGGCACCGAGAACCTTTGAAAAAAATTCTTGGAACTGAGGCTAGGCCAAACGGTAGAGCCACAAAACTGGTAATGCTTGTCTAAAAAGAGAATCTCAGACACTAAAAGTGATCTGGATGAATCGGAATATGCAGATACACATCCTGTAAATCTATTGTAGACATATAATGCCCTTGCTAAACAAAAGGCAGGATAGTCTTACAGTAACTATCTTGAATGTTGGTATCCTAACATAACGATTCAATAATGATAGATCCGGAACTGGTCTGAAGGAATTGACCTTCTTTGGTACAATGAAGAGATAAAATAAAACCCCAGCCCCTGTTCCAGAACTGGAACTGGCATAAATACTCCAGCCAACTCTAGATCTGAAACACATTTCAGAAATGCTGAGCCTTTGCTGTGTTAACTGGGACACGGGAAAGAAAGAATCTCTTAGCAGGAGGCCTTAACTTGAAGCCAATTCTGTACCTTTCTGAAACAATGTTTCTGAAACCAGAGATTAAGAACGGAATTGATCCAAATTTCTTTGAAGAAAACGTAATCTGCCCCATACCAGCTGAGCTGGAATAAGGGCCGCACCTTCATAGGTACTTAGGAGCTGGCTATAGGTTTCTATAAGGCTTGGATATATTCCAAACTGGAAATAGTTTCCAAACTGATACCGCTCCTGAGGATGAAGGATCAGGCTTTTGTTCCTTGTTGTGAGTAAAGGAACGAAAATGATTATTTACCCTGGAAAGAAAGGGAAAGCAAAGTTGACTTAGAAGACATGTCAGCATTCCAAGTTTAATCCATAAAGCTTTTCTAGCTAAAATAGCTAGAGACATATACCTGACATCAACTCTAATGATATCAAAAGATGGTATCACCAATAAAATTATTAGCATGTTATAGAATAATAATAATGCTATAAAATTATGATCTGTTACTTGTTGCGCTAAAGCTTCTAACCAAAAAGTTGAAGCTGCAGCAACATCCGCTAAAAATATAGCAGGTCTAAGAAGATTACCTGAACATAAGTAAGCTTTTCTTAGAAAGGATTCAATTTTCCTATCTAAAGGATCCTTAAATGAAGTACTATCTGCCGTAGGAATAGTAGTACATTAGCAGGAGTAGAGACAGCCCCATCAACTTTAGGGATTTTGTCCCAAAAAACTCTAATCTGTCAGATGGCACAGGATATAATTTGCTTAAACGTCTAGAAGGAGTAAATAAATTACCCAAATTATTCCATTCCCTGGAAATTACTTCAGAAATAGCATCAGGGAGATAAAACACTTCTGGAATAACTACAGGAGATTTAAAAACCTTATTTAAACGTTTACATTTAGTATCAAGAGGACCAGAATCCTCTATTTCTAATGCAAATAACACTTCTTTAAGTAAAGAACGAATAAATTCCATCTTGAACAAATACAAAGATTTATCAGCATCAACCTCTGAGACAGAAACCTCTGAACCAGAAGAACCATTATCAGTATCAGAATGATGATGTTCATTTAAAAATTCATCTGAAAAAAGAGAAGTTTTAAAAGACTTTTATGTATACTAGAAGGAGAAATAACAGACATAGCCTTCTTAATGGATTTAAAAAATAAAATCTCTTATGTTATCAGGAACACTCTGAAAATTAGATGTTGACGGAACAGCAACAGGTAATGTAACAGTACTAAAGGAAATTTTATCTGCATTAATAAGTTTGACATGACATGCAATACAAATAACAGCTGGAGAAACAGATACCAAAAGTTTATAGCAGATACACTTAGCTTGGTAGCTCCAGCACTGTGCAGTGATTTTCCTGAAGTATCTTCTGACTCAGTTGCAACGTGGAACATCTTGCAATATGTAAAAGAAAAAAACAACATATAAAGCAAAATTGATCAAATTCCTTAAATGACAGTTTCAGGAATTGGGAAAAAAATGCCAGTGAACAAGCTTCTAGCAACCAGAAGCAATAAATAATGAGACTTAAATAATGTGGAGACAAAAATAACGCCCAGATTTTTTAGCGCCAAAAAAGACGCCCACATTATTTGGCGCCTAAATGCTTTTGGCGCCAAAAATGACGCCACATCCGGAACGCCGACATTTTTGACGCAAAAAAAACGTCAAAAAAATGACGCAACTTCCGGCGACACGTATGACGCCGGAAACAGAAAAAAAATTTTGCGCCAAAAAAGTCCGCGCCAAGAATGACGCAATAAAATGAAGCATTTTCTGCCCCCGCGAGCCTAACAGCCCACAGGGAAAAAGTCAAATTTTTTAAGGTAAGAAAAAATGATTGAAACAAATGCATTTATCCCAAATATGAAACTGACTGTCTGAAAAATAAGGAATGTTGAACATTCTGAGTCAAGGCAAATAAATGTTTGAATACATATATTTAGAACTTTATAAATAAAGTGCCCAACCATAGCTTAGAGTGTCACAGAAAATAAGATTTACTTACCCCAGGACACTCATCTACATGTTTGTAGAAAGCCAAACCAGTACTGAAACGAGAATCAGCAGAGGTAATGGTATATATAAGAGTATATCGTCGATCTGAAAAGGGAGGTAAGAGATGAATCTCTACGACCGATAACAGAGAACCTATGAAATAGACCCCGTAGAAGGAGATCACTGCATTCAAATAGGCAATACTCTCCTCACATCCCTCTGACATTCACTGCACGCTGAGAGGAAAACCGGGCTCCAACTTGCTGCGGAGCGCATATCAACGTAGAATCTAGCACAAACTTACTTCACCACCTCCATCGGAGGCAAAGTTTGTAAAACTGAATTGTGGGTGTGGTGAGGGGTGTATTTATAGGCATTTTAAGGTTTGGGAAACTTTGCCCCTCCTGGTAGGAATGTATATCCCATACGTCACTAGCTCATGGACTCTTGCTAATTACATGAAAGAAAAATGCCCTACCCTATTCTAAAATAAAAATAGAAAAGCTCTTTTACCTTACCAGCCCTTAAAAGGGCCTTTTGCGGGGCATGCCCCAAATAATTCTGCTCTTTTGCTTGTAAAAAAAAAACATACAATACCCCCCCAACATTACAACCCACCACCTACATACCCCTAATCTAACCCAAACCCCCCTTAAATAAACCTAACACTAAGCCCCTGAAGATCTCCCTACCTTATCTTCACCACGCCGGGTATCACCGATCCGTCCAGAAGAGGCTCCGAAATCTTCATCCAAGCCCAAGCGGGGGCTGAAGAGGTCCATCATCGGGCTGAAGAGGTCCATCATCGGGCTGAAGAGGTCCATCATCTGGCTGAAGAGGTCCATCATCGGGCTGAAGAGGTCCATCATCGGGCTGAAGTCTTCTATCAAGCGGCATCTTCAATCTTTTTTCTTCCGGATCCATCTTCATCCCACCGACGCGGAACATCCATCCTGGCCGACGACTTCCCGACGAATGATGGTTCCTTTAAATGACGTCATCCAAGATGGCGTCCCTCGAATTCCGATTGGCTGATAGGATTCTATCAGCCAATCGGAATTAAGGTAGGAAAATTCTGATTGGCTGATGGAATCAGCCAATCAGATTCAAGTTCAATCCGATTGGCTGATCCAATCAGCCAATCAGATTGAGCTCGCATTCTATTGGCTGATCGGAACAGAAAAAATCAATCAGAATTTTCCTACCTTAATTCCGATTGGCTGATAGAATCATATCAGCCAATCAGAATTCGACGGACGCCATCTTGGATGACGTCATTTAAAGGAACCGTCATTTGGCGTCGGTAGAAGAGGATGTTCCGCGTCGGCTGGAAGATGATGGCTCCGGAAGAAAAAAGATTGAAGATGCCGCTTGATAGAAGACTTCAGCCGGATGATGGATCTCTTCAGCCCCCGCTTGGATCAAGACTTCAGCCCGATGATGGACCTCTTCACCCCTATGATGGACCTCTTCAGCCGGATGATGGACCTCTTCAGCCCAATGATGGACCTCTTCAGCCCGATGATGGACCTCTTCAGCCCCCGCTTGGGCTTGGATGAAGACTTCGGAGCCTCCTCTGGATGGATCAGTTATACCCGGCGTGGTGAAGATAAGGTAGGGAGATCTTCAGGGGCTTAGTGTTAGGTTTATTTAAGGGGGGTTTGGGTTAGATTAGGAGTATGTGGGTGGTGGGTTGTAATGTTGGGGGGGGTATTGTATGTTTTTTTTTACAGTCAAAAGAGCAGAATTCTTTGGGGCATGCCCCGCAAAAGGCCCTTTTAAGGGCTGGTAAGGTAAAAGAGCTTTTCTATTTTTATTTTAGAAAAGGGTAGGGCATTTTTTTGGGGGGGGGACTTTGTTATTTTATTAGGGGGCTTAGAGTAGGTGTAATTAGCTTAAAATTGTTGTACTATTTTTCTAATGTTTGTAAATTATTTTTTTATTTTTTGTAACTTAGTTCTTTTTTTATTTTTTGCACTTTAGTTAGTTTATTTAATTGTATTTAATTGTAGGTATTTGTATGTAATTAATTTATTGATAGTGTAGTGTTAGGTTTAATTGTAGATAATTGTAGGTATTTTATTTCATTAATTTATTGATAGTGTAGTGTTAGGTTTAATTGTAACTTAGGTTAGGATTTATTTTACAGGTTTTGTAATTATTTTAACTAGGTAGCTATTAAATAGTTATTAACTATTTAATAGCTATTGTACCTGGTTAAAATAAATACAAAGTTACCTGTAAAATAAATATTAATCCTAAAATAGCTACAATGTAATTATAATTTATATTGTAGCTATATTAGGGTTTATTTTACAGGTAAGTATTTAGCTTTAAATAGGAATAATTTATTTAATAAGAGTTAATTTATTTTGTTAGATAAAAATTATATTTAACTTAGGGGGGTGTTAGTGTTAGGGTTAGACTTAGCTTTAGGGGTTAATAAATTTAATAGAGTAGCGGTGAGGTCCGGTCGGCAGATTAGGGGTTAATACTTGAAGTTAGGTGTCGGTGATGTTAGGGAGGGCAGATTAGGGGTTAATACTATTTATTATAGGGTTATTGAGGCGGGAGTGAGGCGGATTAGGGGTTAATAACTTTATTATAGTAGCAGTGAGGTCCGGTCGGCAGATTAGGGGTTAATAATTGAAGGTAGGTTGCGGCGACGTTGGGGGCGGCAGATTAGGGGTTAATAAATATAATATAGGGGTCGGCGGTGTTAGGGGCAGCAGATTAGGTGTACATAGGGATAACGTAGGTTGCGGCGGTGAGCGGTCAGCAGATTAGGGGTTAAAATTTTTTATTAGAGTGGCGGCGATGTGGGGGGCCTCGGTTTAGGGGTACATAGGTAGTTTATGGGTGTTAGTGTACTTTAGAGCACAGTAGTTAAGAGCTTTATGAACCGGCGTTAGCCCAGAAAGCTCTTAACTCCTGGCTTTTCTCTGCGGCTGGAGTCTTGTTGTTAGATTTCTAACGCTCACTTCAGCCAAGACTCTAAATACCAGCGTTAGAAAGATCCCATTTAAAAGATAGGATACGCAATTGACGTAAGGGGATCTGCGGTATGGAAAAGTCGCGGCTGCAAAGTGAGAGTTAGACCCTTTCGTGACTGACTCTAAATACCAGCGGGCGGCCAAAACCAGCATTAGGAGCCCCTAACGCTGGTTTTGATGGCTAACGCAGAACTCTAAATCTAGGCGTAAGTTAACCATTGCCCTGAAAAGGGCATTTGTATGGGCATTGCCCTTAAAAGGGCATTTAGCTCTTTTACTGTCCAGACCCTAAACTAAAAATAAAACCCACCCAAAAAACCCTTAAACAAACCTAACACTAACCCCCGATGATCCACTTACAGTTATTGAAGTCCTGCTTGAAGGATCTATCCAGCCGGCAAGAAGTCTTCATCCAGGCGGCATCTTCAATCTTCATCCAGCCAGCGAAGTCCTCATCCAGGCGGCAAGAAGTCTTCATCCAGACAGCATCTTCTATCTTCATCCAGCCGGAGAAGTCTTCATCCAGATGGCATCTTCTATCTTCATCCATCCGGCGCGGAGCTGGTCTATCCTGAAGACATCCGGCGCGGAGCATCCTCTTCAATACGGTCTCTGCCATAAACTGGAACTTCAATGCAAATGACGTCCTCCAAGATGGCATCCCTTGCATTCCTATTGGCTGAAAGATTTCCAATCAGCCAATAGGATTTGAGCAGCTGTCATCCTATTGGCTGTTCCAATCAGCCTATAAGATTAAGCTCTCATCCTATTGGCTGATTAGAACAGCCAATAAAATGAGAGCTGCTCAAATCCTATTGGCTAATTGGAACAGCCAATAGGATTTTAGCAGCTCTAATCCTATTGGCTGATTGAAATCTTTCAGCCAATAGGAATGCAAGGGATGCCATCTTGGATGACGTAACTTGCATTGAAGTTCCAGTTTACGGTGGAGATCTTATTGAAGAGGATGTTTTGCGCCGGATGTCTTCAAGATGGACCCGCTCCGCTCCAGATGGATGAGGATAGAAGATGCCATCTGGATGAAGATTTCTTGCCGCCTGGATGAGGACTTCGCCGGCTGGATGAAGATTGAAAAAGCCGTCTGGATGAAGACTTCTTGCCGGCTGGATGGATTCTTCAAGCGGGACTTCAATAACTGTAAGTGGATCGTTGGGGGTTAGTGTTAGTTTTTTTTTAAGGGTTTTTTGGGTGGGTTTTATTTTTAAATTAGGGTCTGGGCATGTAAAAGAGCTAAATGCCCTTTTAAGGGCAATGCCCATGCAAATGCCCTTTTCAGGGCAATAGTTATCTTAGGTTTTTTAAGATAGTTATTTTATTTGGGGGGTTGGTTGTGTGGCGGGTTTTACTATTGGGGGGGTTGTATTTATTTTTACAGGTAAAAGAGCTGATTTCTTTGGAGCAATGCCCCACAAAAGGCCCATTTGAGCGCCATTGGTAGTTTATTGTAGACTTGTTTTTTTTTTTATTTTGAGGGGGCTTTTTTATTTTGATAGGGCTATTAGATTAGGTGTAATTCTTTTTTATTTTTGATAATTTGTTTCTTATTTTTTGTAATTTAGTGTTTTTTTTAAATTTAGTTATTTTTATTTTTTAGTAATTTTAGTGTTCAGTTTTTTTTGTAATGTTAGGTTTTAGTGTAAGGCAGGTTAGGTTTTATTTCACAGGTAAGTTTAGTAAATAGTTAATAACTATTTACTTACCTAGTTAAAATAAATACAAATTACCTGTGAAATAAAAATAAAACCTAAGCTAGCTACAATATAACTATTAGTTATATTGTAGCTAGCTTATGTATTATTTTACAGGTAAATTTGTATTTATTTTAAAATAGTTATTATTTAGTTAATAATTTTAACTTTAGTTTAGCTGTATTTTAATTCTTAGGTTTAGGGATTAATATAGTTTAATTTAGCTTGTTGCAATATGGGGGGGCTGGCGGTTTAGGGCTTAATAGGTTTATTTAGTTAATAATTGTAAATTTAATTTAGCTATATTTTTATTATGTTAAAGTTAGTGAGTGTTAGGGTTAGGCTTAGGGTTTATGTTAGGGTTACGTTAAGGTTAGGTTTAGTGGTTAATGGATTTATTTAGTGGTAGTGATGTGGGAGGCCAGAGATTTAGGGGTTAATAACTTTAGTATTGTGGCAACGACATCGGGAGTCGCAGATTAGGGGTTAATAACATTATTTAGGTAGCGGCAATATCGGGAGCGGCAGATTAGGGGTTAATAACTGTAGGCAGGCGTCGGCAATGTTGGGGACAGCAGATTAGGGGTGTTTAGACTTGTGGGTGTTAGGTTTAAACGTAACTTTTTATTTCCCCATAGACATCAATGGGGCTGCGTTATGGAGCTTTTCTTTCCGTGATCGCAGGTGTTAGACTTTTTTTGCCGGCTCTCCCGATTGATTTCTATGGGAAAATTGTGCAAGAGCACGTCAAAGCAGCGCTTGTATTTGGGTGTGGTATGAAATACTGCTGCTTTTGTGGCGGTTGTTAAAATCACTATAGTGCTTAAAATTTGTAATCTAGCTGTATGTCTGTTGTTTACTGACTTTGGTTGTTGTTTTTTTCTTTTTGCCCCCCTCGTCTGGTATGGGGCCGTCCCCGTTTTTTGACTGTGTCAATGGTGGTTTATTGGATGATCTGGTAATGATACCTGTGCGTGCATCTCTATTATCATCTTGTGTGTTCCACAAGTCACCATCGGAGGAACCTCCTCCACTAGTGTCAATAGTGTCAATAGCTGTTTTGTTTCTATAAGTACGTTGTCTTGGTCTAAAAGGTCTGATATTATCGTCTTTGCAATACAGCCACTTATAAATTCTTTTCACACAGTAGCCGGTTTCTACAGTAGATAACTTTCTATTTTTAAAGATAAGTAGCTCATTGTGATACTTTGTGACCAAACTTTCAAGCTTAGTGACCCAGTCTTCAGACTTATCATCAATAAGGAACTGATAACAACTAGATTGAATTATGTCAATCTAAACCTGCATCTTCCTTTCTAGTGTAGTGACCTCCTCAATGGTAAGCAAGATTAAGTCATACGAGCAATTGTTTAATATGCAACACCACTTCCTGCAAAATGTGGGATTTAACCTACCAAGTGTGGCCACATTGCTAACTCTGAAGCCCCCTAGTTATTTGTTTATGTTTGTGATAACTCCAATCCCACAAAAGACAGCGCAATCTGTGAAGGCAAACAGATAGACTCCAATAGTGCAATATTGTATGTAAAAAAACAGCACTTTATTGACAAACACTTTAGCCAGAATACTCACAATATGCGAGATAAAAACATGCACAAAAAGGTATCTTTGTGTAGCGATATAGCCCGGTGATTGTGTGGTCAAAGGAAGCTTGGGAGAAAAGCAGCAGATTTTCCGGTCGGCGTGTGACGTCAACACCCGACAAACAGCTGATCGATGTTTTCCCTTAGTCCCAATACACACAGGCTTGCCGAGCTTGCAGAGCTTGTTGCCTCAACGCGTTTCTCGCCCCCTACTGGGCGCTTTCTCAAGAGGAATATTTGCTGAGTGACTGTTGCGCTGATTGTTTTTGGTGGTTTATGTTTGTGATAGTTGGATAAATAAACAGCATGTAGTTTAAAATCTACCTTACGTTTTCTCAGGTTTAGTAACTTATGATAGCTGTCAATGGGAATATCCCCCCTCAGTTCACGAACATCAGTGGTGTCTTCATCCGTAAACACGAAAATGTCATCACAAGTGTGTGTCTCAGCAGTAGAGGCAGCCATCAGTGATCCTGTGTCCATAACGTGTACAGTGAAAAAAATGTTAAAACCAAGATAGTCCCAAAAAGATGATATATATATATATATATAATTTATATAATATATATATGATATATAGATATATATGATTTTATATATATATATATATTTGATTTGATATAGATTTGTGAAAAAAGCACTCACTGGTCCAGCAACGTCTGTGACAACAAAGTGACTTTTATTAATGTGACGTTTTGGGACAGAACAAGTCCCTTCCTCTGACTTTTTTCTGTCCCAAAACGTCACATTAATAAAAGTCACTTTGTTGTCACAGACGTCGCTGGACCAGTGAGTGCTTTTTTCACGAATCTTGCATTATCCGCAAGAGCACCCTGGCAGTTGTTTCAAGATAGTGGGAGTGCATACACACCAATTGCTGTGTGTATATATATATATATATATATATATATATATATATATATATATATACTGCACAGTGACCAGGTCATGTAAAAAAAAATTCTGCTCAGTGCAGTAGCAGTTCCGCACAGCTGTAACAAAATTTAGAGGGAAAATTGCCAGAAATGCAATATATTCCAGTCTCTGAAGTACAGGTTGTGATTAGGGTGTCAGCCCTGTTTGTCTCGCCACCTTTTTAGACATGTGCAGTTTGTTTCGGCCAAATTTAGTTTTCGGACGAATTTTGGCTGATTAGGAAATTTGGATAAATCAGAATTTCTGAATCTGCACCATAACTAAAATCCAGAAAAATCCTGAAAACGAATAAATCAGTTTCCGAATTTTTGGATCCATTCTTTATTCGTATTCATCTAATCTAATTCTAAACAGCCGTCCCCTCACATCGCCAACATGAAATAAAGCTATTAAACCGCTAAACCGCCGCCCCCCCACATCGCCAACACTAAATAAAGCTATTAACCTCTAAACCACCGTCCCCCCACATCGCGATATAAGCAGCTCTTATCCTATTGGTTGATTTCAAAATTTCAGTCAATAGGAATTCAAGGTACCCCAATATAAAACGGGTACCTTTGCATTCAATCTTCAGTGTGCGGCGGAGATCGCATGAAGAAGAGGCTCTGTGTTGGATGTCCATGCCGCCGGCGATCCTGCTCTGCGCCTCCACATCTCCGCACCGGGATGAAGAAAGAAGATGGCCCCATGCTGGATGAAGATGTACCCGCCTGGATGAAGACTTTACTCCACCTGGAAGAAGATGGGTGTCCGGACTTCAGGAATCGTGAGTACATTTTTTGGGGTTAGTGTTAGTTTTTTTTTTCTTTTTTGGGTGTTTAATTTTTAAATTAGGGCTTCTTTTTTTCTAAATGGCACTAAAGAGCTGATTGATGAAGACTTTACTCCACCTGGAAGAAGATGGGTGTCCGGACTTCAGGAATGGTGAGTACATTTTTGGGGGTTAGTGTTAGTTTTTTTTTTCTTTTTTGGGTGTTTAATTTTTAAATTAGGGCTTCTTTTTTTCTAAATGGCACTAAAGAGCTGATTGCCCATACAAATTCCCCTTTAGGGGCTATGAATAGCTTAGGTTTTTTAAAGTTAGTTTTTTTTTTTTTTTTTCGCATGAAATAAAGCTACACTACAGAAAAATGATGGGAAAAAAAGTGGCAGTGAGGGCCAAAAATATTTAAACCTTAACGATCTAAGGGATCTGGGAGGGGGTGGGGGGTTGGTCTTTGGGGGGGCAAGCTACACTATAGAAAAATATTACAAAAAATAATAAAAAGAAAGATTTTACTATAAACTGGGTACTGGCAGACAGCTGCCAGTACCAAAGATGGCTACCAATAAGTTAGAGGGGGAGGGTTAGATAGCTGTTTGGGGGGGGGTATCAGGGAGGTTGGGGGCTAAGAGGGGATCCTACAGAGAAGCATATGTAAATATGCCTTTTTAAAAAAAATATATATCAAAGATAGCTTTTTTTTAGTACTGGCAGACTTTCTGCCAGTACTTAACATGGCGGGGACAATTGTGGGGTGGGGGAGGGAAGAGAGCTGTTTGGGAGGGATCAGGGGGTGTAATGTTTCAGGTGGGAGGCTGATCTCTACACTAAAGCTAAAATTAAACCTGCAAGCTCCCTACATGCTACCTAATTAACCCCTTCACTGCTAGTCATAATACACATTTGATGCGGCCTTCTAATTACCAAAAAGCAACGCCAAAGCCATATATGTCTGCTATTTCTCAACAAAGGGGATCCCAGAGAAGCATTTACAACCATTTGTGCCATAATTGCACAAGCTGTGAAAAAGCGAACAATTTTTTTTATTTGATCGCATTTGGCGGTGAAATGGTGGCATGCAATATACCAAAATGGGCCTAGATCAATACTTTGGGTTGTCTTCTACACTACACTAAAGCTAAAATTAACCCTACTAGCTCCCTACAAGCTCCCTAATTAACCCCTGACTGCTGGACATAATACACGTGTGGTGCGCAGTGGCATTTAGAAGCCTTCTAATTACCAAAAAGCAATGCCAAAGCCATATAAGTATGCTATTTCTGAAGAAAGGGGATCCCAGAGAAGAATTTACAACCATTTGTGCCATAATTACACAAGCTGTTTGTAAATGATTTCAGTGAGAATCCTAAAATTGTGAAAAATTTTACTTTTTTTTTTAATTTAATCGCATTTGGCGGTGAAATGGTGGCATGAAATATACCAAAATGGGCCTAGATCAATACTTGGGGTTGTCTACTACACTACACTAAAGCTAAAATTAACCCTACAAGCTCCCTACATGCTCCCTAATTAACCCCTTCATTACCAGGCATAATACACGTGTGGTGCGCAATGGCATTTAGCAGCCTTCTAATTACCAAAAAGCAACACCAAAGCCATATATGTCTGCTATTTATGAAAAAAGGGGATCCCAGAGAAGCATTTACAAACATTTGTGCCATAATTGCACACGCTGTTTGTAAATAATTTCAGTGAGAAACCTTAAGTTTGTAACAAAATGTGTGAAAAAGTTAACAATTTTTTTTTATTTGATCGCATTTGGTGGTGATATGGTGGCATGAAATATACCAAAATGGGCCTAGATCAATACTTTGGGATGTCTTCTAAAAAAAAAAAATATATACATGTCAAGGCATATTCAGGTATTCCTGGAAGATATCAGTGTTACAATGTAACTAGCGCTAATTTTGAAAAAAAGTGGTTTGGAAATAGCAAAGTGCTACTTGTATTTATTGCCCTATAACTTGCAAAAAAAAGCAAAGAACATGTAAACATTGGGCATTTCTAAACTCAGGACAAAATTTGGAAACTATTTAGCATGGTTGTTTTTTTGGTGGTTGTAGATGTGTAACAGATTTTGGGGGTTAAAGTTAGAAAAAGTGTGTTTTTTCCCATTTTTTCCTTATATTTTATAATTGTTTTATAGTAAATTATAAGATATGATGAAAATAATGGTATCTTTAGAAAGTCCATTTAATGGCAAGAAAAACGGTATATAATATGTGTGGGTACAGTAAACGAGTAAGAGGAAAATTATAGCTAAACACAAACACTGCAAAAATGTAAAAATAGCCTTGGTCCCAAACGGAAAGAAAAGGGAAAAGTGCTGTGGTCATTAAGGGGTTAAGTTAAGTTTTTTTTTCTTATTTCAAAGGTAAGTGTTTATTTAATATTAAGCTAGTTATATTGTAACTTTAATTTAAAGTTAGGGGGTGTTAGGTTTAGGGTTTAACCCCTTAACGACCGAGGACGTGCAGGGTACGTCCTCAAAAAAAAGGCAGTTAATGCCTGAGAACGTACCCTGCACGTCCTCGGTGTGGAAAGCAGCTGGAAGCGATCCTGCTCGCTTCCAGCTGCTTTCCGGTTATTGCAGTGATGCCTCGATATGGAGGCATCCTGCAATAACCCCCCTTGGCCATCCGATGCAGAGAGAGCCACTCTGTGGCCCTCTCTGCACCGGACATCGGTGGCCGGTATCGTTGGTGGGTGGGAGCAAGTCTGGGAGGCGGGTGGGCGGCCATCGATGTGCCCAGTGGAGTGGAGGGGGGCGGGATCGGGGGCGGGAGGGGCGGGAGCGCGCACGGGGGGCGGCGGGCGGGCGCGTGCACGGGGCGGGAGCGGGAGGGAACCGCTACACTACAGAAAAATCAAGTACTTGAATTAACTTTTTGAAAGCTGTAAATAACAGCTAAAAGATGTGGAAGGGGTGGGGGGTTGATCTTGGGGGGGGGGGGGGAAGCTACACTGCAGAAAAGGGTTTTTATTTAAAAAAAAAGGCACATTATTCACTAAACTGGGTACTGGCAGACAGCTGCCAGTACCCAAGATGGCGCCCATTAAGGCAGAGGGGGAGGGTTAGAGAGCTCTTTGGTGGGGGATCAGTAAGGCTGGGGGCTAAGGGGGGATCCTACACAGCAGCATATGTAAATATGCTAAAAAAAATTAAAAAAAAACCCAAATATAGCTTTTATTTTAGTACTGGCAGAGTTTCTGCCAGTACTTAAGATGGCGGGGACAATTGGGGGGTGGGGGAGGGAAGAGAGCTGTTTGGGAGAGATCAGGGGGTCTCATGTTTCAGGTGGGAGGCTGAGCTCTACACTAAAGCTAAAATTAACCCTGCAAGCTCCCTACAAGCTACATAATTAACCCCTTCACTGCTAGCCATAATACACGTGTGAAATGCAGCGGCATTTGGCGGCCTTCTAATTACCAAAAAGCAACGCCAAAGCCATATATGTCTGCTATTTCTGAACAAAGGGGATCCCAGAGAAGCATTTACAACCATTTGTGCCATAATTGCACAAGCTGTTTGTAAATGATTTCAGTGAGAAACCAAAAATTGTGAAAAATTTAATGTTTTTTTTCATTTGATCGCGTTTGGCGGTGAAATGGTGGCATGAAATATACCAAAATGGGCCTAGATCAATACTTGGGGTTGTCTACTACACTACACTAAATCTAAAATTAACCCTAGAAGCTCCCTACATGCTCCATAATTAACCCCTTCACTGCTGGGCATAATATACGTGTAGTGCGCAGTGGCATTTAGCAGCCTTCTAATTACTAAAAAGCAACGCCAAATCCATATATGTCTGCTATTTCTGAACAAAGGGGATCCCAGAGAAGAATTTACAACCATTTAAGCCATAATTGCACAAGCTGTTTGTAAATAATTTCAGTGAGAAACCAAAAGTTTGTGAAAAAATTTGTAAAAAAGTGAACGATTTTTTGTATTTAATCGCATTTGGCGGTGAAATGGTGGCATGAAATATACCAAAATGGGCCTAGATCAATACTTTGGGATGTCTACTAAAAAAAATTATATACATGTCAATGGATATTCAGAGATTCCTGAAAGATATTAGTGTTCTAATGTAACTAGCGCTAATTTTGAAAAATAATGGTTTGGAAATAGCAAAGTGCAACTTGTATTTATGGCCCTATAACTTACAAAAAAAGCAAAGAAGATGTAAACATTGGGTATTTCTAAACTCAGGACAAAATTTAGAAACTATTTAGCATGGGTGTTTTTTGGTGGTTGTAGATGTGTAACAGATTTTGGGGGTCAAAGTTAGAAAAAGTGTGTTTTTTTCAATTTTTTCCTCATATTTTATAATTTTTTTTATAGTAAATTATAAGATATGATGAAAATAATGGTATCTTTAGAAAGTCCATTTAATGGCGAGAAAAACGGTATATAATATGTGTGGGTACAGTAAATGAGTAAGATGAAAATTACAGCTAAACACAAACACCGCAAAAATGTAAAAATAGCCTTGGTCCCAAACGGACAGAAAATGGAAAAGTGCTGTGGTCATTAAGGGGTTAATAGTTTAATTTAGTGTGTCGCGATGAGGGGGTCGGTGGTTTAGGGGTTAATAGGTTTATTTTAGTATTCCTGATGTGGGGGGCCTGTGGTTTAGGGGTTAATAGCTTTATTTTAGTAATTGCGATGTGGGGGGTCGGCGGTTTAGCGGTTAATAGGTTTATTTAGTGTTGCCGATGTTGGGATGGTGGTTTAGGGGTTAGAAACTTTATTTAGTGTTGGCGGATTAGGGGTATTTAGACTAGGGTTTTATGTTAGGGTGTTCGGTTTAAACAAAACTTTATCTATATGGAACTCTAGCAAAGGGAAAAAGTTCTGGTAAGAGAGGCAAGATACAGTATCTCACATTTTTGTAAATATTTTTTTTTTTTTTTTTTATTTTTTTTATTGAGACATTTAAAATTGAGTACAATGTTATATGTATAAGCGGATATGTATGTAATATAACTCGACATTATACTGAGAGAAATTATACAGGTTAGGAGCAATATAATAATCGAACATAGTAACAATATTGTTTGCATCCTTCTATGTAATAATAACATATCTTTACTCAAACCAAAGGTGCAAAGATTAATTTCTCGTAACCCAAAAGAAGTGTCTCATTTTCCAGAAGAAAGAAAGTAGTATTTGTGTTTACACAATAGTTATCCAAGGTATTAATAACATATGAATACATTTCAGGTTGAGAGGTGTTAACCCAGAGGTGGGGGGAGGGGGGGAAGGGGGAAGAAGAAGAGAGTGCTATATCTAATCTGGGTGGATTGTAATCCATGAGGACCATACATTTAAGTGGAAGTCTGTTTTGTCTAGAACCCTATGGGAATACTGTTCCATTAGTCTGATCTGTCTGATAATGCTCAGGACTTGTGTGAAGGATGGTGATTTTTTCTTTATCCAAGCTCTGGCTATGGCTAACTTTGTTGCCATGAAAAGATATATTGTCAGGGCTTCTGTGGGATCATCTAAATTGGGGGCCTTCATATGGAGAGTGGTGACCTCCGGGAGTTAAGGGGGTTTAATATTAAGGGCGTGTAAAGTGTTGAAAAGCTTCTTCCAAATGGGTTGTATTTTGGGACAAGCCCACCAAATATGTAGGGGAGTGCCGACTTGGCCACAAAGTCTCCAGCACATAGGAGAGTTCGAGCTGTATATTTTATGTAGAGAGGTTGGGACTAGGTGCCACCTCACTAAGACTTTATAATGCAGTTCCCAAAGGGTTGCACAGTGTAGGTGTTTTTTAGTTATCAAAATTCTTTTATACCAGGTGTTGGAGTCAGTTATAAAACCCATTTCTCTCTCCCAAGCTGTGTGTTGAGATATTTTCGATTGGGAGCGGGTGTTAGAGAGCAGATTATAGTGGAAGGAGAGGGAATGCTTAATGAGTTGAGGTTTGTGCCATGCATGTTCCCATATGGAAGGGATTCTTGGATTTTGTTTAGGGTAGCCCCAAGCACGTAACCAGGAGTTCAGGCGAAAGGCTTCAAACCGAAGTCTTGAAGGGCTGAAAACTAAGAAGAATCTTAACACAGAGGTGTGGATATCTTCTGTAAGTATGCACTTGTAAGCACTCTTAGCCTAGACTGAAAGGCAGTTTCTTCTGATTAGAACAAAATAAAATATAACTTTTATTATTTATTTACTTAAAATAAGGGTAACACACACAAGTTAAAATCGACACTAGCACTGTTATGTTATCTAACTCTATTTGCACAATATAGGGAGGACTATGTAATGAACCGCCTTGGGTGAATAAATATACGTCCTCTATACAGTGTTATATTCTTTCTGCTATACTGTAATGGTATATCCAAATAGTGTATATATGTAACCTCTTTAGTATATCATACAGAAACACTGGAATATCTTGATGATGGATCCAACACTAAAGACAATCCTAGGAGATAGACCCTCAGTTGGATATAGAAGGACAAAAAACTTCAAAGACCTTGTAACTAGCAGTCATTTTCAAAAGAAGAAAAACCAGAACAGCATTTCAACCGGGAGCATATAAATGTGGCAGCTGCAGCACTTGCAAATATATGCGCAACACAGATACCATCACAGATAGGTTCGGTAAAAACCATAACATAAAAAGATACATAAGCTGCAACACCGAAAGCGTAATTTATGTACTTAACTGCACATGTAATTTGTACTATGTAGGTATGACCTCTAGGAAATTACATGTGAGATTAATGGAACATTTAAGGAATATAAAAAATGCAGTCAAAGACAAGGAAGAGATGAAATCCATAACTAGTGTAGCTGCACATTTCTTGAATTTCCATAATTCTAATCAAAAGGATTTACAATGCTGGGGTATAGAAAAAGTGAGTCTAGGAATGAGAGGAGGAAACCTAGAAACAGCTTTACTGAAAGCTGAAAGCCGGTGGATCTATTTACTTAATACGGTCCAACCATATGGACTGAACGAACAAAATAACTATTATATCTTTCTCTGAATATCACACACATAAGAACCTGTTGATACATAAGCCGTGTATAGTATTTAGAGGTATAAAATAAAAACCACAAAGTCGGATACATAAGTATAAGAAGAAGAAGCAACAACAAGATTAGTCATTGAATGAGTTTATTTGAAATAATAAATTAATTTGTGTCATTTTCAATCCCCTTCACTCTTTCTCCCTCACCTAACATTTTTCAAAAAAAATAAAAAAATAAAAAAATAACAAAAGTATAAATAAAACAAAAAAAGGCAACACAAGCAATGTATGCACTCAATAGACACTATAGGCTAAATTATGTATATAATAACAGCCTTCAAATAATGATAAGTGAAACAAGCACGATTAATAAGATAGGAAGAGAATCAGAGATCACATCAAATTTCACAATAAGGGTTTTTAGATTAATAAAAATTGCATCACTACCACTAGTAGAATTATTAAGTAATATTTAGCACCACAGGTGTCACTTGAATATCCTGGAAAAACACACAATAGAAATAGTGCATAGATTTAAAATGTTAATCTAGTTCACTGAGTTTAGCACTAGTCATGTGTACTGTACACAATACAAGGTTTTATTTTGGGTTTGTTTTTTGTCCCCCTTTTTCCCTCTTTAACACACTCCAATAGATATACAATTACATGAAAAAGAATCCACACAAATGACAAACTATCCATGTTGTAGAACTCACAATGATGATGCAAACATAAAGATCGAATGTGTAATTGAACATAATGTTATAATAATACCTCTCATAACAACAAAAGGTTCATATCAACATAGAAAAGATACACTTATTGTAGTGGCCTATCAATCAAAGCATAGGTATTTCAGTTCAAGTCAGTTGTCAAATGAATTGACAGCTCACGTAAATCGCAGCAACAGGCATACATAACAATAGTATCCCAGGATTGAGACCTTAAGCTGTCAATCCTCTAACACTGTCCAATCGAAAACCAAACTGAAATAAAATAAGGCGGGTCTTCCGGTTAAACCGGCATATACCCCCAAAAAATCGGCGGCTCGCCGCCTTTTGAGGGGCGAAACTAGTCAGGAGTTACTTTGAGTGTTTGGGCGCTCAATTTTAACATGCCTAGCACCAGAATGTTATCCTAAACCTATGTTGCTTTAATTACTTGCTATACTTAGTTAAATACGTTGAACAGTCTGGGTTGTGCCAGCCTTAGCCGTAGTTTGTATATATTAATCATACTGATATCCGCCTTTTACCTGTCAAAAGATGATTAAATACACGCTGCTCTCAACAGTTATATAGATGGTTATTACAGAGTAAGACTGAGATAAGAACTGTAATATATAACTAACGGAGATTTTAGAACCATTAGGGTGGTGTGTATCGCAAACAACCTGGTTATATTTGTAACTCATATCGGCAACAAAATACAAGTATTGTTTTTCAACAAAGATACTGTGCATTTGGGTGCATATAATATAGAATGGATCAAAATATATGATTCAGTTTTGACTACCCACATAGGTATATAAAGTGAGAACATTTGTGTAATGCTGGAAACTAACAGTCCACAATTGTAGTATACACAAACATTAAAAATGAATTGAGATACTGTTTGGTTATATCTCAGCATTACTAAAGCCTAATTGTCTACCAATGATAGTGTTACAAATAGCAGCAATCATCATAGAAAATAGGTGGTACAAACCAGACCCAAGTGCAGCCTAATATTTGCATATATTATATAGGGTCTGAGTGGATAAACTACCGTGGCCGGACTTTTAGCCGACGGACACTTGGCCGACGGACACTTGGCAGTTGGACATTTGGCCGACGGACATTTGGCCGAAACACAAGTGGCTGTCACATAACAGTCCGGCCACGAGATAGATAGATTTGATAGATAGATAGATAGATAGATAGATAGATAGATAGATAGATAGATAGATACATAGATTAGATAGATAGATCAATAGATACAATAGATACATTTGATAGATATGATAGATAGATAGATTTGATAGATAAATAGATAGATTTGATAGACAGATAGTTTCCCAGACAGAGAATTACAAAACGTACGGCCTGTGACCCATGGTAAGGTTCCCAGAGGCAGTTGCGGCGCCCGAGGCTCTGATTAGAACAGAGCACTCTGGAACGTATCTGCCCTCGGCCGAAATCGGAACATTCTTTAGCTTTCTGTCTGTCAGCCAAATGTCCGTCGGCCAAATGTCCGTCTGCCAAATGTCCTTCTGCCAAATGTCTTTCTGCATTTTGTCAGAGCACCAAAAACTACTGGCGTTTTCAAACACATTACTGAGCAATTTGGATATCCAAATAATCCTATATAGGGGACTATTTACTAAAGAGGTTACATATATACACTATTTGGATATACCATTAGAGTATAGCAGAAAGAATATAACACTGTATAGAGGACGTATATTTATTCACCCAAGGCGGTTCATTACATAGTCCTCCCTATATTGTGCAAATAGAGTTAGATAACATAACAGTGCTAGTGTTGATTTTAACTTGTGTGTGTTACCCTTATTTTAAGTAAATAAATAATAAAAGTTATATTTTATTTTGTTCTAATCAGAAGAAACTGCCTTTCAGTCTAGGCTAAGAGTGCTTACAAGTGCATACTTACAGAAGATATCCACACCTCTGTGTTAAGATTCTTCTTAGTTTTCAGTAATTATATTGTTTATGCATTAGCACCATTCCCTACACATTTATGACTTTATTGAAAAACAAACATTAAGTTTGCTAAATAGACAACAATAGGGAAAAAGCCCTAGTGGTGCCATTGTTCTTGTGAAGTAACAGAAGTCTTGAAGGGATTTGATATTTAATGCAAAGTTGAGAGTGGGGGATCCAAGTGTTAGATTCATAGAAGTCATCTACAGTTGTGATGGGTAAGTTCTGCCATAAGTCTGAGTGTGCGTCCGGCATAGAGAATAGGGCAGCTGCTAGGGTAAGGTTGGGGGATGGGTGTGGAGCTATGGCTGGGTCATGTCGTATTTGGTCCCAAAATTGGAAGGCATCCTGAATGATGGGATGTAGGTCGCCCAATCCTTGTCTTTGGTGGGATCCAAATAAGATCCGATAGTTTGAGGCAAGGAAGTAAAAGGGATGCCTCTATATGGTACCATCCTAAGGGTCGGTCTATGTTGTTCCAGTCAAGTATATGAGAGAGCCTAGCCGCGTTGTAGTATACAATAAGATTGGGTAGGGCAAGTCCTCCCTGAGCAATTGGCCTCTCCAAGGTTTGTCTAGAGGTCCTGGGTCTTCTGTCTTTCCAGACATAGAACGTAATGAGGCTTTATAGCTTGTTTAGGATAGGTCTAGGGATATTATATGGGATGGATCTGAAGAGATAGGTGATCTTGGTAAGGAAGGACATTTGTATGGCTGCAATTCTGCCTGTCCAGGAAATTTCTTGGAGTTCCCAAGAGTTTAATAGCTTACCGAACTCAGGTAGTCTTTCTGTGTAGTTTTTTGTTATGGTAGTTGTTGTATCTGTGGCCAAATGGACTCCTAAAACTCTGATAGATCTCATGTTCCATTGGAACTTGTAAGATTTTTGTAATATTCTAAGTTCTCGGGGTGTAATGTTGATGTTGTCTGCATATAGGGAGATTTTTTGTGGGTGCTGTTCTGAAGATATGCCTTTTATCAATGGGTTTATTCTAATAGCCTGGGCCAAAGGCTCGATCGCAAGGGCAAAGAGGAGGGGCGACAAGGGGCAGCCCTGTCGCGTACCATTAGTTATGAAAATAGGTTTGGAAAGGAAACCGACTCCCTTGACTCTAGCTGTGGGTAAAGAATATAGGACCTGGATTGCTCGGATAAAGGAAGCGGGGAAGTCAAAGCTTTTCAAAGTTTCCCAAAGATAGTCCCATCTAACCCTATCAAAAGCTTTTTCTGCATCTAGGGATAGTGCCAGGAAGGGATCCCCTCTCTCTGAGGCTAGAATGAGTATATCTAGGATGCATCTAGTGGTGTCAGGACCGTCCCTAAAAGGGATGAAAACTACTTGGTCTGTATGTATGATTGTGGTGATAACCTTTGAGAGTCTATTAGCAAACAATTTGGCGTATAGCTTTGTGTCTATGTTAAGGAGGGAGATAGGCCGGTAGCTACTGCATTGTTCTGGGTCTTTCCCAGGTTTTAGTATAGCTACTACTGTTGCTTCCAAAAACTCAGAACCAAAGGATCCTTTTTGCATCACTTCTTGGAACATTTTTGTAAATATTTTATTATATCTTTTCATGTGACAACACTGAAGAAATTACACTTTGCTACAATATAAAGTAGTAAGTGTTCAGCCTGTATAACAGTGTAAATTTGCTGTCCCCTCAAAATAACTAAACACACAGCCATTAATGTCTAAACCGTTGGCAACAAAAGTGAGTACACCCCTAAGTGGAAATGTCCAAATTGGGCCCAAAGTGTAAATATTTTGTGTGGCCACTATTATTTTCCAGCACTGCCTTAACCCTCTTGGGCATGGAGTTCACCAGAGCTTTACAGGTTGCCTCTCGATTCTTCTTTCACTCCTCCATGATGACATCACAAAGCTGGTGGATGTTAGAGACCTTGCGCTCCCCCACCTTCCATTTTAGGATGCCCCACAGATGCTCAATAGGGTTTAGGCCTGGAGACATGCTTGGCCAGTCCATCACCTTTACCCTCAGCTTCTTTAGCAAGGCAGTGGTCGTCTTGGAGTTTGTGTTTGTGTTTGGGGTCGTTATCATGTTGGAATACTGCCCTGCAGCCCAGTCTCCAAAGCGAGGGGATCATGCTCTGCTTCAGTATGTCCCAGTGCATGTTGGTATTCATGGTTCCCTCAATGAACTGTAGCTCCCCAGTGCCGGAAGCACTCATGTGCCATGACACTCCCACCACCATGCTTGACTGTAGGCAAGACACACTTGTCTTTGTACTCCTCATCTGGTTGCCGCCACAAACGCTTGACACCATCTGAACCAAATAGGTTTATCTTGGTCTCATCGGACCACAGGACATGGTTCCAGTAATCCACGTCCTTAGTCTGCTTGTCTTCAGCAAACTGTTTGTGGGCTTTCTTGCGCATCATCTTTAGAAGAGGCTTCCTTCTGGGATGAAATCCATGCAGACCAATTTGATGCAGTGTGCGGCGTATGGTCTGAGAACTGACAGCTGACCCCCCACCCCTTCAACCTCTGCAGCAATACTGGCAGCACTCATACATCTATTTTCCAAAGACATGCTCTGGATATGACGCTGAGCATGTGCATTTAACTTTTTTGGTCGACCTTGGCGAGGCCTGTTCTGAGTGGAACCTGTCCTGTGAAACCGCTGTATGGTCTTGCCCACTGTGCTGCAGCTCAGTTTTAGGGTCTTGGATATCTTCTTATAGCCTAGCCCATCTTTATGTAGAGCAACAATTCTTTTATTCAGATCTTCAGAGATTTCTTTTCCATAAGGTGCCATGTTGAACTTCCAGTGACCAGTATGAGAGAGTGTGAGAGAGATAACACCAAATTTAACACACCTGCTCCCAATTCACACATGAGACCTTGTAACACTAAAGAGTCACATGACATCGGGGAGGGAAAATGTCTAATTGGGCCCAATTTGGACATTTCCACTTAGGGGTGTACTCACTTTTGTTGACAACTGTGTAGACATTAATGGCTGTGTGTAGATTTATTTTGAGGGGACAGCAAATTTACACTGTTATACAGGCTGTACACTCACTACTTTACATTGTAGCAAAGTATAATTTCTTCAGTGTTGTCACATGAAAAGATATAATACAATATTTATCATAATGTGAGGGGTGTACTCACTTTTGTGATATACTATATATAATATATATATATATATATATATATATATACACACAGTATTTATATAAATAGTATATCTAACACATTTATATACTGGTTTGTTAGAACTAATGCAACTGTTTAAAAATAAATGGCTGCATTTTATTATTGTACTTATATGTTTAGCCCCATAAGTAGTTAAATATACAGTTAATGCACTACTGGAACTTAGCCAAATACATCTGGTGAGTCAATGACAAGAGCCATTTGTGCATAGACATCAGTCACCAGCTAGCTCCCAGTGTTGCATTGCTGCTCCTGAGCCTACCTTGGTATTCTTTTCATCAAAATATACAAAATGGTTTGGGAGTGTCTGCATACCCTCCCTTTTTGTATATATTCACTTCTCCTATTGTAATCAGACACTTTGTTAGTTTGGCACATTGTAATGCCTGCATCCACTATGTAACCTCCTCCAATATGTTTTCAGATTGTACCTCAATAAAAACTTTTTGTTTAAAAAAAATAAATAAATATACAAAATGGAGTAAATTTGATTACAGAAATAAAGTCTCTTAAAACTGCACGATCTATCTGAACCATGAAAGTTTAATTTTGACATTCATGTCCCTTTAAGAAGCAACAGGCATATAGTTTGTGATTAATGGAATGGGAGACAAAATGGATCTTCATCTTTGCAAATATTAGTCATTTTACACCTGTAAGTTGAGTTAGCTCTTTCCTTTGGGTTAGAAGAATGGTTTGCAGAGACAACTCTACTGTCCTCAGTTACGAGATAGATAGCGCACCTTGATTATAATAGAAACTGCAACTCACAGTTGTGAGGTAGGGGGAACAAATCATTATGCTGTGTTCAGGAAGTGGACCAACACCTGACTTCCTATTTCCATCACTGGCTTCCCTACTACCTGGTTAGTCTTCTTCCTGGTCATATAATATGCCATCTGGGGAATACCTCCATGATGACCGGCGCCGTATATGTTATACCAAAACCAGACAAAAACTGACTTCACCAGCTTTTCCGGGTGACTCCACAATTGTAATCTTGCCCTAAAAGTTTACACTTATTTTGTCAATATTTACACAACTAATGAAACTTTAAAAAATACATCTACATGTTATTCTCAGACTAATTTTTTTTGAATGTGTCATTGTATCTATCATTTATTTAGTACCAGATTACCAGTGGAGCATTATTGAATACTCCCACTGGAGCACTTACTCCACTAGAAGTCTTTTTTTGTGCGCGTTGGGTAACACTCGTATTACAAGTTGAAAGTAAACTGTATTCGCTCGCCCGCTAAAATGACGCACGTAAAAAGACAACTTAGAATATCACGTAGAGGATAATGTATTTCCCCCTAGAAGTAAATGGAGCAAGAAAATTTGAAAAAAAACTACTTGTGTACAAAACCAATCACTGAGACCTAGATTTGGAGTTTGGCGTTAGCCGTGAAAACCAGCGTTAGAGGCTCCGAACGCTGGTTTTAGGCTACCGCCGGTATTTGGAGTCACTCAAAATAGGGTCTAACGCTCACTTTTCATCCGCGACTTTTCCATACCGCAGATCCCCTTACGTCAATTGCGTATCCTATCTTTTCAATGGGATCTTTCTAACTCCGGTATTTAGAGTCGTTTCTGAAGTGAGCGTTAGACATCTAACGACAAAACTCCAGCCCCAGGAAAAAAGTCAGTAGTTAAGAGCTTTCTGGGCTAACGCCGGTTTATAAAGCTCTTAACTACTGTACTCTAAAGTACACTAACACCCATAAACTACCTATGTACCCCTAAACTGAGGTCCCCCCACATCGCCGACACTCGAATAATTTTTTTAACCCCTAATCTGCCGACCGCCACCTACGTTATCCTTATGTACCCCTAATCTGCTGCCCCTAACACCGCCGACCCCTGTATTATATTTATTAACCCCTAACCTGCCCCCCACAACGTCGCCTCCACCTACCTACACTTATTAACCCCTAATCTGCCGACCGCAAAGCGCCGCCACCTATGTTATCCTTATGTACCCCTAATCTGCTGCCCCTAACACCGCCGACCCCTGTATTATATTTATTAACCCCTAACCTGCCCCCCACAACGTCGCCTCCGCCTACCTACACTTATTAACCCCTAATCTGCCGACCGCAAAGCGCCGCCACCTACGTTATCCTTATGCACCCCTAATCTGCTGCCCCAAACACCGCCGACCCCTGTATTATATTTATTAACCCCTAACCTGCCCCCCACAACGTCGCCTCCACCTACCTACACTTATTAACCCCTAATCTGCCGACCGCAAAGCGCCGCCACCTACGTTATCCTTATGTACCCCTAATCTGCTGCCCCTAACACCGCCGACCCCTATATTATATTTATTAGCCCCTAATCTGCCCCCCTCAACGTCGCCTCCACCTGCCTACACTTATTAACCCCTAATCTGCCGACCGGACCTGAGCGCTACTATAATAAAGTTATTAACCCCTAATCCGCCTCACTAACCCTATAATAAATAGTATTAACCCCTAATCTGCCCTCCCTAACATCGCCGACACTTAACTTCAATTATTAACCCCTAATCTGCTGACCGGAGCTCACCGCTATTCTAATAAATGTATTAACCCCTAAAGCTAAGTCTAACCCTAACACTAACACCCCCCTAAGTTAAATATAATTTAAATCTAACGAAATTAATTAACTCTTATTAAATAAATTATTCCTATTTAAAGCTAAATACTTACCTGTAAAATAAATCCTAATATAGCTACAATATAAATTATAATTATATTATATCTATTTTAGGATTTATATTTATTTTACAGGTAACTTTGTATTTATTTTAACCAGGTACAATAGCTATTAAATAGTTAAGAACTATTTAATAGCTAAAATAGTTAAAATAATTACAAATTTACCTGTAAAAGAAATCCTAACCTAAGTTACAATTAAACCTAACACTAGACTATCAATAAATTAATTAAATAAACTACCTACAATTATCTACAATTAACCTAACACTACACTATCAATAAATTAATTAAATACAATTGCTACAAATAAATACAATTAAATAAACTAGCTAAAGTACAAAAAATAAAAAAGAACTAAGTTACAAAAAATAAAAAAATATTTACAAACATAAGAAAAATATTACAACAATTTTAAACTAATTACACCTACTCTAAGCCCCCTAATAAAATAACAAAGCCCCCCAAAATAAAAAAATGCCCTACCCTATTCTAAATTATTAAAGTTCAAAGCTCTTTTACCTTACCAGCCCTGAACAGGGCCCTTTTCGGGGCATGCCCCAAGAAATACAGCTCTTTTGCCTGTAAAAAAAAACATACAATACCCAAGCCCCCCAACATTACAACCCACCACCCACATACCCCTAATCTAACCCAAACCCCCCTTAAATAAACCTAACACTAAGCCTCTGAAGATCATCCTACCTTGTCTTCACCTCACCGGGTATCACACCGATCCGTCCAGAAGAGCTCCTCCGATGTCCTGATCCAAGCCCAAGCGGTGGGCTGAAGAGGTCCATGATCCGGCTGAAGTCTTCATCCAAGCGGGGCAGAAGAGGTCTTCCATCCGATTGAAGTCTTCATCCAAGCGGCATCCATCCGGAGCGAAGCGGCAGCATCCTGAAGACCTCCACCGCGGAACATCCATCCTGGCCGACGACTGAACGACGAATGACGGTTCCTTTAAATGACGTCATCCAAGATGGCGTCCCTCGAATTCCGATTGGCTGATAGGATTCTATCAGCCAATCGGAATTAAGGTAGGAATATTCTGATTGGCTGATGGAATCAGCCAATCAGAATCAAGTTCAATCCGATTGGCTGATCCGATCAGCCAATCAGATTGAGCTCGCATTCTATTGGGTGTTCCGATCAGCCAATAGAATGCAAGCTCAATCTGATTGGCTGATTGTAGGCGACGTTGTGGGGGGCAGATTAGGGGTTAATAAATATAATATAGGGGTCGGCGATGTTAGGGCAGCAGATTAGGGGTACATAAGCATAATGTAAGTAGCGGCGGTTTACGGAGCGGCAGATTAGGGGTTAATAATAATATGCAGGGGTCAGCGATAGCGGGGGCGGCAGATTAGGGGTTAATAAGTGTAAGGTTAGGGGTGTTTAGACTCGGGGTACATGTTAGAGTGTTAAGTGCAGACGTAGGAAGGGTTATCGCATAGCAAACAATGGGGCTGCGTTAGGAGCTGAACGCGGCTTTTTTGCAGGTGTTTGGTTTTTTTTTCAGCTCAAACAGCCCCATTGTTTCCTATGGGGGAATCGTGCACGAGCACGTTTTTGAGGCTGGCCGCGTCCGTAAGCAACTCTGGTATCGAGAGTTGAAGCTGCGTTAAAAATGCTCTACGCTCCTTTTTTGGAGCCTAACGCAGCCTTTATGTGGACTCTCAATACCAGAGTTATTTTTATGGTGCGGCCAGAAAAAAGCCGGCGTTAGTTTTTCGGGTCGTTACCGACAAAACTCCAAATCTAGCCGATATTCTCTAGTGTGCTAACCCAACATGAAAATATGAATATTTCACATTCCAGTTTTCTTCACAATCTACCCCCATAGTTTCAGTTTCCGCTGAAACATAAAGTAAGAAACAGCGGTCTTAAGACCGCTGCTCTTTAACTCGTCTGCCACCTCTGAGGGTTGATTGACACCCTTTGTTAGCGACCGATAGGCCGCAAATGTGCAGGGGTCGGTATTGCACAAACAAACATTTCACTAGAAATGCTTGTGCAATGATAAATGCCCTCAGCATATGCTGTCTGGATTTATCATTGTGCGGCGGACATGATAATTCGGCCCCTTAGTGTTTAATGTCCCTTTAAGATTCTTGTAGTAGTGTATCCAAGCCATAGAAAGTCTGTATGATTCTTATTTAAAATTGTATATTCAGAAATGATACAATGTTTATTTATTTATAACATTTTCATTTACAGTAAATTGATTTTAGCAATGTAAAGAGGAAAAACATATAGCAAAAATGTATACTATATATTATAGTTAACCGTATTAGCATTTTTGGTTATAAAAAATAGATATGATTATATTAATATTATTTTTATATTCAATACAAGCCATGCATATTTTTTAACATGATCCAAATGGTCTTAGCTTTTCTTTGTAAATCTGTGTGTTCCATGGGTGTTTCATGGGCATTACTGGTATGTTGGTATATGACTAGGTTACACAATTATTATTTATTATTATCTTAGCAGTAACCTCCAATAAAATGTTGTATATATTATCTCAGCAGTTGCCAACCAATAAATGTATATATGTAACAATATATTTATTAAAGGGACATGAAACCCAAATTTTTTCTTTCATGATTCAGATAGAGAATACAATTTTAAACAAGGTTCCAGTTTACATCTATTATTTAATTTGCTTCCTTCTCCTTGTTATCCTTTGCTGAAAGGTTTATCTAGGAAAGCTCAGGAGCAGCAGAGATCCTAGGTTCTAGCTGTTGATTGGTGACTGCATAAATATATTGATTGTGATTGGCTCACCCATGTGTTCAGTTAGAAACCAGTAGTGCTTTGCTGCTCCTTCAACAAATGATACCAAGATAATAAAACAGATTAGATAATAGAAGTGAATTAGAAAGTTGTTTACAATTGTATTCTCTATCTGAACCATGATAGAAAAATTTGGGGTTTCATTTCCCTTTAATTCTAGATTAGTTACCTTTATAGACACCTTGAATTATGTTTATGTAGAAACTAGATTATGAACCAATTATACACGCTTATTCTGTTACAATTATTCTACACAAAGCAGATCATAAAATGCACCTCTAAAAATGAACCTTACTCACAATGAGTCACTTGTTAAAATATCACAATGAAAATACCACATTATGGACCGCTAATTTAACAGTGCTTAGTTAAACAATATAACCAGATACTTCACAATCTTACTAAATCTCAGTTAATCTGAGATAACTTTCAGGGAAGTATAATTAAGCTATTTAGCCCACAAATGGTTTTATGTAGCTTCAATTAAAACACCAGAAACTGTATACATTATTAATGGAACAGCCAAATTATATGCCAATATGTCTGGCCTGGAATAACCTCTTATTCAGGCACAATAAGACAAATTCTAATATATATATATATATATATCAATAACATATATATATTATAATATTTTTAAACATTAATATTTAATACCAGTATACTTACTACCCTGGAAAAAGAAAAATTAGGCCCAGTTTTGCTTTATAGAGACTGTGTTCCAAAGGTAGCGGTTGTCAGTCAGTCAAAATTCCAGCAAAGACCCCTTTTTTTCCTCTTGCATGAGCTTTTATCAAGTGATAATCTGTAGAAAAAAGCAATAGATAGAGGCGCCAATGGTGCAGATCAATGGTAACTTGTAAGTACTTATATCCAATTGTATACACAGGGTACTCACATGTATAAAAGGCAATCAGTTATGCCTATAGAGACAGGCTGGATTTCTATAGCAATCCAGCTGGCTGATCCAGGAGATAAAGGCAGTATAATGGTGTAAACAATTCACACCCTAGATGTAGCGTAGCAGTAAACCATACATAGCACTCAGAGTGGATAAAGATAAAAACATATTTATTTAAAAGTATAAAAATTTAACACCCATTTCAGTGCCAAAACAAGTATGGCTAGTGGAGAAACAGTGCGATGCGTTTCTCAGATAAACTGTTTCCTCAGGCATGTTTCTCATCAGTACTTTACATCTTTATATAGGGCTACGCTACTACAAACATCTAAAACCCCACCCCTAGCAATGATAACAACAAGGACCAATCACAGACCGTCATTTGGACAGCACCCACCCTGCTGCAGTAGTAATCGAATAAAACTATGCTAAAAACATTGTTATAAGTAAAATATGTTAAGGTGTTCAAAATTTCTTTAATTGTTTATGTATAAATTGATGTATAGTGCATATTACATAATTCCTATGATTATAAAATCTAAAATTATCCTGACTCGTAAATGCTATCACCTGATTGGATGCTAAAACCATCCATCAATAGTTCTAGAGCTAGTCGTCTATATGACTAACTGATATGCCAAAAGTGCTGTCAATCAACTATTGTACATGGCAAAACTAAACTGGACTCTATATCCAATCAACTTCTGAGCAAGCTACCAATGGGTATCCCGTGATCGGACAACACCTCTCTCCATATTTGTACTCGTCTATGTACTGGCCCTCCTGATGTAAACAAAAACTCCTATTGGTCCTCATGCTGAAAGACGGCAAATACTGTCACCGCGAAGGGAAAAATAAAATATAAACATACATGGCACTTGTAAGTGCGATCCGCACTTCTCATCTGCAATCGCATTGCTATCTAGCTCAAAGACACAAGTATTCTGCACGCTACACTCTTCACTGAGTTTCTTCAATTCCGCTATAAAATTATTGTACTCCCCTGTTATTAGTTTTTTGGTCACTTTCCACTGTACGCAAGTGTGTGTACTTAATTGCAATAGACTTGCGGGTAAGGTGGCCATATCTATAAATATAAAGATCATTATCTATAAATATATAGAATAGATCATTATCTGAACATATCTATTTAATATCAACCTCAGTATGGTAGTTACGATATGAGTGAAACCCATAATGAAACTGATAGGAAGACTATTATTATTCAAAGTTATTCCCTTTATTAAGTGATTCTGATAGATAATTAAAAATAAATATATATATATAAAAAAAGAAAATATATTTTAAAGTGTTTAAGTGCTCTCCTAATTTTAGGATGATCTCCAAAATGAGATAATCTCACTAATGTGATATCTTAATTACGGTCATATTCAGAAATAAAACCATTATGACCATAAATGTATATAAGTGTAAGAAAATGATGTGTGAACACTCCTAATAATAGGATGATCAACACCGTGACCCAATCCAGGGATATAGTGGGTGTAATGTTAGATTCTTATTGTATGATATATAAAAAATGTGACTAATAAATATCTTCATAATAATGTGGTGTGTATGATCTAAGTGATTGAATTAGTATGTAAGGAAACTATCAGTGATGAGTGTGACCTTGAATGTATCCTGATATATAAAAAAAAGTCCTAAGGTGAATATCATAACTTTATAAATGAATAATAAAAAATGTGGAGTGAGGTTTAGCAGCAGGGGGAATGTCACCAAACTCTGGTGTACAAACAATATGACCAGATCAAACACCCCAATGAGTCTCAGTGGGAAACATACAGACATCCCAATTTTATGTATAGCTGATATAAAATTATTACAGCCCTATGACTATAATTAGCAAACCAAAATGTGCTTCCAAAAGGCAGAGCTAAACAAATGCAGTGGAATCTAAAACTTCATGTAGCCCCATAGGGAAGAGTGTTTGGAATTTGAAAATCCAATATGTCTCCCTTTGTCTAAGACGAGTAAATCTATTGTAATGATGGCTAATGGGGACACTTTCTAAAGGTGTAATCTTAAATTGGCACCTACCTTGAGTACATTTAGTGTGATAAGCCTGCCTCTATTTTGTAATCATTGGTGAATATTCAGATACGCCCTTATCGAAGCTTGTCCCTACATTGGCTTACTGGGAATGTATGGTTATTTGATACTACAATGCTCCTTTGGTTGCAATTCTCGCATAAACTACCAGAGGGCAACATGAGCAGGAAAAACGGCTTTGTTAGCACAATATTATTATATACAAATGTATCTTTAATATACTTACTATTTCCTGATATTAATAAATTATATGTCCAGCATATATGAGACCATATAGTACTATTTAATCTGAGTATTTTCATACTAAACATAAGTATATCTCTAGTACCATATTACAGAGTAATTCCTATACATTTAAATATTAGGGTATTTAAAAGGATTTTTAATAATTTAATACTTTCAGTATGATATTAATTAATATATAAGTTCATTCAATATACTGGTATATATATATATATATTGCATTTCCTAGTCACCATTTTATATCATAGACATACCTCGTGAGTAGCAGTTAGATGTAATTTCATATAGCTATATTTACATTGGATTATTATCCCATATTAATATGAGAATTGCATATCTGTATATCTCTTGCTGAGTGTATAAAAACATATGGTATAATTTACAGCACCAATTACATATGCACTTATTAGATGTCTGAAAAATATAAGAATATGTTATCCATTTTGAAACAATTTGGTTAAACATTTTACATATGTGGTTATTTGTGGTATATATTTTAAAATAAGGTTATGCAGATAGTTCACATTCCAAACATGGGGTTATCTATTTATTTATACAAATTATTTGGACAGTCTGAGGCACATATTGAGTATTTGAAAATTACACAATTTCATTTTATATGAAATTCTAACTTCTCCTTTTAAAACCAAGATTTAAATTCTTATATGCTTCAAGCACTCACAGGGTTAAATATGTTTCTCTGTTTTCTCCTGCTATTTTCCATTGAAACGTACGTCTGAACTTTGCGTATTTGAACTCAGTATGGGGCAATTTAACACCTAGATGATAAGAGCTAAATCCTCTGAGATTCAGCTAGATTCCTCTGAGATTCAGCTAGATTCAGCTAGCTTCAAAGATCACTTCAGACTGAGCGACTGTTGTCTACAGGGGGTATGTAACTTTATTACCCATCTTGGGCAGGAAGCTCCATATATGGGCGTTCAAACTTGAGAGCATTATATGCTAAGATTACTTTGAAAGCAAATCCTTTGATGAATTGGGACAAAGGTTTGCAATGCATCCTTGACAACAAGAAAGGGGGTTGTGTTACAAACTCAGACCATTTGATAGAGAGAATTGTAATGTTACAGTAATAACGGATACAAATAGCTTCATATATGATATCTATTTCAATATATATATGTGTAGATAAATAAATATATATTTTTAATAACACGCACAGATATCCTGACAGATATTAAACCAAAAGTGGTGTAAAAATAAAAAGGTTCAGCAGGGCGCACTCACAGTTAGTTTTTCTGTGCTGCCAACACCTATGACTCCAAAACAACTATACAAAAATTAAAGGTAACTTGTGCTCCACATGGAGAAAGCTGATAATTTGATAAGTGTTTTCTAAATGTTAAAAAAACATAAATTTCACTAACTATAGTTGAAACTAATTACAAGATTTTTATCCAGGTAGTATCTCACCTTTATGTTCCTCCATAATATAGATCATTCAGCTTCTCCCAGGTGTTGGATGCACTGTGGTGGTGTAGGATCACTTCGGCATATCTGGTGGTATTGTCCACTGGTTGTGTAATTAAACACCTTGGACCAGACCTCCATCTGGAGCCTTCGATTATCCTCCTCTATAAATTAACTTATTGGCTGATATATAGAAAACAACTTCTTCAATATACATTAAATAGAACAAAGAGATTAAAACCTGGTATTGGAAGAAGATCCAAACATAAAGGGCAACAGAGGTTTAATATAAAATTTTCAGATAAATAAGGGTTAATAGCTTTTGCTGACAACATGTGTCTTTGCTATTTGTGTAAAAGGGGTGGGTGATGGTACTAGCCACATAAGACCCTGTTAAAGTGATGGTAAACGATGCAAAGAGTACTAAACATAAATCAATACATATTTGTATATATGTGCAAACCACATAATTTAAAGATATATGTTAAGATTTTATAAGAAATAATTAACATTTAATGACCTGTCACTCAAATATCATTCCTCCGCCTTCTGTAAGGGATCGTGCTTCAGCGGTGTGACGTGTAGAGTGGGTTGTTCTGCCCTGCATGTCATTGTTGGGTGGAGTTAATCTAATTGATAAAAAAAGTCTTTATGAGAGTTATGCCCTCAGTGCTTGCTCATGATAAGCTAATGTACCTTTCATGCTCAAAACTGTTACCTACGTCCCCATAGTTATACATAAATTATGTCTTTTTTTATACTCACTTATGAATGAAGCGTGAGTAAATGCTTGACTCCACCGTGTCACTGACAATACTTCTGGAAATAGTCCCAGTAAACACTGAATCGTAGTAATTAAGCCGGCGGGTGAATGCTGCTTAGCACCTAATATGGAGCAAAATTGTAAATGATAGAAGGTAAAATAATAGCCAAAAAAAGTGTGATTAGTCTTTATTTATAATATGCTTTCCATTGGAACTTAGTAGTTTATCATCATTTACTATCACTTTAATCTTTAAACTTGTTTTTCAAGATGTTAATCAATAATCTGTTTTAGGTGGGTGAAGGCCGGTTGTGGCTTCAGAGCCAAAGTCCACTACATTCCAGGGTGGGGGTCTTAATATAGATAGTTATCCTTTGTTAGTTAGGAATGCATATACAACTGTACAACTAACTACTGACTGCTTCCAGATTTGCTGACTGCTGTGGCATAAGAATAAAAAAGTATTTTGCTGAATATCCTGATTCCAGTGTCTACCTGAAAAGTCTAAGAACAATTCTATAACAAGGTTGACTATCCCTTGAAAAAATAACTACATCTTTGTAGGAAAGTTAGACCTCTTTTTTTAATGTATTTTTCTTTGGGAACAGAGAATGACCGCCATATAGTTAACATTATGTTTTTGTTATTCTCCTTTTTGTTTTATTTTGTGAAAGTTATAGGGCCAATTTATCAGGCGTCTGGGGGACATGAATGATCCGCTGTCGGCATTTATCATTGCACAAGCAGTTCACCAGAACTGCTTGTGCAATGCCGCCCCATGCAGATTTGCGGCCACTAGCAGGGGGTGTCAATCAACCCGATCGTATGAGACCGGGCTGATTGCTGTCCTCCGCTTCAGAGAAGTCGTACGAGTTAAGGAGCAGTGGTCTTACATTTTTGAAGCAATCTGAAGGCTTGCGCAAAAACAGGGGTATAGGGCCACATTCAGGCCGTGATAAATTGGCCCATAGTTTCTCTTCACATACGTATAATGTAATCGTGAAATACTATAATTTTGGAGCTAAATTCATAATTTATATCTCTGTTTTAACAAAACCTGTAAACGATTCTCTACTGCGCATGACTGCATCAGACAAATATACCTGGCCTTTTATAATATAGGATACTGCATTTATTTAAAACAGCAAACATTACCTTTCTGATTACAGTACTGCACTAATTTTCTAAAGCCTCTGTGCATACAAAAGTATTAGAAATGATATAAATCTATCTTTAGGTTGCATGTATAAGCTGTTTTATGACATGTAAATATTGCCTAAATCACATAAGACGTTGTTTACACTTGGTTCCATCCCTTCCCCATTTTATAGACGCAAATATTCCAAAATCCAAACTATTCCGATATCCAAACCTTTCCCAGTCCCAAGCAGTTTGTATAAAATGTTTTCTACCTGTACATAGGGATCCATGTACGAAGCAGCGTATAGTGTAAGGCATACAGAAAAACAACTTTTCGTGTGTTACCCCTTAATCATGTTCTGGTGCTGCTGCTTTTGTATAGCTTTTTATTTTTAATTAAAACAAGAGGAAACTTGCTAGTATGACTGTATTCTCTAAACAAGGAAAAATAGTAAACTTGGAACATCTTCACACACATTTGTCTGATACTCTTTCATGTGGAAGATATTTTTTTCTGAAAATAAATTACTAGATAAATAAATTTAAATGTCAATATATTATTTTCCACATGAAGAATCAAAAAAACTATTCAGATGACTAATATGTTAATTAAATTGAAATGAAAAGTACAAAACAAATATACCGTAGTTCATTTTATGTTGAGATCTGTATGCTTGCAAAACGGATATCTATATCTATATATATATATATATATATATATATATATATATATATATATATATATATATATATATATATATATATATATATACACAGTATCTCACAAAAGTGAGTACACCCCTCACATTTTTGTAAATATTTTATTATATCTTTTTTAATGTGACATCACTGAAGAAATGACACTTTGCTACAGTGTAAAGTAGTGAGTGTACAGCTTGAATAACAGTGTACATTTGTTGTCCCCTCAAAATAACTCAACAAACAGCCATTAATGTGTAAACTGTTGGCAACAAAAGTGAGTACACCCCTAAGTGGAAATGTCCAAGTCAGGCCCAAAGTGTCAATATTTTGTGTGGCCACCATTATTTTCAAGCACTGCCTTAACCCTCTTGGGCATGGAGTTTACCAGAGCTTCACAGGTTGCCACTGGAGTCCTATTCCACTCCTTCATGATGACATCACGGAACTGGTGGATGTTAGAGACCTTGTGCTCCCCCACCTTCCATTTGAGGGTGCCCTACAGATGCTCAATAGGGTTTAGGTCTGCAGACATGCTTTGCCAGTCCAACACTTTTACCTTCTTTAGCAAGGCATTGGTCATCTTGGAGGTGTGTTTGGGGTCGCTAACATGTTGGAATACTGCCCTGCAGCCCAGTCTCCAAAGGAAGGGGATCATGCTCTGCTTCAGTATGTCACAGTACATGTTGGCATTCATGGTTCCCTCAATGAAATGTAGCTCCCAAGTGCCAACCGCACTCATGCAGGCCCAAACCATGACACTCCCACTACCATGCTTGACTGTAGGAAAGAAACACTTGTCTTTGTACTCCTCACCTGTTTGCCGCCACGCACACTTGACACCATCTGAACCAAATAAGTTTATCTTGGTCTCATCAGACCACAGGACATGGTTCCAGTAATCCATGTCCTTAGTTTGCTTGTCTTCAGCAAACTGTTTGCGGGCTTTCATGTGCATCCTCTTGACGCTGAGCACATGCACTCAACTTCTTGGGTTGACCATGGCGAGGCCTGTTCTGAGTAGAATCTGTCCTGTGAAACCGCTGTATGGTCTTGCCCACCGTTCTACAGATCAGTTTCATGGTCTTGGCAATCTTCTTAAAGCATAGGCCATCTTTATGTAGAGCAAGAATTCTTTTTTTCAGATCCTCAGAGAGTTCTTTGCCATGAGGTGCCATGTTGAACTTCCAGTGACCAGTATGAGAGAGTGTGAGAGCGATAACACCAAATTTAACAAACCTGCTTCCCATTCACACGAGACCTTGTAACACTAATGAGTCACATGACACTGGGGAGGGAAAATGGCTAATTGGGCCAATTTGGACATTTCCACTTAGGGGTATACTCAAGTTTGTTGCCAACGGTTCAAACATTATTGGCTGTGTGTTGTTATTTTGAGGGGACACCAAATTTACACTGTTATAAGGCTGTACACACTACTTCATATTGTAGCAAAGTGTCATTTCTTCAGAGTTGTCAAATGAAAAGATATAATAAAATATTTACAAAAATGTGAGGGGTGTACTCACTTTTGTGAGATAATGTATGTGTGTGTATATATATATATATATATATATATATATATACATATATATATATTTATACATGCATATACATATATATATATACATATATACATACTTATATATATACATATATTTATATATATATACATACATACACATATATATACACATACATATACATATATATACACATACATATATATATATATATATATATATATATATATATATATATATATATATATATATATATATATATATATACATACATATATACAGGGAGTGCAGAATTATTAGGCAAGTTGTATTTTTGAGGATTAATTTTATTATTGAACAACAACCATGTTCTCAATGAACCCAAAAAACTCATTAATATCAAAGCTGAATTGTTTTGGAAGTAGTTTTTAGTTTGTTTTTAGTTATAGCTATTTTAGGGGGATATCTGTGTGTGCAGGTGACTATTACTGTGCATAATTATTAGGCAACTTAACAAAAAACAAATATATACCCATTTCAATTATTTATTTTTTACCAGTGAAACCAATATAACATCTCAACATTCACAAATATACATTTCTGACATTCAAAAACAAAACAAAAACAAATCAGTGACCAATATAGCCACCTTTCTTTGCAAGGACACTCAAAAGCCTGCCATCCATGGATTCTGTCAGTGTTTTGATCTGTTCACCATCAACATTGCGTGCAGCAGCAACCACAGCCTCCCAGACACTGTTCAGAGAGGTGTACTGTTTTCCCTCCTTGTAAATCTCACATTTGATGATGGACCACAGGTTCTCAATGGGGTTCAGATCAGGTGAACAAGGAGGCCATGTCATTAGATTTTCTTCTTTTATACCCTTTCTTGCCAGCCACGCTGTGGAGTACTTGGACGCGTGTGATGGAGCATTGTCCTGCATGAAAATCATGTTTTTCTTGAAGGATGCAGACTTCTTCCTGTACCACTGCTTGAAGAAGGTGTCTTCCAGAAACTGGCAGTAGGACTGGGAGTTGAGCTTGACTCCATCATCAACCCGAAAAGGCCCCACAAGCTCATCTTTGATGATACCAGCCCAAACCAGTACTCCACCTCCACCTTGCTGGCGTCTGAGTCGGACTGGAGCTCTCTGCCCTTTACTAATCCAGCCACGAGCCCATCCATCTGGCCCATCAAGACTCACTCTCATTTCATCAGTCCATAAAACCTTAGAAAAATCAGTCTTGAGATATTTCTTGGCCCAGTCTTGACGTTTCAGCTTGTGTGTCTTGTTCAGTGGTGGTCATCTTTCAGCCTTTCTTACCTTGGCCATGTCTCTGAGTATTGCACACCTTGTGCTTTTGGGCACTCCAGTGATGTTGCAGCTCTGAAATATGGCCAAACTGGTGGCAAGTGGCATCTTGGCAGCTGCACGCTTGACTTTTCTCAGTTCATGGGCAGTTATTTTGCGCCTTGGTTTTTCCACACGCTTCTTGCGACCCTGTTGACTATTTTGAATGAAACGCTTGATTGTTCGATGATCACGCTTCAGAAGCTTTGCAATTTTAAGAGTGCTGCATCCCTCTGCAAGATATCTCACTATTTTTGACTTTTCTGAGCCTGTCAAGTCCTTCTTTTGACCCATTTTGCCAAAGGAAAGGAAGTTGCCTAATAATTATGCACACCTGATATAGGGTGTTGATGTCATTAGACCACACCCCTTCTCATTACAGAGATGCACATCACCTAATATGCTTAATTGGTAGTAGGCTTTCGAGCCTATACAGCTTGGAGTAAGACAACATGCATAAAGAGGATGATGTGGTCAAAATACTCATTTGCCTAATAATTCTGCACTCCCTGTATATACATATATATACATATATATATATATATATATACATACATATATACATACATACATTTATACATACATACATACATACATACATATATATATATACATACATATATACATACAGCAGGTATTGGCAGGTGCACTCTCACTAACACTTTAGTTCCAAATGCCAGGGTGCTAGAATGTGGTGTAGAGTATGGAAATCAGGAGACAGTATTGTCAAGACCAGTGAGTGCTGTCTCCTGATTTCCATATATACATATATATATATATATATATATATATATATATATATATATATATATATATATATATATATATATATATAATTTATGTAGAGCACTCATACCTCTGTGTAGAATCTGCTAACTTTTTAGTTACTATTTCCACACTAATATTACCTTTAGCTTAGGAAATCAGGACGCTGCTTGATGAAATTATTTCTTTTATTATACAGAAAATAAGTATTTACATAGAAACAAGTTGCTAACTAATTTAAGGGAAGGAAAGGGAAGGTGGAAAAGGGGAGAGATGAGTGAGAAGATAGCCTACCCTAGCCTACAATGGCAACTAACTTATATAGTCATTTATTCTTTTCACACAGTCCAGCCCACACACAGCTATACATTTCTTCAGTCAGAGACCAGATGACATCATTAGATCGGGGGGGTAGAATGTGACGTCCTTAGGCTGTTGGTGATAGGAACTGAGATAAAATCAGGGCCTTGTACACCATCTGTGATGAAAAGGCCATCTGTGCTGAAGGCTGTAAATTGCAAGGGTTGTAAAATGTCTTAGTGAATCCTGTGGTATCCTTTTGATCTATTGTTTACATACAGTGGTTCATCAGATTTCCAACTGGGTTTCCACTTATCTCTGCCTTTTCACCTCTGAACTGGATAAGCTGGTAACTGTAGGTCAGTGTGCATTTAACCCGTTGTATCCTTGATGTTGTAGACAAATGTCCCTTAGCATTTCATTATTCAATAATGTCCATGGAAATAACAGTCTTATATTAAAGTTAGGTGTGTTCATAAAATACAACATTCCCCTCTTTGATCATTAAATCACTTATGATCATAACGTTGTACTGCTCACTTTATAGTTTCTTCTGTGAGTTGTGCAACCTGAAATAAAACCATTCATTCACATCCATACTCTAAATATGAAATAAATACTAAAATACCATTCCCTTACAATGTGTAGCACATTCTATCAATCACATTATGAATATGATGATTAAATCAATTTTACAAATACAATATTTTAGAATTAACAATAATCTGAGATGTATATAACATCACATCAGCAAATTCAGAATAATTATACATTAATTGTTACATATCACACACAATCTTTATGACTACTACTAGGAGTAGTGCTCAAACTTTGCAAATTATTTTCTGGCATATTGTGAGATTTGAATGTTATACATTTGTGACAGATTATAATTTATTAATACACAACGGCTGCTATCTGAGGTCATAAACAAAACGTAGCATATAGCTTTGCAAAATATGTATACTACTGTCTTTAAAGGGAGAGTACACTGTAAAATTGTTTTTCCATAAATATATTTTAAATTACTTGTTATACCAACTGCAGAGTATAAAATATTTGAGAAATTGCATTTTCGTGTTTATTTGTTTATCTGAAGTAGCTGGTTTTGTGCTTTGAAACCACAGCCTATTACAATGGGTTGAGCTTCAGGTAATATCAGATCTTATTATGTTATCACTTTTATTCACACACACTTGCTTCCTTATCTTATACAGGTGGCCCTCGTTTTACAACGGTTCAATTTACACCGTTTCAGAATAACAACCTTTTTTTCCAGTCATGTGACTTCTATTGAAAAGCATTGAGAAGCAGTGCATTTATTAAAATAGCCAGTAGGTGGAGCTGTCCACTTGTGTTGCAGCAAAGCCAAGCAAGCTGAAATTAATCAGTTTAACCAGACCTGAGCTATCGAGCTGATTTCAAAGGAACAAGATCTTCCTCTCTATAACTCAGTCCAGATTGGAATGCATAGAAAGAACTGTTTGCAGAAAAATGCAAGTGAAGTCTGTGTTGTGTGATTATTGTATTAGGTTTATAATGCTGTTTAGCAAATGTTTTTGTTCATTTAACGTAGTTTAATGATATATTCTGTGTTGTGTGATTATTTTATTAGGTTTATAATGCTGTTTAGCATTTAAAGTCTTCATTTCAAAGCTTTTAAAATAATGTATTAGGTGTTACTTATGACAATTTTAAGAGGGGCCTGGAACCTATCTCCCTCACTTCTTATTGACTTACATTATAAACTTGGTTTCAATTTACAACGGTTTCGATTTACAACCATTCCTTCTGGAACCTAACCCCGGCGTAAACTGAGGGCTACCTGTATTTGGAACACCAAAGCTCAATACATAGAGAGAACAATGGAAAATTATCATTTTATTACTTAACTATCCTGCCCCCCACTGTGAGTTTAATTCCTTCTGCTAATTGTGTTTACTTAGGCTTGTCAATAGCGTATACGCCAGTATCAAAACTTTCAGTATAGGTTGGGAAACCATAGGTTAAATCAGCTATTTCAAATGCAGAAATATGAGTAAAGGAGCTACTTGCAACCAATTTAATACACTCTGGCAGGTAAAAAGGATCATAGGGAATAATTTAAAGGGGAGAAAGTTTTTGGGTGAACTGTCCCTTTAACATTAAATCATAGTCTTATTATCTGATTCAAGGCATGCACACATTCTTATAATCTACTGGTCAGCACTTAGAGACCTATAAGTAGACAATGTTATACTCTTTAAACGTAACTGGCTTATGAAAAAAAAACATTTTACTGAAAAACACTGCCCAGTGTGGCAAAACAGATTTAAAAAAAAAACTAATATGGAAGCATTTTAAAAAAGTTACCTATTGTTAAAAAAAAAAAAAAAAAAAAAAAAAAAAGAGATAAAAAATAAAAATGTGCTTAAAAATACAAAAATGTCCTTAAAATACAAAAATTGTAGTGAATAAAAAATGAATGTGCTTAAAAATACAAAAATGTCCTTAAAATACAAAAATGGTAGTGAATAAAAAATGTCCTTAACCCCTTAATGACAACAGTACTTTTCCATTTTCTGTCCGTTTGTGACAAAGGCTATTTTTACATTTCTGCAGTGTTTGTGTTTAGCTGTAATTTTCCTCTTACTCATTTACTGTACCCACACATATTATATACCGTTTTTCTCGCCATTAAATGGACTTTCTAAAGATACCATTATTTTCATCATATCTTATAATTTATTATAAATTTTTTTATAAAATATGAGGAAAAAATGGAAAAAAAACACTTTTTCTAACTTTTAGCCCCAAAATCTGTGACACATCTGCAACCACCAAAAAACACCCATGCTAAATAGTTTCTAAATTTTGTCCTGAGTTTAGAAATACCCAATGTTCACATGTTCTTTGCTTTTTGTGCAAGTTATTGGGTCATAAATACAACTAGCACTTTGCTATTTCCAAACCACTTTTTTTAAAAATTAGCGCTAGTTACATTGGGACACTGATATCTTTCAGGAATTCCTGAATATCCCTTGACATGTATATATATTTTTTTTAGAAGACATCCCAAAGTATGAATCTAGGCCCATTTTGGTATATTTCATGCCACCATTTCACTGCCAAATGCGATCAAATACAAAAAATCATTCACTTTTTCACTAATTTTTTCACAAACTTTCGGTTTCTCACTGAAATTATTTACAAACAGCTTGTGCAATTATGGCATAAATTGTTGTAAATGCTTCTCTGGGATCCCCTTTGTTCAGAAATAGCAGACATATATGGCTTTGGCGTTGCTTTTTGGTAATTAGAAGGCTGTTAAATGCCGCTGCGCACCACACGTGTATTATGTCCAGCAGTGCAGGGGTTAATCAGGGAGCTTGTAGGGAATGTGTAGGGTTAATTTTAGCTTTAGTGTAGTGTAGTAGACAACCCAAAGTATTGATCTAGGCCCATTTTGGTATATTTCATGCCACCATTTCACCGCCAAATGCGATCAAATAAAAATAAATTGTTTCCTTTTTCACAAACTTTAGGTTTCTCACTGAAATTATTTACAAACAGCTTGTGCAATTATGGCACAAATGGTTGTAAATGCTTCTCTGGGATCCCCTCTGTTCAGAAATAGCAGACATATGTGGCTTTGGTGTTGCTTTTGATAATTAGAAGGCCGCTAAATGCCGCTGTGCATCACACGTGTATTATGACTAGCAGTGAAGGGGTTAATTAGGTAGCTTGTAGGGAGTTTGCAGGCTTAATTTTAGCTTTAGTGTAGAGATCAGCCTCCCACCTGAAACATCAGACCCCCTGATCCCTCCCAAACAGCTCTCTTCCCTCCCCCACCCCACAATTGTTCCCGCCATCTTAAGTACTGGCAGAAAGTCTGCCAGTACTAATATAAAAAGGTATATTTGTGTTTATTTTTTGTTTTTTTAATAGCATATTTGCATATGCTGCTGTGTAGAATCCCCCCTTAGCCCCCAATATCATGGATCCTCCATCAAACAGTTCTCTAACCCTCCCCCTCTAGCCTAATGGGCGCCATCTTGGGTACTGGCAGCTGTCTGCCAGTACCCAGTTAAGTAAAAAAAAAAAAGATTCTTTAATTTTAAGATACTTTCTGTAGTGTAGCTACAACCCCCCACCCCACCCCCCTCCCAGAACCCTTCGATTACTTTATAAATACAATTTCCCCCCCCTTTTCTCCCAATATATTATTTTAGTTTTCTGTAGGTAGCGGTTCCCACCCGCTCCCGCCCCGTGCACGCGCGCGCCGCCCCCCATGCACGTGCGCGCGTCCGCGCGCGCCCCCGGGTACTCCCACCTCCGATCCCGCCCCCCTCCACATGATCACGGGCCCATTGCAGGCCGCCCACCCGCCTCCCTGTTGCGCTCCCACCCACCAACGATGCTCCGGTGCAGAGAGGGCCACAGAGTGGCTCTCTCTGCATCGGAGGCTTGTAAAGGGGTATTGCAGGATGCCTCCATATCGAGGCATCACTGCAATACCCTCAGAGCTGCTGGAGGCGATCGCAATCGCTTCCAGCACTCTGTTAGACAACTGACATACCAGGTACGTCTATTGTCATTAACTGCTTGTTAATGCATGACGTACCTGGTACGTCAGTTGTCATTAAGGGGTTAATAATACAAAAATGTCCTTAAAATACAAAAATGGTAGTGAAGGGATCCCCCGTTTGGTTCCTTGATAGAAAAGGAACCATATTACAAAAAATAACAATAATTCATTTTACACATATAAAACAGAGACAACACAGAACAAACACAACATAAAAACAGTACGCCACACAAAACATGTTGCTGTTCTCTTTAAATATAACAGCGTTCTTAAATAACTAAATTTGGATTTTGCATTAAATTATCCAATTTAAATATCTAGTCTTCTCTACAGTAAATGATTTGTGCTTCTTTGGGTGATGGTATAGGTTGCTTCTGTAAGTAATCAGAATTGTTAGTTCATGACATTAATAACACAAACAAAATAACATAGACATATAAAACAGTACTTGAAACCATGACTTTTAAAATAAACGGGTTATGATCAATTGTTTGCAAACAATTCATTTTGACTATATTACATTTATGTAACTGATGAGCTCATCATAAAGTACCACGTGGTCTTCAAGAAAAAGGGGGAAATGCATTTCTTCATATTATAAACATTTTATTCATGAATAGCAATAACCTGTGAATAAAAATAAACAATTACAAAACTCTTACGGCTAGATTTAGACTTGGGCGGTAGCCGTCAAAACCAGCGTTAGAGGCTCCTAACGCTGGTTTTTACCACCCTCTGGTATTTGGAGTCAGTCAGGAAAGGGTCTAACGCTCACTTTACAGCCGCGACTTTTCCATACCGCAGATCCCCCTACTCCATTTGCGTATCCTATCTTTTCAATGGGATCTTTCTAACGCCGGTATTTAGAGTCGTGGCTGAAGTGAGCGTTAGAAATCTAACAACAAAACTCCAGCCGCAGAAAAAAGTCAGTAGTTAAGAGCTTTCTGGGCTAACGCCGGTTTATAAAGCTCTTAACTACTGTGCTCTAAAGTACACTAACACCCATAAACTACCTATGTACCCCTAAACCGAGGTCCCCCCACATCGCCGCCACTCTATTAAAATTTTTTAACCCCTAATCTGCCGACCGCACGCCGCTGCCACCTACGTTATCCCTATGAACCCCTAATCTGCTGCCCCTAACACTGCCGACCCCTATATTATATTTATTAACCCCCTAATCTGCCCCCCTCAACGTCGCCTCCACCTGCCTACACTTATTAACCCCTAATCTGCCGACCGCACGCCACTGCCACCTACGTTATCCCTATGAACCCCTAATCTGCTGCCCCTAACACAGCCGACCCCTATATTATATTTATTAACCCTTAATCTGCCCCCCTCAATGTCGCCTCCACCTGCCTACACTTATTAACCCCTAATCTGCCGACCGGACCGCGCCGCTATTATAATAAAGTTATTAACCCCTAATCCGCCTCACTCCTGCCTCAATAACCCTATAATAAATAGTATTAACCCCTAATCTGCTCTCCCTAACATCGCCGACACCTAACTTCAAGCATTAACCCCTAATCTGCTGACTGGAGCTCACCGCTACTATAATTAATGTATTAACCCCTAAAGCTAAGTCTAACCCTAACCCTAACACCCCCCTAACTTAAATATAATTTAAATCTAACGAAATAAATTAACTATTATTAAATAAATTATTCCTATTTAAAGCTAAATACTTACCTGTAAAATAAACCCTAATATAGCTACAATATAAATTATAATTATATTGTAGCTATTTTAGGATTTATATTTATTTTACAGATAACTTTGTAATTATTTTAACCAAGTACAATAGCTATTAAATAGTTAATAACTATTTAATAGTTACCTATTTAAAATAATTACAAAATTACCTGTAAAATAAATCCTAACCTAAGTTACAATTAAACCTAACACTACACTATCAATAAATTAATTAAATAAAATACCTACAATTAAATACATTTAAATAAACTAACTAAAGTACAAAAAATAAAAAAGAACTAAGTTACAAAAAATAAAAAAATATTTACAAACATTAGAAAAAAATTACAAAAATTTTAAACTAATTACACCTACTCTAAGCCCCCTAATAAAATAACAAAGACCCCCAAAATAAAAAAATGCCCTACCCTATTCTAAATTAAAAAAGTTCAAAGCTCTTTTACCTTACCAGCCCTTAAAAGGGCCCTTTGCGGGGCATGCCCCAAAGAATTCATCTCTTTTGCCTGTAAAAAAAACACATACAATACCCCCCCAACATTACAACCCACCACCCACATACCCCTAATCTAACCCAAACCCCCCTTAAATAAACCTAACACTAAGCCCCTGAAGATCTCCCTACCTTGTCTTCACCTCACTGGGTTCAACGATCGGTCCAGAAGAGGGCGGCTGAAGAAGTCCATCATCGGGATGAAGTCTTCTATCAAGCCGCATCTTCAATCTTCTTTCTTCCGGAGCGGAGCGGAGCCATCTTCTTCCCAGCCAACGCGGATCCAACCTCTTCAAGCGACGTCTACTCGCCGAATGACGGTTCCTTTAAATGACGTCATCCAAGATGGCGTCCCTCGAATTACGATTGGCTGATAGGATTCTATCAGCCAATCGGAATTAAGGTAGGAATATTCTGATTGGCTGATGGAATCAGCCAATCAGATTCAAGTTCAATCCGATTGGCTGATCCGATCAGCCAATCAGATTGAGCTCGCATTCTATTGGCTGTTCCGATCAGCCAATAGAATGCGAGCTCAATCTGATTGGCTGATTCCATCAGCCAATCAGAATTTTCCTACCTTAATTCCGATTGGCTGATAGAATCATATCAGCCAATCAGAATTCGACGGACGCCATCTTGGATGACGTCATTTAAAGGAACCGTCATTCGGCGTCGGTAGAAGAGGATGTTCCGCGTCGGCTGGAAGATGATGGCTCCGGAAGAAAGAAGATTGAAGATGCTGCTTCATAGAAGACTTCATCCCGATTATGGACTTCTTCAGCGCCCGCTTGAAATCAAGACTTCAGCCCATGATGGATTTCTTCAGCCGCCGCTTGGATCCAGACTTCAGCCCGAGGATGGACGTCACTCTTCAGCCCCCCGCTTGGGCTTGGATCAAGACATCGGAGGCTCTTCTGGACAGATCGGGACCCGGTGTGGTGAAGACAAGGTTGGGAGATCTTCAGGGGCTTAGTGTTAGGTTTATTTAAGGGGGGTTTGGGTTAGATTAGGGGTATGTGGGTGGTGGGTTGTAATGTTGGGGGGGGTATTGTATGTGTTTTTTTTACAGGCGAAAGAGATTAATTCTTTGGGGCATGCCCCGCAAAGGGCCCTTTTAAGGGCTGGTAAGGTAAAAGAGCTTTGAACTTTTTTAATTTAGAATAGGGTAGGGCATTTTTTTATTTTTTGTAATGTTGGGGGGGGGTATTGTATGTTTTTTTTTTACAGGCAAAAGAGCTGAATTCTTTGGGGCATGCCCCGCAAAGGGCTCTTTTCAGGGCTGGTAAGGTAAAATAGCTTTTCTATTTTAATTTTAGAATAGGGTAGGGCATTTTTTTATTTTGGGGGTCTTTGTTATTTTATTAGGGGGCTTAGAGTAGGTGTAATTAGTTTAAAATTGTTGTAATATTTTTCTAATGTTTGTAAATATTTTTTTATTTTTTGTAACTTAGCTCTTTTTTATTTTTTGTACTTTAGTTAGTTTATTTAATTGTATTTATTTGTAGGTATTGTATTTAATTAATTTATTGATAGTGTAGTGTTAGGTTTAATTGTAGATAATTGTAGGTAGTTTATTTAATTTATTTATTGATAGTGTAGTGTTAGGTTTAATTGTAACTTAGGTTAGGATTTATTTTACAGGTAATTTTGTAATTATTTTAACTAGGTAACTATTAAATAGTTCTTAACTATATTTAATAGCTATTGTACTTGGTTAAAATAAATAGAAAGTTGCCTGTAAAATAAATATTAATCCTAAAATAGCTACAATATAATTATTATTTATATTGTAGCTATATTAGGGTTTATTTTACAGGTAAGTATTTAGCTTTAAATAGGAATAATTTATTTAATAAGAGTTAATTTATTTTGTTAGAATAAAATTATATTTAACTTAGGGGGGTGTTAGGGTTAGGGTTAGAATTAGCTTTAGGGGTTAAAAAATTTATTAGAGTAGCGGTGAGCTCCGATCGGCAGATTAGGGGTTAATACTTGAAGTTAGGTGTCGGCGATGTTAGGGAGGGCAGATTAGGGGTTAATACTATTTATTATAGGGTTATTGAGGCGGGAGTGAGGCGGATTAGGGGTTAATAACTTTATTATAGTAGCGGTGCGGTCCGCTCAGCAGATTAGGGGTTAATAAGTGTAGGCAGGTGGAGGCGACGTTGAGGGGGGCAGATTAGGGGTTAATAAATATTATATAGGGGTCGGCGGTGTTAGGGGCAGCAGATTAGGGGTATATAGCTATAATGTAGCTTGCCGTGGTGTACGGAGCGGCAGATTAGGGGTTAATAATAATATGCAGGGGTCAGCGATAGCGGGAGCGGCAGATTAGGGGTTAATAAGTGTAAGGTTAGGGGTGTTTAGACTCGGGGTTCATGTTAGGGTGTTAGGTGCAGACTTAGGAAGTGTTTCCGCATAGCAAACAATGGGGCTGCGTTAGGAGCTGAACGCTGCTTTTTTGCAGGTGTTAGGTTTTTTCAGCTCAAACAGCCCCATTGTTTTCTATGGGGGAATCGTGCACGAGCACGTTTTTGAAGCTGGCCGCGTCCGTAAGCACCGCTGGTATCTAGAGTTGCAGTGGCGTTAAATTATGCTCTACGCTCCTTTTTTGGAGCCTAACGCAGCCATTCTGTGAACTCTAAATACCAGCGGTATTTAAAAGGTGCGGGGGAAAAAAAGCACGCGTAGCTAACGCACCCCTTTGGCCGCAGAACTCTAAATCTAGCCGTTAATTTCTAGAAGTAGACTGTACAAAGTTCACTTCTCTTCAAGTAATAGCCCTAAAAAAAAAAAAAGAAACATAGCATTAATATAGACATATATACAAAGTAAATAAATGAAACAAAATAAATCTCTACTTGTAGTAAAATTCTACCATCACTATACATGGAATACAGGGTAATAGAATGTAGAGAATAGAGACAGATTTCTGCAATTAATTGGCAATATACACAGGCTGAGCTAAATTGAATATCAATAGATGCATTGCCAATTGTGTATAATTAAACAGTGCCCAAAATGGCCAGTTTATGTAAGGCATCTGAAATTGAACATTTGTCCCTTCTTTTTTGGATGAGGGCTCTTTGCAATTTTGCTGAGAGTCTTTTTTAGATGGGGGCTCTTTGCAAGTTTCCTCCCTAGTAGGTTCTTCTATTATTTCTTTCTTTGTTAAAGAAGATATATTCTGTTCCTTTTCACCTTCAAATATAGCACTGTATTTTCCTTCCTTACTTAAATATGATATTTTGTTCTGCCTCCTAAAGTAATTTTTATCCCTGATATCTCTCATTGATGTCACACATTCCCTCATGATGTGCCCAAACTTTCCACATTTAAAACAGCGTCTCAAAAATCTCTACTTTCCCTGACTCTCAGTTAGCATAGATATATTATTATGAGTAGCATTCTTATGCTTTGAGTCTTTAAACCAGTCTTTAAGTATGTTAACAAAATTGGTATAGGAGCTGGCATCTCTAAGAGTGATTCTTGTACGACTGTCAATTAAAGTGCATTTATTTGCCATAGAATACAGAAAATCTGCATCATCTGGGGACATGTTAGGGCAGTCATAAGTTATCTTATACAGTGCAAGGTACTCAGTGCAAAACAAAATCGGGTCATCTCTTTCCTTTAAAATTGCATTTGCTATGGCACTGGTACCTCTGGCATCACGACAACACATAACATACTGTAATTCCTTTAATCTGTCCCCTGAATTTCCCCAGTTTGCATCAATATCAGGAGACACTCCTTTATGGGTGCCTACTGGTGCCCTTAGCTGTGCAGCTAATTGTGATGGCAACCAGGCCCGGAGCAAAGCACAGGCATCTCTGTTGCCTAAATTATACTGAGTAATAACAGCTTCTAACTTATTAGAAAGGATTACAGGTGGTGTGGAGGTATAAAAGTGACCTAAAATATGGCACAAATTATTACGGTCTTGTATTGTAAGGGGGGCAGAGTTACTATGATTATTTACTTTAGTCTGTAATTGAGGGTTACTTTGTCTGCATTCTATTTGAGGAGTTAGAATAGAGGGGACTTGCTTTAAAGTTAACAAAGGACTGTCAGGAATGTTAGGGGTTTGTCCATCTAGTTCTATAGTTTGAATTTCATTACCATCTACTTCTTAAGGACAAACATGTGCTAGACTACTCCTGTAACAGTTGCATTTGTCTTGTATCCCCTGTGCTTTAAGAGACAAGATACATTGTTCCTTATTTAAAAGCTGTGATTCAGACTCCCATAAGTCTGCCTTAAGTGATGCAATAACATTCTCTCTCTGCATTTCCTTTTCTTCCATATATGTTACTATTTGTTCTCCCATTCCACACCTCACTTCACATTCATTAAGCCTCTCTTGTAGCTCAGCATTCAGTTTAGTAAGTTTGTCTATCTCTTCTCTCAGTGTATCACACTCACATCTCTTTTCAGAGTGACTAGCAACATCCATAATAGATTGACCAAGTTTATCCAGCTGTTCTATGATATCAGTTCTTTCTGCCTTCCATTCCAACTCTTTCTGTTCAGCATTCTCTTTCATTCTTAGAAACATACTCAGTAAATTACTTAGCTCTCTTTTTTCTATGTCTTTCTGAAACAGTTTTCTACTTAGTTCATTATTGTGCTTTTCAAATTGTTTAATTACATTATAAAACTGACGTGTTAATGTATCTTCTGCATATGTAATAAATGTGACAGAGGCATATTTCTTAATGTATTTCTCAACCAGTTCCATTCTTACTAACAATACGCACACCAGATTCACACAACACACTATACACAGTACAGATGTACACAATGATCACACAACAAACTATACACAGTACAGATGTACACACTGATCACACAACACACTATACACAGTACAGATGTACACACTGATCACACAACAAACTATACACAGTACAGATGTACACACTGATCACACAACACACTATACACAGTATAGATGTACACACTGATCACACAACACACTATACACAGTACAGATGTACACACTGATCACACAACACACTATACACAGTACAGATGTACACACTCACAAGTACACATCTAACATCAACAAACCTTTTGCATTATTAGCCTAAAATCTAGACCTAAAGGGATCTCCTTTTGAGCTGCATGTAAAACTGGGCTATGCCTATTACACTTTACCCTCAGAGATGTCTGGTTACTCTCTTGTTTTCAGATTTTAGTAAACTTAATTCAGCAAGAAACAATTAATACATTTACTTTTCTGTAGCATACAGGAACATAACATAAACATAAAGAAACATATACTTACGGTACTTGCAGCTTTCTCACTACACAGTGTCTTGTAGATCTGCACACTTCCCACACAGATAGGTCCGGTCTGGCCACTATTCACAAAGAGTTCTTGCAGCTCCAGTACTTCAGTTTAGCAAATTCAGCTGTAGTTCAACGTGGAATTAGTGATTTATCCACGTCCCATCTGGAGTGCCAAATGTAGAATCTGCTAACTTTTTAGTTACTATTTCCACACTAATATTACCTTTAGCTTAGGAAATCAGGACGCTGCTTGATGAAATTATTTCTTTTATTATACAGAAAATAAGTATTTACATAGAAACAAGTTGCTAACTAATGTAAGGGAAGGAAAGGGAAGGTGGAAAAGGGGAGAGATGAGTGAGAAGATAGCCTACCCTAGCCTACAATGGCAACTAACTTATATAGTCATTTATTCTTTGCACACAGTCCAGCCCACACCCAGCTATACATTTCTTCAGTCAGAGACTAGATGACATCATTAGATCGGGGGGGTAGAATGTGACATCCTTAGGCTGTTGGTGATAGGAACTGAGATAAAATCAGGGCCTTGTACACCATCTGTGATGAAAAGGCCATCTGTGCTGAAGGCTGTAAATTGCAAGGGTTGTAAAATGTCTTAGTTAATCCTGTGGTATCCTTTTGATCTATTGTTTACATACAGTGGTTCATCAGATTTCCAACTGGGTTTCCACTTATCTAACACTCTGTTTCCCAGAGACAACCTCTGGATATGATGCTGGGCACGTGCACTCACTTTTGTTGTCAAAGGTTTAGACATTAATGGCTGTGTGTTGAGTTATTTTGAGGGGACAGCACATTTACACTGTTATACAGGCTGTACACTCACTACTTTACATTGTAGCAAAGTTTTAATTCTTCAGTGTTAGTAGTAAGAAGCTACACATGTCGTCAAACTTAATTTGACAGGTACCACGCCCCTTTTTACGTAAATCCCTGCCCCTTTCCGCCGATATACCCGCCCCTGGAATCCGCCCCTTTTTAATATTGATAATGATTTTGATATGGTAATGATATAGCTGTGTAATACATAAAACATATTTTTATTCATTGTAATGATTTTGATATGGTTATTATATAGTTGCGGAATAAATAAGATGTATTTTTATTGATTGAATAATTGCTTTATGAATAAGCAAAATGTTTTTACTTTGCTGTGGTATAAGTAATATCCAATAGGTTTTGTAGTTAGTGAATATTTTTAATACCCTTTAAATATTTATGTTTAAGGATACGGGCAAGACAAAGCTGTAATAAACATGTTCGGACTTGCCCGCAGTACAGAATTACGTACTAGGGGCAAAAGACAAAGCTATATATTCACACAAAAAACTGAAAACAGACACGGCCTTAAACATGTATATTAAAAATATATATACTGACTGGGAAAAAATCATAAAAATTGTAGTTTAAAACACATTCACTGAGATTACGAGTTTTGCGGTAACAGGGGTGCGGTGCTAACGAGCCTTTTTTTCACCGCTCCCTTAAGACAACGCTGGTATTACAGTTTTTTTTAAACCTGGTTTTAGCCGCAAATAGGTGAGCGTAGAGCAGAATTTAGCTCCACATCTCACCTCAATACCAGCGTTGCTTACTGTAGCGGTAAACTGGCTAAACATGCTTGTGCACGATTTCCCCATAGGAAACAATTGGGCTGAGCCGGCTGAAAAAAAACCTAACACCTGCAAAAAAGCAGCGTTCAGCTCCTAACACAGCCCCATTGATTCCTATGGGGAAACACATTTATGTCTACACCTAACACCCTAACATGAACCCCGAGTCTAAACACCCCTAATCTCACACTTATTAACCCCTAATCTGCCGTCCCTGACATCTTCGCCACCAACATTATAATTATTAACCCCTACTCTGCCGCTCCAGACACCGCCGCCACCTCCATTATCCCTATGAACCCCTAATCTTATGCCCCCAACATCGCCAAACCCTACATTATATTTATTTACCCCTAATCTGCCCCCCCCCAATGTTGCCGCAACCTAACTACACTTCTTAACCCCTAATCTGCCGCCGCCAATGTCGCCACCACTATAATAAAGTTATTAACCCCTAAACCTAAGTCTAACCCTAACCCTAACACCCCCCTAATTTAAATATAATTAAAATAAATCTAAATAAAATAACTACAATAAACTAAATTAATCCTATTTAAAACTAAATACCTATAAAATAAACCATAAGTTAGCTACAATATAACTAATAGTTTATATTAGTTTGATACAATTCTATCAGCCAATCGGAATCAAAGAGACGCCATCTTGGATGACGTCATTTAAAGGAAACTTTATTCTTCAGCGTCGATCGTAAGAAGAGGATGCTCCACGCCGGATGTCTTGAAGATGGAGCCGCTCCACGCCGGATGGATGAAGATAGAAGATGCCGTCTGGATGAAGACTTCTGCCGGCTTGGATGAAGACTTCGGCTCGCTTGGAGGAAGACTTCTGCCGGCTTCACTGAGGACTTCTGCAGCTTCGTTGAGGATGGATGTCAGGTCTTCAAAAACTGTAAGTGGATCTTTGGGGGTTAGTGTTAGGTTTTTTTTAAGGGTTTATTGGGTGGGTTTTATTTTTAGGTTAGTGACTTTGGGCGGAAAAAGAGCTAAATGCCCTTTTAAGGGCAATGCCTATACAAATGCCCTTTTCAGGGCAATGGGGAGCTTAGGTTTTTTAGATAGGTTTTTATTTGAGGGGTTGGTTGTGTGGGTGGTGGGTTTTACTGTTGGGGGGGTTGTATTTTTATTTACAGGTAAAAGAGCTGATTTCTTTGGGGCAATGCCCCGCAAAAGGCTCTTTTAAGGGCCATTGGTAGTTTACTGTAGGCTAGGGTTTTTTTTTATTTTGGGGGGCTTTTCTATTTTGATAGGGCTATTAGATTAGGTGTAATTAGTTTAAATATTTGATAATTTCTTTTTTATTTTGTGTAACATAGACCTAGATTTGGAGTTTGGCGTTAGCCGTGAAAACCAGCGTTAGAGGCTCCTAACGCTGGTTTTAGGCTACCGCCGGTATTTGGAGTCACTCAAAATAGGGTCTAACGCTCACTTTTCATCCGCGACTTTTCCATACCGCAGATCCCCTTACGTAAATTGCGTATCCTATCTTTTCAATGGGATCTTTGTAACTCCGGTATTTAGAGTCGTTTCTGAAGTGAGCGTTAGACATCTAACGACAAAACTCCAGCCGCAGGAAAAAAGTCAGTAGTTAAGAGCTTTCTGGGCTAACGCCGGTTTATAAAGCTCTTAACTACTGTGCTCTAAAGTACACTAACACCCATAAACTACCTATGCACCCCTAAACCGAGGTCCCCCCACATCGCCGACACTCGAATAATTTTTTTTAACCCCTAATCTGCCGACCGCCACCTACGTTATCCTTATGTACCCCTAATCTGCTGCCCCTAACACCGCCGACCCCTATATTATATTTATTAACCCCTAATCTGCCCCCCTCAACGTCGCCTCCACCTGCCTACACTTATTAACCCCTAATCTGCCGACCGGACCTGAGCGCTACTATAATAAAGTTATTAACCCCTAATCCGCCTCACTAACCCTATAATAAATAGTATTAACCCCTAATCTGCCCTCCCTAACATCGCCGACACCTAACTTCAATTATTAACCCCTGATCTGCCGACCGGAGCTCACCGCTATTCTAATAAATTGTGTATTTGTAATTTATTAAATTATACTGTATTTACTATATACCCTAGTCCTGAGGGGCATACAATTCTTAGTGTTCACATAGTGTATATATTAACCAACATCAAATGTATTGTGTTCAAAACCCATACAAATACAGTGTTACATATTAATAGTAATTATTACCCTGTTTAGACTACTATAGTCATGCAAATCACAGCCTACGTCATCATCTACACTCCTCCGTATATGTCCACTGATCTGTACGTTTTTAAAAGTCTTGTAATAAAATTTTGAACTTGTATATTTTGAACTAGTGCTACAGTATGTTGGTATTGTTGCCTTCACACTCTGGTTACCCATATTCTTGGATAATTCCCTTTTTCTGTTATACACACTGCGGTTGAGGCGGTTTGCGGATGGCAAAACTTTATCCTCATGAAGTGGGTGTAAAGTTGATTATTGTTCCCTAGGAGCCTCATTCCTTTGTCCCAATTCTTTTGGATAGTCCTAAAGCACCCCCAACTTGTCTCTGGATTGCTGATCTATGTGTTACTGTTCAGTTATTCAAGTGGACTACTAGTCTATCACACACTATCTACACTAGTTGAATAGTATACATGCTGCCGATCACAATTATCTATCTATTCAAAAATATGTATTCTTCATAGTGGGGTCTAACTAAGTAAATGGCCAAACTGTAGTCATTTACCACAGTACCCCCTATTATAGAGAATAGATAATCTTATTTATCACCCACAAAAAGGTACAAGATATATATGATGGTCTCCCATGGGCTGTGGTATCAAAAAGCAAATCCAGATATTTATTTTACAAAAAAAAGCATAAATGTGCAATTTCTCATACATTTTAGTCTAGATTACAATTGAGAAGCAAAGGGGTTTGCGCTAGCGCAATCATGTTTTTGTGAGCCATTTTCATTTTGCTGATATTACAAGTGGAGCAAAATCACGATTGCGCCTTTTATGCTTCAATCCTTACCGCATCCTCAAAGCTGTGGTTAACTGGTTTCAGAAACAAAAAAGATGCACAAAACACTTCAAAAATACATTACAAAGTAAGTTACACTCATATTAATATTGTCTATTAAAAAATTATTTAAAAAACAAATTGCACAAAAAAGTTATAAGGGCTCAAAGATATGAAGCAAATGTCTTTAACATTGAGACACATATACAGGGAGTGCAGAATTATTAGGCAAATGAGTATTTTGACCACATCATCCTATTTATGCATGTTGTCTTACTCCAAGCTGTATAGGCTCGAAAGCCTACTACCAATTAAGCATATTAGGTGATGTGCATCTCTGTAATGAGAAGGGGTGTGGTCTAATGACATCAACACCCTATATCAGGTGTGCATAATTATTAGGCAACTTCCTTTCCTTTGGCAAAATGGGTCAAAAGAAGGACTTGACAGGCTCAGAAAAGTAAAAAATAGTGAGATATCTTGCAGAGGGATGCAGCACTCTTAAAATTGCAAAGCTTCTGAAGCGTGATCATCGAACAATCAAGCGTTTCATTCAAAATATATTGGAAAACATGTTTCCAATATACTTTCATTATCAAAACATTCACATTATTTTTATATGCACACATTCTGAGGCTCCAGCTCCTATTGAGCATGTGCAGAAATCCACAGTAAATACATTTTATGATTTGGACATATATGTAGAGAATGGACAAATAGCAACCAAAAATCATTTTAAGCCAATAGACGCTAACAATTATATTCCAACACATAGCTGTCACCTTAAACGTTGGATCGACAACATCCCTAAGGGACAATTTTTAAGGATCAGGCGTAATTGTTCAAAAATCTCAGATTATGATCAACAGGTTAAGATATTGGAAAGTAGATTTTTGGAGAAAGGTTATGAACCAGAAAAATTAGAAATTGATATATCTGAAGTCAGAAATATAGAGAGACAAGATCTTCTCTCAAAGAGAATAAAGAACAAGGTCAACAAAAATGACAATTTAACAGTACCATTGGTGACTAATTATAGTTGCCACCATAATCTCCTAAGGAGAATAATATACAAATATTGGCATCTTATCAGATCAGATACAATTATAGGAGATATAATCCCAGATCGTCCAGAAATTATTTTCCGGAAGACAACAAATATTAAGAACATCTTAGCCCCAAGTGACTTCACTAAGAAGACACAACAACTTAAAACAAAAGATCAAGACTTGATGGGTAATAGATTAAGAGGCTACTATCCTTGCTATAGCTGTAAAGCCTGCGAACACAGCAACAAATGTAAGGAATATATATCTACCAATACCAATAAGAAGTACCATATAAGGGACACCATTAGGTGTAGTGATAAGGGGATTATATATTTAATCCAGTGCACTTGTGGGAAGCAATACATAGGGGAGACTACCAGGACCCTAAGAACAAGGATTAGAGAACATCTAAATCATATCGAAAAAGGGGACCAGGATACTAGATTGTACGAACACTTCAGGCTAAAACATAAAAATAATATAAAAAATCTAAAATATTGGGGGATATGTAAGATTAAAAAACCATGGCGTGGCGGCGACTATGAACGTCTACTATTAAGAAAAGAAGCCGAATACATATATGAAATGCAGACATTATACCCAAAAGGTCTAAACTCAGAGCTAGACCTAGGTCCATTCATTTTAGACTAATACCCCTGGCAATGAAAGTAAAACAACTAGATTATGTTACAAGACAATAGGGAATACTATTTAGGACCAATAACAGTTTAACAACCAAGTTGTATAATTTTTGATCTTTTAAATACATGAACTATACATCACATCCTAAAAATCACAATATTAATAACAATACTGGTATTATTTTTCTCTATTATACATAACTAATATTATATATCATTATGTGTTTCCAAAAATAGTTGCACAAAATACCGACACATGGAGCATCAACTTAGATAGACAGTGTTTAGATATACCCTTACTATTAAGAAATTACAACTATCAAATTAGAGAATCTTTTAGATAATTGTCGAAGTTAAGAATGTTAAAATATGTCAAAATTGACTAATATAGACTGTTGCACATTAAATATATCAAACACATCGTATTATAAAAAATTGGTAATGTATGCATAAATTCTTAGTAAAAGAATGACATTAATATGCCTGCTATTTCTAAAGATGTGGACTATGAGGAAGAATGAACAATGACAATTCCACCTTAAGAGTCACCTATAAATTCCACCTTTAACAAAAAAGAAGTTGAAAGTGAGGCTTATTTCATTAACCAATGGAAATCCACCAATGCATTTATAAAGAAGGAATCTATCACAACTAAACCATCTTGATAAAGCCACCAAGAGTGGCGAAACGCGTTGATGGTGATACTAAAGAAAGAATAACCAACATTGCAAGTTTTTACTACCTACGGGTACGGAGGATTGCGAAGGATACAAGTGGGACTACTTCCACAAGCCGAGCACTCTGCGCAGAGTTAAGAAGCAAGGAGCAAGGATATCGGACGGATCTACTTCACCTAACCTCAGACGTAGCGTGTGATGTCACCAACTAGCCGCAAGCTGTAGAGACACTAGTGCTACCGCAGTAAGGTACAACCGCAGAACAGGTAAGCACTTCAGAGTGTATCAGCCCGGCAGTGTGGTTAGACTAACACGGTCTGAAAAGTAGACTTTTATTTATTTCAAGAAATCTAACGTACAACACGATTTTGAAAGAACTGGGCATATATAGAAAGATAAAAGCCTCACTAAAACTCTACGATATTTTTCAACAACAGAAACGAAATTTTACTTTCTTAAACTTCTCTCATTTGGAACTTTTATAAGAAACAAACATATAGGTTCAAGAGGGAATCTTATTCAAAATCATTCCAAGACTTTTATCGATTTTTTAACTATACGTTTTTTACTCAGTGACCGGTCACCACAGGGTTTTATTTATATGTTTTCAAAGTATATGTGCAATAAATTGTATTAATATATTTGCCTAAGATTGGTGTTTATTTTTCACTCTGTATTATTTTATGGTATATATTTCAATTTAGAAAGTACAATATAGTGCAAATCTATCGATACAGCTACACCGCATTATTTTTCACTCTGTATTATTTTATGGTATATATTTCAATCTAGAAAGTACAATATAGTGCAATCTATTGATACAGCTATACCGGATTCAATCCAGCCTATAAATACATAGTGCAGGATACTTTTTATGTTACAAACGTATCACTAGTTAAGATCCAGCTTTAACTTGGATCAAATGGTACGTAGGACTTTTTAGGTCCAATTATCCATTCAAGTTTTGCTAACAGCAATGCCAATCTGAATTCTTGTTTTTTGATTTTTATTCTATCCAAATAGCATCTTATAATTAAGCTATATAGCATTTACACCAAATAAGCTTAGTCAACATTGATCACTATAGTTAAAATTAATATATCCTATTTAGAAGAAACATACTAAACTAACCCATTTTTGCTCAAATAACCAATTCACATTTATCCCCGTGCTGTTTATGCGCATTCACACAACTCTTCTACTAATAATATCTTCTTACACTGTACTTTTTTGGGAACAGGGTAGTGTTTATGCAGGGGTAAGATAACCTTTCCAAAATTAAACCAACATAACTTTCCCAAATCTATGTATTTACAGTCATACATACACATATAAAAACATTAATATATTTGTACACATATATAGACATATATATAATAGTGCATTATATCACTTTGCCATTAAAAATATAAAAACATGATAAAACACATTTATGCAATATTCATATTTAATAAAGATTTTATCTACCTATTTACTGTTAATATTTCACTTTCTCATTGATTTCTATGGGGACTGCGAAAAGGCGATGGCGTTTGTGCAATCTCAGGTGTTAGTTTCCCCCCCCACTTTTTTTCTCCACTGATCTCTATGGGGGAATACATGCATGTGCACGTGAAAACTTAAGCAAGGTTTTGCGCGCTATTCGGGTTAACGCTAGCACAAAATACGTTTTTTTGGAACTTGTAATACGAATGCAACCCGACAATCGCAAAAATTGAAATCCTAGCAAAGTTTTCGCTTACGCAAAAAAAAAAAAATACTGTGCCACTTGTAATCTAGCCCTTTATACGCTGCAGCTGGTATAACAAGTCATGGGGAACCCATTCAGGGAAAAACTATTTTACAGTGAACTGTCCCTTTAAGATATTAGCAAGTCAACTCAGTTTGCAAGAGAAAGCTTTTCATGTTTACTTTGATTTATCTGGTTGTTGTTTGCTAATGGAGCACTGTTTTATATCCCTTTAATAACACCTACTTTTCTTCCATTTGACTTTATGACCGTTTAACTCATCTGCAAAAGTCATAATAATTCATATATCACCTCCATATAATTCTTATTACTTCTCAATAATATACAATTACCTCATACAACTTTCAATTTACCCCATTTTATCTCCCATGGACCAATTTAATGACAATATTGTATGTTACTTTTGATTTCTAACCTATTCTGCATTCCTGAAATATAAGCTCATCAGTGACTAACTATACAATTTGATTCATCCACTTAAAAAATTTTTTCTCAATTTTTCATGTAAAAATAGACTTTTATTTTCCTTCAGATATATATATACGTCAAGCTGTTTATACAAAAGTACATGCGGATGAATAATAGGCACATAAATACATTCTCAAATGCAGTTTGCTTTTTCAGAAAATCAGGCAGCTTTAACCCCATGTTTGCAAAAGCAAAATATCTTATCTATTGTCTGCTAAGAATACAATTTTAGATATGTATGTAAATTATTGCCATAATTACTGTCAAATTTCAATCTATTTAGCACTTAGGGTGACTTTGGGGCCGATTTATCAATGTCTGTCAGACATGATATGCTGTAGCGTATCATGTCCGACAGACATCGCTGAATGCCGACAGCATACACTGTCGGCATTTAACATTGCACAAGCAGTTCACCAGAACTCCAGAACTGCTTGTGCAATGTGGCTCCCTGAAGATTCGCGGCCAATCGGCCGCTAGCAGGGGGTGTCAATCAGCCCGATCGTATAGGATCAGGCGGAATGCAGACCGCAGCCTCAGAGGCAGCGGACCAGTTATGGAGCAGCGGTCTTAAGACCGCTGCTTTTTAACTGCTGTTTCCGGCACGCCTGAAGGCTCGCACAGAAAAGGGGCATCAAACTCCATTCAGAGCTTGATAATTCGGCCCCTAAATCTCTTCTTTAGGTTGTAGGCATGTTAGAAATGCATTCCACTGGTCTGAAAATAGCAGATCCCAGCAGGGCTTTAAGCAAATATATCTTTCAATGAGCCAATGACAAGAGACATATGTGTGTAGCCACCAGTCATACTTAAACATTTGTGAGTCATATAGAGCATGCAAATTTAAGAAGCTTTCAAATTATTCTTGAAAAGCATCACTAGGTAGGCTTAGGAGCAATAATGCACTCAGTAACGGACCTACTCAACAGAGGGCCCTGGCGCAAAATTGTGTTTGGGCCCCCCAAAGGTAACTCAGTAGTAAGAAATGCTAATAATATACATGCTGCTCCCTATAATGATTTTGAGGATAGATATAATATAGATAGATAGATAGATGGAACTGCAACCTGAACTAATAAGAGGGTCCCCTGCACCGTATTTTACACATTTTCCCCATGTCTATGTATAGACTGGCTATTATGCTCCCCCAGCACTTGGGCCCTGGTGTCACTGTACCTGCTGCACCAATGGTAGTTCGGCATCTGAATGTACTTCTGAGAGCTAACAGCTGATTGGTGGCTACACCCAGATGACTAAAACAGAATATTTTGAAATGTATAAAAGTGCACTGTTTTTTTGAAGAATGGATGTTCCTGTGCTAAATAAACCACCTAGGTCTCAGTTGCACTTCCTGTTAGTTCAAGTTTAAATCTAAACAACTTTTACTTCACCTGTCTGATGCAAAAAACAATGTTTAACTGCAGTTCTTTCATATGCACAATTAAAAAATAATAATTGGGTAATGGTCTCGTGCCATATCTCATTAAAAAGACAGACTATCTTTATTTAGTCATGCATTTAGATTGGTTTTAAGCTTAGAGCAAACAAATAAGAGCAGTAAATGGTTGCACAAATATATAAATCCTACAACCTTTTCTATTAAAACTCAGCTAGTTGTGATTGTGGTTGGAGTGGTCCTATGAACATTCGTGTTTTGTAGAGATCATCCAGAAAAATATATGTGAATTATGTTATGTTTTAAAAATGCATACCTTTAGGAGTAGTTATGAGATTAGCCAAGATATTGCCTGCTCAGTTATTTTAGAGGGTCATTATTTCAGTAAAAGAGGATGCTCTTAAAGTCTATGGAGACACCAACTTAAAGGGACATTCCAGACAAAATTGGAATCCCCATGCATGCATTAAAGTTTTAAATAGAATCATTATTGTAATATACATGTATTAGCAATAAAAGATATAGCTGCTTAAAAAGTGTATTTAAGTATGCACCGTGCATCAGCATTTTAAACAGCAATTGCTCAGAGAGTCTAAGGTGCTTGTACAATCTGGTAATGACTGGATTTGTTAATTGCTGACATGATACAAGCCCCACTGGTGCTTTGAGAATCTGCAATATTTAAAATGCTGGTGCACTGGGAATATCTAGCTATGCTTCATGTGCACGTGCAGAGAAATATGTTAACACTAAAACAGTGATAACTTTTACTAAAAGCATTTTTGTCAATACATGTATATTGCAAATATGTTTCTATTCAAATATGTAATTTATCTGTCAGTGGTGGGCAATTACCGCGTTATGAACTACATCTCCCATAATGCTCTTTCAGCCATAATGCAGGCAAAGCATCATGGGAGATGTAGTCCATAACATCTGGAGGGCCAGTAATTGCCCATCCCTGAATTCTTTTAATGCCTATGGAGATCCAATATTTCAGTAGAGGTGCTCATCATCATCAAGGTCTGTGGTTCCTAATCATTGTACAGTAAGAGGCTAAGGGATTATCTCATTACAGAGTAAGATGAGATATGTAAAGCTGACTATACCCATGTTGCTTCATGCAGGTTATAATGTGAATATATATCATTTAGTTTTTGCTTTACAGCAAAACATGCAACAAGGCAAATTATAATATTAACAATCAGATGGGCTTTTCAGGATCAAAGGTCACCATTTGCTTAAAAGATACTTTGCTATGTGCTTTTAACTGAGATGTGCAATACTAATGCTGAGGCCCATTCCAACCCATTAGAGCCATGCAACAACTTTGTACTCCAATGCCATATTTAGCTTAGTTTTCTAAACTAGTTTAGTCCATTAACAATGTAGAATAATATATGTACAATATAACTGGAAATTCTGCTTTAAACGTGCAAAATAATGATCAGAAATAGGTGCTTCACAAGCTTTTTAAAGAGCTTTTAGTAGTGTTTTCACAGACCTGGAATGATCAAAAGACATGCAGTCAACATGATTATATTGAAGTTGTGTGTATGTTTTCTTAGTTTAAAGTATGATTTAGGCTAAAGTCTATCATTTCTTTATAAAATCAAGAGATTGTTGGGTTTATTAATATGTAAACCGAGCATGCCCAAAACATTTACATTTGTAAAAAAAAGTATTGTGAAGAGGTAAGATATGCTGTTGAAAAAAAGAGTTTTCAAGGCTTTTGAAATACGAAAGTCCAGAAATCATACAAAAGCTTGCTTCAAAAGAGGTCTCTAATTATTTGGAATACTGTTGTCAAATCCTCTGAGTGCAAAGTATTAGTAAAGTTAATTGCACATAAAACCAATGGAAAACCCCACAAATGGTTTCTAAAATTATTGGAATGGCCTCAAATGCAAAACTCCATGAAAACCCATTTAAGGCATGTGAAGCAATTGGAAACAGCTTTTCCAATGGATTGGTCTGGACCACCATTGAGAGAAACTACTGTATTGATAAGAGCTTCTTCTGTTTTAGGTTTTTAATACAGTATTTTCCATTACATAAACCACAGATAGCTGTCAAGCTTCTACAGTGCCACATATACCTCTGGTGAATTTATTTCACAGGGCTCCAAGGCTCCAAATACAATAACTAGGAAATGAGTCTAGTTTGTTGCCCTGTGCACAAAAGCTATACCCCTGTGTCTGCAGGACTCTTCCTTTTTACTGAAAAATGCAAACGTTTTTTCTTGGGCAAATGGAAAAGGCGTGCATACATTATATTCTATTGACTATAAGCACAGGGGTGCTAGATTCATTGATATTAAAAAAAGTTGGCAGGTGGTCCCAAATCTTCCTGAGATATTTGCCATTTTTTAGAATCATAATTTTATGTTATATATGTTACAAGATTCTTTTAACAAACAGAAGAAATGCCAATTGTAACATTATTTCTATTAAAAGGACACATTAAAGGGACATAAAATATTTATTTTGTGATTCAGACAGACCATACAATTTTAAAAGTTTTTAACTTATTTCTATTTTCAATTATTTGCTTCATTGTTGTGGTATTTTTTGTTGAAGAGAAACCTAGGTAGGTAGCGTACACGTGTCCGGAGCACTATATGGCAGGGAAAAGCAAATGTATAACATTCTTGCAGAACTGCAGCAATATAGTGCTGCACACATGTGCACGCTCCTGAGCTTACTTTTCTGCTTTTTTAACAAGGCATAGCAAGAGAATGAAGAAAATCTGAAGTAAATTGGAAAGTTGTTATAAACGGCATGCTTTATCTGAATCACAAAAGAACATTTTTAGGTTTTATGTTCCATAAGGTTAAATATTATTGAGCTTAATTTTAAATAATAAATCATTTTTAGCTCTTCACTTTTTCCTGCTCTGTAAACAGGTTCCTGTTGCACTTACAAACTCCTGATATATAAGTGGAGTTTGAATATAATCCTTTGATCATTTTAAGGAGGAAATACTACAAGGTGGTAAATATGAAGTTTTAAGAATATCTATATACTGTATGGTTCAGATTTTTTTTTTATACTTTCCTTTATAGTTTGGAGGTTATTTTGTTTTGTCAAAGTGAATTAGATCATGAGATATACTATAGATTTTGTGTCTGGAATGTTTTCAAACAATCGGAACATCACTGGAAAAAATGTTTTCTGTATCAGTGCTATTTTCTTAAGGTAGCCACATATTAACATATAATTAGTTGATGTTCTTTATCTTCTAATTAGATTAAATGGAACAAATATATAAAAATATAAATTTTAAATAATATATTAGCATTTGTCTATATTATGATTATTATTGTCGGGAGAAATTGTAATATTTTTTTTAACACCCATGAAAATCTCATACCAGCTGTTTTGGAGTGTGCCACGGATAATATAAAGCTGCAATATCACAAACAATCTATTAATCAAAGAAGATGCATACAAATCAAGTAATCTTTTGTCAGACAGTTGTGATAAGCCATTTCCAATTACAATGTACAGATAATGGGTAGATCCTCTTGACATCTGGTGACTAAGTGGAACAATATTCATAGTTTACAGCAGACAGTGTGTAGTCAGTTGGTCAGCAAAATGAGAACTATGTGTAACTTCTTACTCCCTGAGGATCCAAAACCGCATTTGGAGTAGCTAAATAATAAATTATATAAAATATTAAAAACTGCTTTGACCTTAGCTTCTAAAGAAATGTGGCATCACAACCTAACCAAGTTATTATAGCTCAGATAATCTGTATATAATTCATAGAGAACTTAAGGGGACTCAGCATAAAAGACATGCAATAACTGATCAGTTCTTTGTAACTTTCATATACAAAGTCCCACAACTTCCAAGCTGAGAAATAAAAGAAGAGCCTCCTATGTAAATGATATAAAGTACCCCTAAGATTTGTATGAATAATTTGCAGTACATCTTAGCTTCCAGATGCTGGATTTAAAACCTGGTATGATTGTAACTTAAACATTGCACCTCTGTTAACAAAAATAAATAAATAAATCAATAGATACATTAATTATTAATTAAATAATTCATAACTGTCCTTGCATTCATTAAGACCAAATATGTCAATGCTAGTTATCGAAATAAATAACATTTTGGTTTCTTGTGCTTTTTAAAATACACATCCTGTAGCACCCACATATCCTGCAATATAGAACTCTGAACCTAATGGATTCCAAGCAGTGGTTCAAGTCATGGGATTTGAGGCTCTATCATGCTACTGGATGCTGTCTGGAGTGATTCTGTATTGTAGTTGTTTGGTGGATTGTTCTGTGTGGTACAGGTTGAAAAAGATTGGACAGAACTGATAGAAGTCTGGGAATGAGTTTGGTGGCACATGATGAAAGGTCCTGAGGCAGGAGATCCATAGTTAGAAGTCTGAGGGCTAGGGGGGACATCATCGTTGTGCTGCTGGAACCTAGTCCTCTCCATATCTCCATGGGGAAAAGAAATTCCTGGTGAACACATGGTGTTAGAAGGTATGTAACAACAGTCCCTTGTGGGCTGGAAGGCTTCGGTATCTGCTGACCTCTGGCACACATCTGGAGGAGTCTTTTTTAAATGGATTTGGGTATAAGCAATGTCTGATGACAAGGATCCATGTCCAAGAGTCCTGGGCATTGCAGAATCCTGCATCATATGGTGAGAGAGTGTCATGGGATAATTGGACCTGGGCTGCTGCTCATTACAGCTTATACGGGTTGAAGATGGTGCAGAGACAACCTGGACAGCATAGGGACATGCCAAGGGGTGATTGTACTGCTGGGAAGCCAATAGAGTTTGCAGTAAATGCATCATGTGCTGGAGCTCCTTGCTTAGCTGAGAAACTTCATGGTTGAGACCATTTATCTAAAAAATGAGAAATAGATTATTGGTTATAATGTAGTGCTTATAGCATCCTCTTTACCTTTTATCTCTCTATAATTGTTTTTATCCATTCATAGGAAACATAATACTCAATTAAGTTGAAGTAACACTGGCACTCCTTAGTAGTAAACAGGATCGTTTATTCACATTGTCAAAAATGGCAATAGAAAACACATATGATGCATTTTGGCCTATAGCCTTAGCCATATTTACTTATCATCAATTTAAAACCCACAACCTTTTAAAATCACAACAAATCTACCATTGGCTAATGTGTATCACATAGCTAATATTGAATAGTTATAGTTAAGGTAGACATAACTATTACACCATACAATATAAAATACTATCATATATCACCTGTTAAACATTTAATTTTAATATTGTTTTTATATATATATATATATATGTATATATATATATATATATATATATATATATATATATATATATATATATACACACTGTATATAGATAGATAATCTCTCTCTCTCTCTCTCTCTCTCTCTCTCTCTCTCTCTCTCTCTCTCTCTCTCTCTCTATATATATATATATATATATATATATATATATATATATATATATACACAGTATATATATATATATATATATATATATATGTTTAAATATGTGTACGTGTGTATGTATACTTCTGTATACAGTTCTATGCAAAAGTTTAGGCACCCCTGACAATTTCCATGATTTTCATTAAAAATAATTGGATGTTTGGATCAGCAATTTCATTTTGATCTATCAAATAACTGAAGGACACAGTAATATTTCAGTAGTGAAATTAGGTTTATTATATTAACAGAAAATGTGCAATATGCATCCAAACAAAATTAGACAGGTGCAAAAATTTGGGCACCCCAACAGAAATATTGCATTAATATTTTGTAGAGCCTTCTTTAGCAGAAATAACAGCCTCTTGATGCTTAGTATAGCCTGTAATGAGTGTCTGGATTCTGGATGAAGGTATTTTGGACCATTCCTCCTTGCAAAACATCTCCAGTTCAGTTAGGTTTGATGGTTGCCAAGCATGGACACCCCGCTTCAAATCACCTCACAGATTTTCAATAATATTCAGGTCTGGGGACTGGGATGACCATTCCCGAACATTGTACTTGTTCCTCTGCATGAATGCCAGAGTAGATTTTGAGCAGTGTTTTGGGTTGTTGTCTTGTTGAAATATCCAGCCCCGGCGTAACTTCAACTTTGTGACTGATTCCTCAACATTATTCTCAAGTATCTGCTGATATTGAGTGGAATCCATGCGACACTCAACTTTAACAAGATTCCCAGTACCGGCACTGGCCACCCAGCCCAACAGAATGATCGAACATCCACCAAATTTTACTGAGGTTTAGCAAGTGTTTGTCTTGGAACGCCCCTTGTTATGACCAAATAACTCAATCTTTGTTTCATCAGTCCACAGCACTTTCTTCCAAAATTAAGCTGGCTTGTCTAAATGTGCGTTTGCATACCTCAAGTGACTCTGTACGTATGTGCAGAAATGGCTTCTTCCGCATCACTCTCCCATACAGCTTCTCCTTGTGCAAAGTGCGCTGAATTGTTGAACGATGCACAGTGACACCATCTGCAGCAAGATGATGTTGTAGGTCTTTGCAGGTGGTCTGTGGGCCGTTTTTGACCATTTTCACCATCCTTTGCCTCTCCAATATTTTACTTGGCCTGCCACTTCTGGCCTTAACAAGAACTGTGCCTGTGATCTTCCATTTCCTCACTATGTTCTTCACAGTGGACACTGACAGCTTAAATCTCTGCGATAGCTTTTTGTAGCCTTCCCCTAAACCATAATGTTGAACAATCTTTGTTTTCAGGTCATTTGGGAGTTGCTTTCATGCCCTCATGTTGCCACTCTTTAAAGGAGAGTCAAAGAGAACAACAACTTGCAATTGGCCACCTTAAATACCTTTTCTCATGATTGGATGCACCTGTCTATGAAGTTCAAGGCTTAATGGTCTCACCAAACCAATTGTGTGTTAACCCCTTAATGACCACAATGTACCCTGTATGTCACTGGTCGTTAAGGGTTTTTTCAGGACATAATAGCACAAGTCTAGCAAGTACACGCTATTAATGCCCTCCCTCCAGCAGGCTTTGTGGAATAGAGCAGTCTCAACGCTGGTGGCAAGACCACGCTATAAAACAATCAAGTCCCAAAAAAAGCCCAGTGACATACAGGGTACGTCGCTGGTCCTTAAGGGGTTAAAATGAATCAGTGCTAGGTAGTTACAGGTTTTCAAATCAACAAAATGACAAGGGTGCCCAAATTTATGCACCTGTCTAATTTTGTTTTGATGCATATTGCACATTTTCTGTTAATCCAATAAACCTCATTTTCACTACTGAAATATTACTGTGTCCTTCAGTTATTTGATAGATCAAAATGAAATTGCTGATGCAAACACCCAATTATTTATAAATGAAAATCATGGAAATTGTCAGGGGTGCCTAAACTTTTGCATACAACTGTATGTGTATAAATGTGCATTTACGTGTAAATATGTGCATACACATATAAACACATCTATACACACACACACATATATATATTTACAGTATGTGTGTGTATATATATATATATATATATATATATATATATACACACACTTTTGAGCCCTTCCCAGCCAAATACTTTTAACCCTTTCCGATCCTATGTCGGAATATATCTGACAAAGGGTTTTACCGCTTACAGTCCAGTGTCAGATATATTCCGATATGACTTTTTTCAGTTAAGAGAGAAAGAGGAAAGAGAACCTCAAAGAAAGCAGGTGGTTTAAACTAGCACTCATTCCTGTCTAACATTTAAAATTAAAAAATAACTTTTAATAAGTATAATTAATACCGGCCTAAATACCTAGTGTACCAAATATTTAAAACTAAGTAACAAATGTCCCCCTGTTTCCTGGCCGATAGCAGCTCCCTCGGCTTCAGGTGACAGGGACAAATGGACTCTAAATTTAAAAACAACAATCACCAAGGTGCAAATGAATGCACAAAATATTTAGCAGCAAACTAGTTTCGGCTGTGCTATCAGCCTTTCTCAATGCTATGGACAAACCGAGGCCCGGGCCTTTATCTGACATACAACACTAGTATGGAAAAGGTTGAATTTCTAGATTTGACTATTGTAAAACATAACAACAAACTAGAAACAGAATCTTACAGAAAACCCACTGCGACCAACAACATACTACATGCCAGCAGCCATCATCACCCTTCTACAATTCGTAGCCTCCCATACGGCGAATATTTAAGACTTAGAAGGAACAGTTCTAGCATCAATGCTTTCAAGCAAGCAGCAGGTGAACTAAGAAAAAGACTTTTGGAACGAGGGTACACCAAAAAGTCACTAGCAAGGGCCTATCGTAAAGTACTATCAAAAGATAGGTCAGACCTGCTTAGACCAAACAATACCACATCATCTGACACAAATACAATAAGGTTTATATCTACCTATAACAGCCAAAGTGATGAAGTATCTAACATTTTCAAAAAACACTGGCACATTCTAAAAAGTGATGATAAATTGAATATGGTATTACCAACTAATCCGTCTTTTACTTTCAGACGTGCGAACAATCTAAATGACCATCTCACAAATAGTCACTTCAATAGAAATAGACACAAGAAACCTATTCATCAAGGATCAGTACCTTGTGGGCATTGTAATATCTGCCAGTACATGGTGAAAAAAGATACCATGGTTGATAGATTCTGTAAAACTTGGAGAATTAAAAGCCATATCAATTGTCAGAGCGAGAACGTTATTTATTGCCTGTCATGCTCGTGTGACATGATTTACACAGGTATGACTACCCGTAAGCTAAACATTAGAATGACAGAACATCTTAGTAACATTCGCAATGCACAGAGAGATTCAGAAAAGGGCAAAAAAATAAAAAATAAAAAATACCGAGTGTGGCTAAACATTTTCTACAATGTCACTCAGGCAAAACTGCCTCGTTTAAATGTTGGGGTCTGGAACAAATCAAACCTGGAATTAGAGGGGGTAACTGTGAAAATACCCTACTTCAAAAGGAAACAGGTTGGATTTTCAGACTAAACTCAACTATACCCAATGGAATGAACGAGGCCAATAACTATTGGGTATTTCTTTAAATCCATTCTGACTGAATGTTGATAACAATTCATGAGACAAGTATTTTCCATCAATCTATTTTATTTTATTTTATTACATCTTATTAGATCACCGTATTCTTCTATTACAAAACCCACTATTTATGTATTATATTTACTGAATTATACCGAACTAAATTCTGACTAACAACCTCCTCTCTAATATCCTATACTACCCACAAGTCCAATCTGGATTTAATTAGAAATAGGGAATTCATATGAGAGAGGTAGTGGGATTTTCAGAAAATAGGTATTCACTAAATATATAATATCATACTAGTTCTGTGTAATAACTAACAAATTTGAAGGTATATATTGGCCGCCCATAGCACTTCCCATACTTTTAACCTACTCCTTCCCATATTCTAATAACTTTATATGCAATTTACATACTCTGGGTTAATTATAGAGAAAAATGTATAGTATATGAATAACATTAGCCTAATATTCCTAAATACTAATATGTGTTTTCACACTAAGAAAGTATGATGCTATTATAGGCTATGTGATGTTAGAAACACTGTACACTCTATGTGTTTTGCTATATTCAATATTAGAAGTTTCATATATATATATATATATATATACACTCCTATATTCACATCTGATTAACCTCTCATAACTGTGATACTAAAATTAATTACAAGCATTAGAAGAGCATATAGATCAGCATTACTTGCGGAGAATCAAGTTGGAACCCACATAGATTGTCACCCTATTGTAGTGATCCAACCATCATTATCAGAGGAAGACAATACATAAGAATAGTGGAAAATGTCACTTGAACATGGACCACTCACTGCAGTAAGGGATTTTGGATTTCCAGGAACACTTTTTTTGACTAAACTAACATACGTCTTTAAACGTCCTTTATATATATTATTATTGTTTTTTAATCAGGAAATAATATCAGAATATAATACGAATACATGTAATACATGAATTGGAAGGAATTTTACCTCCCATATGTATGACAAACAAGTATTCTAAGTGTGGGATATTTAGGACACTAGTGAAAATCGAATCAATGCAAATTCCCTAACCACGAGTTACACTAGAATAGATCTGTACTGCCCCTGACATTAGCGTTACTTGCACAGGGGTTATACGAGCATCAATGTCCCTGATGTTTGGTAACATGGTGGTTAATGACAGAAAAAGGGTTTGTCTGCTCTATTATACAGTAATGTTCCTATGCGATATTGTTTTGTTTTTTACACGGAGAAACAGTTGTGTGATTGGATGACGCAAAATAAGGGTATGTCCTTGTGGACCAATGAAAATGGCTCTTTTACGTGCTGTTCTCAATTACATAGTCACATTGAGAAAAACAAGAGAAAACACTGCCGCCGTATCCTAATTATATTGCACGGAAGGAATTGGACGCACACTTTGCAAATTACATATGCTTTAATTGTTATAAGCGATCCAAACCACATGTGGACAAATACACAAACACATATCCCAAGTGCACTGATTGATAACATACAACGGGGAAAACGTAAAATAAAATAAAATCGAATTACATATAACATATTGGAATGCATTTGCAATTTTTCTAACATGTGAATAATTATTGGGCTATTGTTTGTGCACGTCACAATACCGAAACACACAGGGATTGGACCATAAGTAGGAGTATCCTCACATGAAACATTGATTGGTTGATAGGTTAATGTTAGTGCTATATAAAGGGGTGGCACCCGGGCCTCGGTTTGTCCATAGCATTGAGAAAGGCTGATAGCACAGCCGAAACTAGTTTGCTGCTAAATATTTTGTGCATTCATTTGCACCTTGGTGATTGTTGTTTTTAAATTTAGAGTCCATTTGTCCCTGTCACCTGAAGCCGAGGGAGCTGCTATCGGCCAGGAAACAGGGGGACATTTGTGACTTAGTTTTAAATATTTGGTACACTAGGTATTTAGGCCGGTATTAATTATACTTATTAAAAGTTATTTTTTAATTTTAAATGTTAGACAGGAATGAGTGCTAGTTTAAACCACCTGCTTTCTTTGAGGTTCTCTTTCCTCTTTCTCTCTTAACTGTCATATTTTAGGTGGGTAAGCACCGGAACATTTACTAGTTCCATATATTCCTGTATACACTAAACTAGTGCCAGTAGTCTAAACTTTCTCTTATTATGACTTTTTTCAGACATGACAGCTACTTGGCTATTTTGCATGGATGCAGAGGGGGCGGAGCCTGTGTCGAGCGTTGAGAGTGGCGGGAAATCAGGGATGCGCTTTCACTCTCGTGCAGCTTGTTGTGTTGGTCTGTTGAGATGTACACACCTTTGTTTATGTGGGCTCCCCTTGTGGGGGCTGCATACGGTGATCTCCCGTGTTGCACACTGCACACGTGGAGATTTGATCTCCTTGTGGACACTGCACTCGTGTTTGTGTTATCCACTTCTACACACACATCACCCTTTACAGATGTGATCCCCACTGCACACACAGCACCCTATACATATATAACATCACTATGGATGCTGTGGGTGTGGGGGGAGCCCACATCACTATGACATGTTCTGTGTGTGTTTGTGCCCTTGCATAGGCTAAGCAGCTGTTCTATCAGAACTAAACTAAGAAAATAGGTTTATAAGAAAATGAACCTAAAAGTATGTGTTACTGGTGGGATCATAATCTTCGAAGTTCAGGGAGGACACATAGATTACTTACAATTTGACAGGGAAAATTGACAAAAGAATTATGTCCAAACAATTTTAACAGGAATAGTAAGCTTTCATGCAGCATCTTGGAGTTTTAAAACTTAAAGTCTCATTAAAGGGAGAACAAACTGCTAAGACTAATTAATCTTCTTATAGCCTGGTGTACATAATTAATTTGCAGGGACATACAATCTGCAGGTAACAAGATACATAACAAGAAACACAATAATTTGTTCTGTGTTAGGGCCTGGAGAGCCATTTCACACTTATATAAGGACAAACTTAACCAAAGGCTCTGCGGACTGGACAGAGACTGCAAAACTCGGCCAAAAATAATAATGCAGAGGATAGGCTACTTATCCCTTACTGCACAGAGGGGAAGGGGGGGCAGAGGGAGAGCTAGAAATGATGTACTGAGCGTTTTTAGGAGATGCATGTCACATTTGGGTCAGAAATAAAAGCTGTAAAACTATAGGGCTCAATATGTGTAGGTTACGAGAATAGAAATTGTAGTTCGGTAATGGTGGATACACTTCAAGGTCACTTATGGGTCTATGGGATAATCTGCCAAACTTGCTTATAAAGCTTTTTTATTTTTTCCTTTCCCTCCATTTTTCCCTCCAGCTGGTAGGGTATTTTCTGCTCATATCAGAAAGGAGCCTCACGTGAACCCCTACTATATTACTTTTGGGTAAAAAGGGGATTTTCTCAACAATTATGACATAACCAACCCTTAGTCATATTAGGGCAATAATCATAGTGATAAAATATCAACCCCAAACATAAAACTGACCTGACTGTCACCACCCAAGCGTAAGACCTATCATACCTTATAACAGATAGTTGCATATCAGACCGCATAGTCTTCATTAATGGTACAGAAAAACAAAAAGGAGACATCTAGGGAGTTTAGCACCAGTCACCCAATGCCCAACTGCTAGATCCAAGTCTACACTCAACAGGGAAGGAAAACACAGGTTTACCCTGGTGTTAGTGTGTACACAGATCATACTAAAATTATAGGGAATGATGGGCACATTATAGGGCCTCTTTTGGACCCTTGATGATATTAGCATACTCAGAAATAGAACTCAGCAAAGCCTATATTACACTGCGACTCTAAACTAGGTGTAGATTCATGGTACTGAGTGACTGGTACACCCAAGCAAACTCCCAAACAGGCACTGCACGTATGTAAATAGGTGTAGATGCACATGTATATAAATCAAATACACATGCACATATATGTATTGGGACATTTAATTTATATTAATGAGACTGAACAGTTTAGTATCTAGAAGTGGCCAGCTAAGACACTAGACAAAGTGTGCATGGACCCACATAGCATCAGCATGAGAAGTATACCTATAAATAACTATAATGAGTAACATCATGAAGTCACAGGTATACTATAAGATACATTTTCCAGGCACACTGCATTGCTTAATATGCCAGGTTAGAGGACAAAGTACAAAATGAATATGAGTTACTATTCTGGTACACAAAATGTAATTGAGTAGCATTTAATATAACACAAAGTTTAACTGAAGCTAGTAAGTTGCCCTTTTCAGATGGTACTATTTCTCCCAAGTTTCAACACCCCTAATGTCACAGTGCAGAATCACAGAATAAAATTAGGCAACAAATATTACTCTTATCTTATCAAAAAATTGCTCATAATAGAAAATGCTATATAGTGAGAGCAGAACAGTACTAGCTCGCCCTACTATATCTGTCCATGTCAATAAACTAGTACCTTATATAGAATATGGTAGGAAACAAGGACCTTAAAAAATTTAAAAATTAAAGCTGATTATAAGCAAAACCTGGTTGCTGACACCTCACTTTAATGAACAGAAGTCCCAGGAGCTAGTTCATAATTGTATGTGCCTTATGTGTGAGATTACATTGCTTTGTGATCCCTAATAAGTATAGAAAAAAAGAAAACAAAAAAACGGTGTATACAGTGTGAAAGTATCTTAGCTGTGGCAGCCTCTGCTAATGCAGCTATATCTCCAAGGGATACGTCGCCACGTTCACCCGACACCAGACCGGAGATCACAGGAGGAATAATTGCTCATAGCCTGGTGTAGCTACAGGATCTTCCGGTGCTCCTAGCAGGGCTGCGGTGACAAGTGCATAGAGCCCCACCATGGTGCTAAGTTGTGCAGTCCTCTCACATGGTTCCTCTGCAAAACCATAACATCCCTGAGAGTTACGGTAGTTGGCAATGGCGGAGAGGAAAATGTGCTTGAAAATGTGTGAGCACTATAACGCTCTGTGGTTCCTGCTTCTCTGTATGGTCCACCATGTTGTAAACCATTTTGTGTGTGTAATCTGCTTGTAGCGGCAGAGGGTTATGAGTCAAGGGAAACTCTGCCCTAAGGTTTGTGCCTGTTGATGCAAGTGGAGAGGAGCATGCTTGGAGAGCTGTAGGTGCTAAGTTGCTCTGCAGCTTCTGCACCTCTTTGCGCTCCTCCACGGTATTGTCGCCACATGTGTGTGCTGCTTGGATCGTACAGATAAGAGCATCAAGCCTCTCACACATCTTCCTCCTATGTTCTTCCTGTAGATCTTTGATAATGTTAAAGGATGCTTGTGAATCCATGTTGGCAAGCACTATAACACACATTAGACGTTATGATACGGCAGAGGCCTGGAGGTCTATTAGGTGCTTTTAAGTGCTGCAGTGATTATCCCTGCTCGGTGTACTAATATTCCAAGATGGCGCTCCAGTGTGTGGCGGTCAGCTTTGAGACAGCTATTCAGCTCAGCATAGATCGTTCAATTACTGATTGCTTTTCAGCATGTCCGGGGCCTCTCCTTGTGATATTACCCTTTAGTTCAGTTTTTTTTTTTAGGTTTACTATTGCTAGTAGGGTTTTCTTGGATGCTGTATACACAGAGCTCCCAGATCATTCGACCATCTCAGTTGGCGGGCAGCTCCGCCCCCCCAGCACTCCAATTTTAATCTGGGCATGTAGGAGTACAATCTCTAGGACACTAGTTATGTTTTCATAAGATGGACACATTAAACACCTTAGGACCGATTTATCAATGTCTGGCGGACATGATACGCTGTAGCGTATCATATCCGCCAGACATCGCTGAATGCCGAAAGCATTGTCGGCATTTAACATTGAACAAGCAGTTCTGGTGAACTGCTTGTGCAATGCCACCCCCTGCAGATTTGGGCCAATCGTCCGCTAACAGGGGGTGTCAGTCAACCCGATCGTATATGATCGGACGGATTGATGTCCGCAGCCTCAGAGGAGGCGTATGAGTTAGGAAGCAGTAGTCTTAAGACCGCTTCTTCTTAACTGCTGTTTCCGGCAAGCCTAAAGGCTCGCCCGGAAACAGCTGCATTGGGGCCAATTGACAGCTTGTTAAATCGTCCCTCATGCGTCCGATTACAAGTGTTGAGCACATTTTTTTTTTTTTGCTCGAGCACTAACTGTGCTCAAAGCAAAAAATAAGTGTGGCCAGATTAGGGTGCATATTACAAGTTGAAAGTAAAAAGTTAGCATGTGAGCGAAAGACTCACGGTAACTTCAATTATTATGACTGCGTTAGCTCCTCCTCATAGACTTCTAAAAAAATTCTTATTAGTAATCACTCGCAAGCTAACTCAAGACTGTGTTAGACCAACTGCTTGTGGGTTATCTTTGGGGCTTCGTCAGATGTCTTTTGGTAACTATTAATTAGTTACACTGTTTTCTTTACATTATATCATTATAAGCTTTGTCTAAAAATGAACATGGCATTCTTAGAGAGAAATTCACTAATATACGTATATACAATATTTACAACAATGCCTTAACCTACAAATTCACAGGATGGCAATATTTTAATAAGCCATTATAATTGATTGATTAATTTGAAAGGTCACATTAATTCAGTCATAAAAGCATAATACAGTATACTCAGGCAAATTCACCATAGCCTTTCATACATACATCCACTTTGATTCTTTTTGAAGCAAAAGTCTGTCAATGTTACCCCCTCTCCTTCTGGGTTTAATGTGTTCAATGCCAATGACAGATAATTAATCATATTTTGATACATGCTTTTCAGCAAAATGTCTCCCTATGGGACTATCTATGTTGGCCATTTTAATGTCAGTTCTAGGGAGTGGCCCTACAGGGGAACAATTCACTGTGGTAAACCTGTCATCCTTTCCTCTTAATAAGGCTCATTTTGAGAGTTTGTCAAAAATTACTAAGGACATTCATTTATTTGCTAGAAACTTTGTCCTTAAAAAACTTTGGAGAGATAAATGCAGATAAAGTAACTATAGCAGTATTGGTCTCTCTTTTATCTGAACAGGATAAAGCAATGGGAGGTGTGGAGGGCAGGTTTCCAGTGAAATCAAACTTTTCAAACAAATCAAACTATATGCCAGCATTATCCTTGGTCCCTAGCATACAGAGCTTTATTAAATGTGTAGAGAAGGATATACGCAAAATTGGGATACTGGCGTAGTGGTAGTATATCTAAGTAGATCAGAGAGGGCAGCCTTAAATGAACTAAAGAACAGGGATGACATTGTTATAAAACTTTCGGACAAAGGTGGCAATGTTGTCATAATGGACAAGAGTGCCTACTTTGAGGTGAAGCCCCAAAGACAGCACACAAGGGGAGGGATGAAATGCGTTAACAATTCCGCAGTGGAAATCCCACCTGTGTGCTAAACGGTCAGGTGTGTACCGGGCCCTCGGTTACCTGCAAAAAGTTTGTTTACTTGGCGGCTTGGATCTACTCAAAGAAGGCAAACAGCAGATGCGCCCAAACACAGCACAGGGAGTTGTGCATCAATTGAGTCCTAGGTGCACAGTGCTATCAGCACTTTTGTGATCCAGACTTGGGGCCTTGAGGAAGGACCTCTGAGTGAGGTATCAGGAAACTTTATCCCATTACTCTGGATCCGTAAGTGAACTGCAACTGTGATTTGACTGGAACAGTCTGTTTCTTTCTTAAAACTTCCAGCCATTGTTTTAGAGTGTACGGCTGCACTATGTGCTCTATTAATAGGCTGTGATCAACCTTTGCAATATGTGGAACTTGGGGAATCTTTAAATGGGCATGTGTGGGCGGTGGCTCTGAAGACTCCAGCCGGGGCCCTTGTCCACTGAGCCTGAGGGGGATTCTTTGGCTTCTCCCCCGCTGGGCAGTGCCTTTGGATATGACCCATCTAACCGCACCCAAAGCACCCCCGGGGTAAGCTGGTCCTGGTGATGCAGGCAGGTGTTGGTTGGGTCTGGGGGTACCAGGGAGGCACTGGGGGGGAGAGTAGGGGTGGTAGAGGAGCGGGTGATCAGTCGTGGCTCAGGGCGGGCCTGATGCCGGGCATCCAAGTACTGATCAGCTAGGATGGCCGCTTGGTTGCCAATACGGACTGAGTCACCCTCCTTTTTGAGCAGGAGGGTGACTCGGTCAGTATTGGCAACACCCTGCAACTCGCATCGGGTCTCAAATACTTGGAGGTAGCTGTCGATCTCTACTTCACTGTCTTTGAAGGCTCAGAAAGCCTCATGGGGTAGCTTCCTCGGCTGGGAAGGTTGATCCAGGGGAGCCGGCACGCGTCCCCATAGACTTGTGGACCTCTGTTATTTTGAGTTGGGTGGTGTCTGATATCAGCCGAGTGATTACCTTAGCGGGTGGGGAAGTCTCATAGAGAGCCAGTCGCCACTGGAGCTCCCTCTGTATCTCAGACATTATTGTCTCTACTGTGGACACCTCAGTGGGCCGATCACTGCTCTGGTCGCTATTGGACCCACCAGTCGGCTCGCTAGCCCGATTGCCTTCCATTAGTTCAGCGATGATTGCTGCCTTGGACTTGTTGCCGGCGACTTTCCCCCGAGATTCCAGCAAGTCTTTCAGTGTATTCTTCTGGAGCCCAGCATACTGTTGCTCCATCCGAAGAAGGCTTCAGTTGGTGGTTTGGACGTTCCAGGTAGACGGAAGCATCCCACCGCTGCCAACCAACTGTGACGGACTCCAGCTGCCCCGACTGGGTAGCTCCGCCAGGAGGGTCCTTCCCCTATACCTGGAACATGCCGCTATATAGCGGAGCAAAGTAATTATAGTGGAGCCCACCCAAATAACCAGACAGAACCAAATAACCAGACAGGCTAGCGCCCCCCATAGTAGTTATAGTCCCCTAGAGTCCCAGTGATTTGGAGGTGGTTATTCTGGGGTGATCCTGGGAAAGCGGTGGCACTTCCAGGGTGTCATTGGAAAGCTCTTGGTCCCCAGATGCCACAGTCCAAAAAGCAACATGATCTGTTGTTGGGGGCCGGTGCTATGGGTGATCAAACATACACCGGGAAAGCCATGGGAAGTAGGAGTTGTAGGGGGATCTGAAACGCCAAGTTCCCAAGGAAGCTCCCTTCCGGCAATCACCCCATCTCTTGTCCTCCCCAAGAGGTACCAAACCCCAAAAGAGCGGAGCTCTGGGGTAAAGGGCCCCTGGAGTGACCTGGGGTATAGGTTAGTGGGTGTTCGGGGTGATGCGGCCGACTGGCAGTTCCAGGGGTCCGGCAAGCTGGAGAGGGTTTAGGTGTTGAGAGATCAGCTCTTCCGTGAGCAGGTACAGATCACAAAACAAATAAAACCAAACGTCCCGGAGATCGTGAATGCTCTCAAAAGTCCAAATCCGGTGAGAGAATGGAGGGGGCTAGGTAGTAGGGGGTGGAGGTTTAACCTTGGCAGTCTGGTACCTGTGACACACATATAAAAACAGGGCATAATGTTTCGGAGCCATTACAGCCCCTTTGTCAAATGCCAAAAGTGGTTAATAATTATGAACCTAAAAACAATCAATCACCTTGTCATGTATACATATCCCTTTTCAAACCTTTTCATCAATATTAAAATTATATTTTTTTATTAAAAACTGTAAATCTGAGTGTAATACTTTATTTTGATGCGTTTTTGATGTGTTTTGGGAAAAAAATTTTTTACCCTTACACTTCAGGTCTCAATAATCTAATGCAGTTTCAGCTTGTGCTTGAGTGCAACCTATAACTTTAAACTTCTATTATCAGTACTATTTGGAATGGTCACAATAATCATTTAAATTATAGGTTTGCGCTAGAGCGATGTCAGCCCTGCTAACACTTCTCTGGTAAATGGACTTGTAATATAAGCAAAAACTGTAGCGTGGTCCTACTAGCTACTATACTGCTTGTTGTGACCCGCTCTATCATTAGCGTGCAAATTGTAAGCTGGCCCTATATGAGAACATTCTCCATGATATAGTGGATACATATTTTCTCATTATTATAAAAATAGAAGAATACATAATTACAGGAGTTAGCAGCTCATACATCATCCAAGGAGAATGTGATAAAGAAAATTCTGTTCAAATGTAGAAAGATATGCTAGATTTGAATACAATACAACTCATCTCATATTAAGATATTAAGAATAAAACACAGTATACTACCATATTAACAAAAGTTAAATTATTCCCCAAAATTTATCAAATCACATGCAGAATTAAAACCTTTTCGTACTCTGGTTGTGGTACTTTTAAGGAGCAGAGTTTATTTACCCCTCTCCTTGGTGAATTAATTTTCTCTGTCACAGACCATCGAAAAAAATCCATTTAACTAGAATATTCAGTAATGAAATGTTTATCCAGCTCTTAACATTGGACACGTCTCTTAACCCTTTGAGTGCTAAGCACTTTCCCACCTGGGTGTTAAGATTTTTTAAGGTTTTTTTATTTTTGGAAAAAAAAAATGTAACTTTTTTTTTTCAGACCCCCAAGACTTACACCGTTGGAAAGGCGATTACCTTTCTAACAGTGGGTCTTGGGGGTCTGTAGCTGCTTAGATGCCTGAGATACAGGCTTCTAAACAGCATGCCCCCTGCTCCTATACTTAACATTGATAAGTATAAATAACGTCAATGCACGTGACGTCACCGTGCATCACGTGAAGCCCCAGCGATGCCTGTCACTATGCAGGCCCGATCGTCGGGGTGGGAGCGGGTGGGAGCCTGCAGATCTCCCTCAAGGTGGGAGAGTGCTAATGACGGCTCTGAACCGTCATTAGCACTCAAAGGTTTAATGTCTGATAGGTGCTCTCTGATTAGTGCACCAAATTAAATAAACAACATATGAAGATCTAGAATTTTCACAACTTAGGGCCAAATTACAACTGGAGTGCTAATTATCACTTGCATGCAAGAAAATCGCAATGCATTGCTAGGAAGCAGTGCACTTCCATAGGCTCCTATGGGAGCCTCGTTCTGATGCGGTCACAGGCGGCATCAGAACCTTGCGCAGTAAAGGAGGTATGTAGCGCAGCGTTTTTAAATATATACATATATTTGTATGTGTCCCAACAACTTTAAAGCCCCAAAACTGCCTAGTGCAGTTTAAAAAAAAAAAAAAAAAGCTAGATTTTTTAAAATAAAAAACTACAGCGCCCTCTGTTTTGAAGGCATTTGGGGCACTTTTATAAAATTAACCTGAGATCTACTCAGTATTGGCTGATTAAATATTGTGCTCCTGCAAACGGGCAAATTTGTTTGCAGAAGTGCAATAATTTAGTGCTCCACTTGTAATCTAGCCCTTAATATTTCAAAGTTGCAACTTGTGACCATTGATTCAAACTGATCACTAGTGTGAATAAAACTACAGGGTTTGCAAGCTAAAGTGTAAGGTAGGGATGTGGGTGCGCTAGGGGAGTGAAAGCCTCTCTAGGAGCCTCCTCAAAAGGTTCCTAATAGATATAAAAAGGGTGATGTAGAGGGCGCTCAAGCTTAAACACTAATTAGTAGAACTTTACCCAGTGTGGGACACTGTCTCAATATATTAAGTTATAATATCTCTTGTGACATGTACGGTAGGGACTGATCTTTATATCAATAAACATATATCGTGCAATCAGTGGTATAATGCGTTAATGCTCTGTGAAATGAAGAAATTGTGCAAAAGCACAAATAAATAAATAAATTCCAAAAGTGATAAGCAAATATAAAAAACAAAATATGTATGAATAAAATATAATTTAATAGACAAGCGTTATTTTATCTCGCTGATAGACACAAAATCACAAATTATTAAAAAGACAATATTCTACTTCATATCAGGGACATCTCCCTTGAGGCATAAAACACACACACATACACACACAAAAAAACTCCCTTGTACCACCTTTTAGGATACAAGCATATGAGTATTGTAACAGTTCCTCCCTTATAGGATACAAGTGCTTGATTATTGTAACAGTTTCTCTATAGCGGTTTCCTTGCAAACCATAGAATTAGTAGAGACGACTTCGACATATAGCCTGTGGGCATACCATTGATTAGACTCACCACCTGGATAATCACCTACTCCGAGCTGGGCTCCTCTCACTGTTCCTTATGGCTTGTATTGCCCTCCAGTTTTGGCATATGTAGTTCCTTTCGGCTTGTGAGTACAGCTTTGATTTCGACTTCTGTGTTCATCCCGTGACCCTAATTCGGCTTTACGATAGGTCAGTTTTTTTGTCTCTATGTTTATATCTTAAGGTAGCTTAAGCTTCAACAAGTACTTGTCTTCTATAGAATTGCGGTGTAACAGGCACCCCAAGCAATTACTTTGACGCGTTTCGCCCGGTATCTGGGCTTTATCAAGGATATAATTGAGTGTTGGTGCCTCTATTTTTAAATGTAATACTAGCTTCTTATTGGTTCCTAATTAGAGGTGGTATTATGACACTTTCTTAGTATCAAAAAATAAAGGTGGAATTTTAATTTGCACAGTTTACTTCTTTGTTAAGAGATTCAGAGAATATATATATATATATTGGAGAATATTGACAAATAAAATACAAAATAATCAGCGCTCTAATAGATATAATACATATAATACATAAAGAATATATATATAAAAATATGTGAAGTCATAAATAGGTAAGTTACATTATTATACCCAATGTTGACTCTTTAGTGGACCAATAATTTGTTATAAATAAACAGCGTATCTAAACAATATTTCTATGTGTTCTATAACAGTTAATCTGATTACTGTGCATTAATATGTGTTAGCTTAATTTAATCTTACAAAATCTTGAATATATACATTAATCGAAATTTGAATAGCCAATAGAATTTCATTAGCTCTCATCCTATTGGCTGTATTAAACAGCCAATAGGATTTCAGTAGCTCTCATCCTATTGGCTAATTTGAATTTTAAGAATCAAATCAGCCAATAGGAATGCAAGGGATGCCATTTTGAAAAGGCTCCCTTGCATTGAAGATCCAGTGAAGAGGATGCTCCGCGACGGATGTCTTCAAGGATGGATCCGCTCTACGCCGCCGGGATGAAGATAGAAGACGCCGCCTGGATGAAGATTTCTTGCCACCTGGATGAAGACTTCTCGTCTCCTGGATGAAGACTTCTCGCCGCCTGGATGATATGGATGTCCGGACTTCAGAAATTGTGAGTGGATCTTCGGGGGTTAGTGTTAGGATAAGTCCTCTAATTGCTGTATAGTGCAAAGATCTTAGAAATAAAGTGAGACAGTGTCCAAAATGCCTGTACTGTAATTATCCAAAACACATGTACCATTGCCATATTTATCCAACTGTAAGAAATGTTTTCTTAAAGTAATCTGTCGTATTAGTTTATTTACATCAGCCAAAATTTGAAACACATCTAGAACTTTGTAGGCACAAACCCTAAGATATAACTAAGAACATTTTCTTCTGTGAAAGATAGAGGATAATCAGATAAATTGACCACATTCAGACATAGTACTTGTATTTCATTCTCCCTAGTCTCGACTGATACCGATATTGTTGTTGTCCCATTTTTCTCTTTCACTCCCTCCCTCTTCTGTTTTTTTCTTGGGTGAGATGAAAAACCTGCTCTAATTGTAATTGTTCCCTTTGGCTCCTATGTTGAGTATTATTATTTGGCTCATTGGTATCAACAGAATACTTATTAGCCCCTTGCCTGTCATCTATTAAACTTCTGTTTCTACTTCTACAATTTCCTTTAAGTGTTGACCTGATGGGACTGTACTTATATTTTCTGACAATCTATTCATTTCTAATCCAGATGGTTTTAGAATAGATTTTGGATGTAACATGTAATTTACGGAATCTGAAAACAACACAGTTTTCTTTAACTCTCCGCCTCTTCAACCCCTACTTCTGAAGTTATGATTGTAACTTCCAACAAGAACAAAATTAAAAGGGACTTGAACTTAAGAATGTATTAATTAATGGAGTAAACAAAGGATAGTTGGAATCCATGGTTTTGAGGTAGCAGCACACACACAAAATATTCCACCAGACTTATAAAGAGAGTATGCATTGCTGTTGCATAAATGTAGAAGATATGTAATTAGATAGTTGAATCTCAACCAGTTTTTTTACATGATCTTGTAACTGGTGTCACAGATGCTTTGAGAATATGATTCTATTGAAGAATAAATTAATCTCTGGTTACTCTTTGACTTACATCATCAAGATATAACCTAATTTGAATCCAAACTACATTCTTAAAAAAAAGGCATACATGAAGATGAAAGTGTCTACTAGCAGGATCCACTGAGGCAAAATTGGTCTAGCAGAACAATTAGAAGCATTAAACTCCACTGAAAAGCTTGAATTATGTAGATAGCCAGGAGGAAACTAACAGCAGTTCATCCCTTAGTTATGTGAAGAAAGTCATGACTTTGATAAAGTTATAAATAAATGTTCTATTGCAAAAGCCTGTGGCCAACAATGTACTATAAAGAGTTTGATCAAATTCATACTAAAACCTTCAAGGGAGATATTGCAGCTCAAAAGTAAAATATGGATAGAAGATGCAGTTTTGCCAACATAGGTTGTGTCTACATAGTTATTCCCCCTTAGCTTTTGTTCAGCTTACATGGTTCCCCTTTTTCATTTTACCAGCATGCAACAAAACTTGGCAGGTAATAGCTGTAATCCATTGCATTTTATGATTAATTATTAAAAGTTACTGTAGGTTTTGAAGGAAAACAGATGCTATAGTCAACATATGGGACCATCCTGTTCTAGGTTAACATAATCCAATGCCTTGAAACAGGTTTTCCGGATCATTTCTTACTCATAGTATGGAACACCTAAAGGGAAGTGATAAAGTGCCAAGCTGGCCTTCTCAACATATTGCCAAGTATTCCAAGATGTTTTTTTTATCAATTCTATTACGCTGTGCATGTGCAGTACACTCTGAAATGGCCACAGATGTCATTTAGACCATATATAAGAATATATAGTGTAGATTAATTTAACCTTTATTCATCGCTATTACATAGTGTGTTACAAGTGGTCTGGACAGTAATTTAGATGTGTATATATATTGAATACATGATATCTCGTACAGCTAACGAGATCTGCGGAAATGACCACCACAACATATAGAAATCCCATTTAGCAGTTTTGCTCTTAATGTTTCTTTTTGTTTCATATTCATATTTTCCTGATTGTAATTTACAATAGTTTTTTTTTTTTTTTTAACAGGGTTTCTATTGGTAATAGCTGTGTCATGGTGTGATTTAACCATTTATTGTACTGTCTTATGTTGGTGAACAAGGTCTTTTTTCACGGGTTTTAAACCCCCCAAAAAAGAAAACAATATTTGTGTTTTGAATAATCATGATTTGCAATGTCTAGAACATTGTGCTACCATCTTTGTACAGTAATATAAATATTATGAGGTTCTTACCATATGTTTTTAAATTAAAAACAAACAAACTATTAAACCTACATTAGATGCTTTTAATACATTTTCTTTTAAAATAAACTTTTAAATAAAAATTATGACATTATTCGGCAAAGACAAGCCTTATTCTATACAGTGAGGTTTGAAACTTTTGGCAAGATTTTAAACCTCATAACTTAGCAGTTTCATGATTTACAGTAGGAGAATTGTTAACATCCAGCTATAGAAGATGATTTCAGTTGCAACCACTTTCTTCGTAAACAAAAATAATTTCCCACACTGTTCTCGCAAACGCGATTGCGAGAGCGCATTTGCCCTTTATGTTCTTCGGGTTACCGTGACTGAAAACCGTGCATAACGGGTTGTGCATTTAAAAAGGTGCACTAAACACAACATAAATTACAGTTACACTCATATATACAGTACACTATTAGTCATATAAATATTTTTTTATAAGGGCTCAAAGGTATATGACAAGGTGTTTGACTGCAAATGGCTATATTGTATATATACATACATATACATGTCTAAATATGTGTATGTGTGTGTGTATATAATATATATATATATGTGTGTGTCTGTGTGCATATGTATTTATGTGTTTTACTGAATATTTATTGTACATATTTAACATTCCAATGTTCTTTACTTTAAGGACAATGCTTATTTTATTGTAAATAAAGATCTCTATATGTATCTGTATGTACCTATATATATATATATATATATATATATATATATATACTGTATATAGATATCTATTTTACATTAACATTTAACATTAAGGGGCCTATTTATTAATGTGCAAGCGGACATTGATATATACATATGCTGTCATCTTGTGAACTGCTGGTGCAACGCTGCCCCCTCCAGATTCGAGGCCAATTGGCCGCTAGCAGGGGGTGTCAATCAACCCGATCGTATTCGATTGGGTTGATTTCTGTCTGCCGCCTAAGAGCAGGCGGACAGGTTTCAAGCTCCATACAGAGCTTGATAAATATGCCCCTAAATATATATATATATATATACTGTATTGTTCCGAGTATAGGCCGCACTTTTTCGCCCTAATTTCAATCTTTAAATTCAGGGTACAGCCTATAATTTAATCCACAAATAGAATAGGGGGAACTGAAATACTGTCTCCGTGTTGCTGACGGACTAACATTGTTACACTTCTTACTATTTGCCGTAGCGTGCATTGGTAAATTAATTCCCCCGCTTATTTCCTATGCACACTGTCGTACGGTTACACCTGAAGCAGTTGTTGACTGTGACAGTGATGTTTTTGGTGTGGAAGGCAAAGTCGTTCATCTCATCACCATGACTAAGGAAGGAGTAATGGTAGGCAGCAGGGAGACAAGAGTCCGTGGGCAACATTAATGATTTTCCTGTCTGTTGTATTTTAGTATGGATGGTGTCAGTGCTGACCAGCAGATCTCTGTATTCTCACATTTCATGTAGTGTGGTCAATGTATGGGAGCCAATTAGTTAGCTATGCAGTACAGTGCAAGCAGGCAAAAGTATTGTGTAAGTTAAATATATATATTTATTTTTATTTGGCTTTAAAAAGCTTAATACAAATAGTTTGGCTAACAAAATAAATAAAAAACATCTTGGAATAGTGAGTATGTAATGGTACAGTAAAAAAAACAGGTGATATTAGAGAATCCTACAAGTTATCACCAAACTTTAAGGGTGCGGCTTATAATCAGGGTGGCCTATACTCGGAACAATACAGTATATATATATATATATATATATATATATAAATACATTTTTTTTCTATGTGAAGAACATAGGAATGTAAAATAACCGTAAAGTGAAGAGCATTGGAATGTTAAATATGTACAATAAATATTCAATAAAACACATAAACACATAAATATATATGTGAAGAACATTGGAATGTAAAATATTAATAACTCCGCGGGTTTGCATGCGAGCAATAGGTGTTAGGTTTCTCTTCTGTGCTCTCTGTTAGGGAGAATAAGTTAAGGCGGTTGCGATATTGCAAAATCTGGAAGTTAGCATGCATTAGGTTTTGCTTGCGCACAAACGTTTTACTCTTAACTTGAAATACATGCGCAACTCAACCCCCGCAAAAAGATTACTTCTAGCAAGGTTTAAGCTCCAGCAAAAGCACTAAATAAGCACCACTTGTAATCTGGCAGATATTCGAAAGATTGTGATCAGGATTTTTGTGCATTACCATGTCCTTTTGTGAGACGTAATATTTGGCCAAAGTTCGGCAACCAGTAAACATTCATTTGTGCAATGTAAAGTTGGTGTAAATGATCATTTATTGGTTCCAATTGATGTCAATAATAGTAAACCATTGCCGACATTTGGTAAGTGTTCAGCAAAAATATCTGTACTATGAAAACTGTTGAGAGATACACACTTGTTCAGCATCTACGAGTTAAGCTGATTTTGTCTTAAAAATTCAGAAATATATGTAGTTATGTATGTATTGGGTTCCTTTTAAAGTGCGGCTAATCACCCGTAAGGGTCTCAAGGCGCTGCTCATTTTATCAACCTCAGGAAGATGAAAGGCTGAGTGGACTTCGCCGGGGATCGAACCTGCAACCCTTGGGTTGCTACAGAACTTAGCCACAGTGCCTTAGCAAGTAGTGATCTCTCTAGTGGACAAGCAAATATGATTGTTGTGAATTATGATCCAAGGAAATTAAGACACCTACTGAGATGATTACATCATTAGCCTTTTTCAGAGTTAAAACCTGTAATCAACTGACAAGTCAAGAGCTGACACAAAGAGTGATCAATAAATTGGCAATTAGCTCATGAAACAACAGTAGACACAGAATGTTCCTACTAGAATAAAATCAATAGATGCACTGTAATTTAGAGCTGGAACAACTAATAATCAATAATTAATCGATTATGAAAATAGTTGTCAACGAATATCATAATCGATTAGTTGGTTTGCAATTAGTTGGTCTTCACAGCACCAGTTGCTTTACTCCACTGAGCTCCTGCATATGGTATTTGTTTTATGGCTATGCCCTTAGCCTAAAGGATGTCTACAGACGTTTACTTTTCAAATTTTCAGGACACTATATAAGTTTCTTAAGTTTACAACTACTCCTGTCTTATTTGCAACACAGAAATAAAATAGAAGTCATAATTTAGATTGTTTATATTAATCAGGTGATTTGGGCCTGTGCTTTGCATGATATAGGGATGAGCTTGTTTATTTACACCTAGCCCTAGATTGATGGCATTTGTTTTATGAATTTATATCACTATTACCTGTTTACACCATTTTTAGCGGATCGCTTGCTACATTGCGATAAATGTGTAAGGCTGTGTCCTGTTACTGATATATTGTCTTTATCCCTTTTGCCTTTTTTTTTATATTTTTAATTAATTGAAATATGTACCAAATTCAGCCTCTGTAAGTATATATATGTTATTTTAAGTGCAGACTAGATATTTTTCCCCCTTACCTTTATAGCTGGTTGTTTACCATTGCATATAGATATTCAAAATATTTTTATGTCATAATGAAGACCAGGCTTACTTTAAGAAGCCCCTTGCATTGGTGGAGAGCTAACACAGATAAATAGCCCACCTTGGTGAAATTGACAAAAACCCTACTTATGCATCTCAGGCATCTCAACACCATCTGAGTGTCTCTTCTCTGCTGCAGGAAAAAGAGAGCCAGCCTTAGCCAGGAACATGTGCACATTTTTGCATTTCAATGCAAAGTTTCTGAAAGAGTGAATAACAGAATGCTCTAAACAGTGATAGTCTACCTCTTTCTAGTTCTACCTCTTTTCAAACAGTTTGTGGTTTTGTTTTGCTTAAAAAATTGGACCAACAATTGTTAATGTTAAGTTGTAAAGTTTTAGTCTGAAGGTTATATTTATAACACTGAGTATATGGATTTTAATTTTAAATATAGAAAAACTTTTCTTATTTATTTTTTATCCAATTAGTCGATTAATCAAAAAAATAATCAGCCGATTAATCGATTATGAAAATAATTGTTAGTTGCAGCCCTACAATAGGTTGCTAGAAACCTCTCCATTAATGCTTTAGCATGGACATTTTAAAGATGTTATGTCAAAAGTAGAATGTTCTTCTGACCACAATATAGGAAGAGTTTCAAACATATCCCTTCAGTATGTTCATTCTCAGATAGATAACGACTTTGCACATTCATTAGCTCTTCAGCAGAGCATTCTGAAATGAGCACCACTGCAAATCTTTCTAAGGTTGGTTATCTACTATGAGAGTGTTTTTTTATTCCAGTTGACATTGATTCCTAGTGCCTGAAGTCCAAAGATCAACAGAATAAAATTTATTCAGGAAGTCAGATAGACTAGCATATACTTTAGCCTTCCCACCAGAACCTAGTGGAAAGCTGTCTTAATTCCAAGTCCTCCTATATCTTAGATCAAGCAGTAGATGTATCTTATCCAGATTTTAATTTAGCATTCAGCACTTTCCCACTTAACAGAGTAATTCTTAAATTGTATTGTCTTGTACTAGAATGTATGTTTATAGATCAATATCATTTTCTAATTAATAGTTTACACAATGGTGGTGTGTCACATTGATTTTACCCTGGTTTGTTAACCATATTCATAAGCGATATTGGTAATGAGTGCCAAAGAAGCATTATTTTTGACAAGATACAAAAAATAAAACCGAGTTAATGTTATAGGAGATATACAGTAGATACAATACAATGGGATAAAAAAATTGGAATTTTTGGATAAAAGAGTGGGAGCTAATACTTAAAATGCAAAAGGTTAATTACAGATGCAACAGCACTAAACTGACAGCTACAAAAGAAGAATAGCATTATTGCATATTTTAAGTTTGGTAAACAATTACCGTATTTTTCGCTCCATAAGACGCACTTTTTCCCCCCTCAAAAGTAAGGGGAAATGTCTGTGCGTCTTATGGAGTGATCAGGGCTGGTGTTTTGTAGTAGGCAGTATAGGCAGCACCCTTAGTGCGCACCAGCAGGGGGCGCTGAGAGCGGTGCCGACTGCCTATGATAAAAAAAAATATATATATTATTTTTATTTAATTTTTTTAATTTTGATCTCACTTGCAACTAAACTTATTTTACTAATTCCAAGATTCCTGAGTGACACCGCACAGTGACATGGCTGGCCCGACTGCCCGCCCGGCTATTATTGCTTTTAACTTGGCACCGTGGTGGTCTGACTCTGTTGTCAGACTCAGAGTCATAGAGTGGAGGACTGGAGCGTGACGAGACGTCACTCTGAGACTGAGAAATCTTGCAGGATGAGCCGCAGGATAACACAGGCTCACACACTGTCTGCAGCAGCAACATCCATCCATCCATCCATCTGAGCCACGTGAGGTGGTGACTGAGTGCGCCAGTGGCGTATTTAGGTTTTTTGCTGCCCTAGGCACTCAAAATTCTGCTGCCCCCCCACCCCCCTCCCCCTCTAGATTCTAGGCTGTTTTTCGGCCACAATATTTTTTGGTCAGGGTATTGCAACTTTTTTATAGGAAATGTTCACCAGGGCTTAGCTTAATATTTTATATATATATATATATATATATATATATAAAATATATATATAAAGCTATGCACACAAATGTGATTTTCCATACACCTCAAGTACATGAGATTGTAAATACAAGGCAGATCTAGAAATGCTTTAAAACAAACCAAAAATAAAAAACAGAACATTGCTGGCTATTATACTGTGTTTTACATTTCACTAACAGCAAACAATTTTTTCACTTTCAGAGTTTTACGTGCATAAAAACAAATACAATTGTTTGAATTTCAATACACAAACACCAGCATCTAATATTAATTTGAATAAGATTAGTAAAATCTGGAGACTATAAATAAAAAAGGTCTTGTGATCAACTGACCCTTATTTAAATTGCAAGAGCATCAGAACACTGAAATCCTGCAGTTTCTGAAGGGTTAAAGGAAAGAAGATTGGATTTAGCAAGGAGTTATCCCAGCATTTGGCTGGCTTTCAGGTGTCTGACCTCTCATTCTGTGTATTCAATTTACAATCGATTGAGCCGAGCACACACACATAATTAAAGTTATGCACTGGCTGGCAATTACAAGCAGGCAGAGACTGGATAAGAAGAGGAATGCAGGGAGGGGAATTTAAAAAAAAACAACTGCAAGGCAGGTTCCTTCAGTGCCGATTACTTAACTTTACTACATTCAGAACTAAACAACCCCAGGCAGGCTGGATTGCTAAAGTGCATGTCACGGTAACGGTTATGTTAACTTACCTACTACCTTCATAGCTTCACAGCTGACTCATGGTCCCGCACAGAGCACTCTCCGCTCATACCTCCAGCCCTCCACAGAGTCCACAGTATTGCACATTTGAGCGCACACCTGCCCCGCCCCCCAGAAAAGTTCCCTTGCCAAAAAAAAAATTGTTTTTAAAATATAAAATAATATGCCTTCGCCTTGCCTTGTGAAAATTAAAAAAAAAGCCTTACTGACTAGTTGGTCTTGACAGGTGACTCGTAGGTACTGAGCACTAATAGCATGCAAAACACTCAAATGATACTTAAGTGTTAAATATTCTGATCCCAGATAATTAGACCACAAACACACGTGTACAAGCACAACATAACTCTATTTCAGTAGACCCAAACCCAATTTAATTTTATTTTGATGCTCGAATATACAGATATTTGTGGAACTCCACAAGAGTGATTACTATAATATATTTAAATGTTAAAATAATATTTGGACAATATTGCTCTAAAAAAACTTAAACAATGCCAGATTGATCCAACATATTCTGTATGTATCTGGAGGAAAGTTACTTGACAGAGCACTCGCCGCTCATACCTCCAGCCACGGTGCATGCCATGGCCACGGTAACGGTTATGTTACATAACCTAACTTACCTACTACCTTCATAGCTTCACTAACTCACGATCCTGGACAGAGCACTCTCCGCTCATACCTCCAGCCCTCCACAGAGTCCACAGTACTGCACATTTGAGCGTGCACCTGCCCCGCCCCCCAGAAAAGTTCCTGGGCCAAAAAAAAACATTTTTTTAAATATAAAATAATATGCCTTCGCCTTGCCTTGTGAACATTTTAAAAAAAACCTGAACCCACATATTCAGTGCAGCAGCAGCCAAGTGCCGCCCCCCCAAATCTGCTGCTCAGGCACCGGCCTTGTTGGCCTATGCGTTAATACGCCCCTGGAGTGAGCCCGTCTGCTGCCCACAGAAGGCAGTGGACAAGTGAGGAGCATTCAAGCAGGTAGGAATGGTGGCAGCACTGGTGGGGGTCTCTGAGGAGAGGTCCGGAATGGGGGGGCTCTATGAGGAGGGGCATTTGAATTTCTACTAGGATGGGGCCTGGGGGGTCTCTCTGACTCTGAGGGGGCCTGAGCGGCTGGGCACACACAGTATGAGTGTGTCAGTGTGGGTGTCATTCATTCAATTAAAAATGACTTCACGTTTGTGATCTGAGCTTCTTAAATTCTGACTCTAGCGATTCAAAGTTCTTGGGGTACACAGACTAGAGGAGTACTCGAAACCTTAAAGTCTCTCTTCATTTGTTAATGACACTGATTATTCTATTATTCTGTTATAGTTTATTAAATAGTTTACTGCACCATTTGATTCAGTCTTATGGTCAGGTGAGTCTTATGGAGTGAAAAATACAGTAAGTAGTGCATCAGCTAAGGCCAGTGCAATGCTTGGTTGTATATACAAATGAAGTAACAGCAGAGAAGTGTGTCATTACACCACTTTATAGATTATTAACCAAGCCTCATCTTGTATGTTGTGTAAAGTTCTGGAGACCATCTATACTTTAATTGCATTTGTAACGCATCCGTTGGTGTCGCCAGTTGCACAGGCATCCTCAAAGGAATGTGCCAAAAGAATGTTGGCTGCGCGCACAGCCAAAAGAATCCACCTGGATGCCGCAAAGCCTTTTGTAGGGCATTGCCCTAAGTTAAACAGCTCTTTTACCTGAAAAAAAAAATACAAAGACCCACTAACATTACAAACCCCCACCGCCCAAACCCACAAAATAAAAAAAACTATCTAAAAAACCTAAGCTACGCATTGCCCTGAAAAGGGCATTTGTATGGGCATTGCCCTTAAAAGGGCATTTAGCTTGTTTACGAATAGCCCAAACCCTAAACTAAAAAAAACCCACCCAAAAACCCTTAAAAAAAACATATCACTAACCCCCGAGGATCCACTTACAGTTTTTGAAGTCCTACTTGAACAATCTTCATCCAGGCGGTGAAGTCCTCATCCAGGCGGCGAGAAGTCTTCATCCAGGTGGCCTCTTCTATCTTCATCCAGACGGCGAAGTCCTCATCCAGGCGGCGAGAAGTCTTCATCCAAGTGGCCTCTTCTATCTTCATCCAGGCGGCATCTTCTATCTTCATCCCGGCGGCGCGGAGTGGGTCTATCCTGAAGACATCCGGCGCAGAGCATCCTCTTCATACGGTCGCCGCCATATACTGAATCTTCAATGCAAGGTACACGATTCAAAATGGCGTCCCTTGCATTACTATTGGCTGATTTGATTTTGGAAATTCAAATCAGCCAATAGGATGAGAGCTACTGAAATCCTATTGGCTGTTCAAAAAAGCCAATAGGATGAGAGCTACTGAAATCCTATGGGCTGTTCAAAACAGCCAATAGGATGAGAGCTTCTGAAATTCTATTGGCTGTTTAAGGGTTTTTGGGTGGGGTTTTTTTTAGTTTAGGGTCTGGGCTATTCATAAACAAGCTAAATGCCCTTTTCAGGGCAATGGGTAGCTTAGGTTTTTGTTAGAGTTAGGTTTTTTTATTTTTGGGTTTGGTTGGGTGGTGAGTTTACTTTGTATTTTTTTTCAGGTAAAAGAGCCCTACAAAAAGCCCTTTTAATGGCTATTGGTAGTTTATTGTAGGCTAGGTTTTTGTTTTTTTTTTGGGGGGGGGACTTTTTTATTTTGATAGGGCTATTAGATTAGGTGTAATTCTTTTTTATTTTTGATAATTTCGTTTGTTATTTTTTGTAATTTAGTCTTTTTTATTTTTGTAATTAGTTTGTAATTTCTAGAGTAGTGTTAGGATTTTTTTTTAATGTGTAATATAGTTTATTTAATTGGTAGTTAGTTTAATTTTCGTTTAATAGTTATATTAGTTTAATTGTTAGTTTAAACTTAGTTTTTTTTTAATTTGACAGGTAAGTTTTAATTTAATTTAAGATAGGGAAATTGTAATTTTAATATAAAGTTAGGGAGGGCATTAGGTTTAGGGGTTACTAGTTTAATTTAGTATATTGCGATGTGGGGGGCTTTCGGTTTAGGGGTTAATAGGTTTATTTAGTATATTTCGCTGTGGGGGACTTTCGGTTTAGGGGTTAATAGGTTTATTATAGTGGCGGTGGAATTAGGGGTTAATAACTTTAGTATAGTGGGGCAATGTGGGCGGATGGCAGATTAGGGGTTAATAATATTAAAATAGTGTTTGTGATGCGGGAGGGCGGCAGTTTAGGGGTTAATAACTTTAGTATAGTGGCGGCGATGTCGGGGAGCAGCAGAATAGGGGTTAATAAATGTCATTAGTGGCGGCGATGTCAGGAGAGGAAGATTATGGGGTTAATAAGTTTATTATAGTGTTTGCGATGCGGGAGGGCCTAGTTAGTTGGGTGTTTAGTGCACTTTGTGACAGTTTAGTTATGAGTTTTATGTAACAGTTTTGTTGCGTCAAACTCATAACTACTGCTGTAACAAGATAGTAGGAAAAGTAGTACTAATGGTAAGTATCTATAGGTGCCAAATATTTTTGTAATCAACAAGCACCTGTTAGGGGGGCAATATAGCACTAAGGAGACTCATAGATAAATGAGTTACAAAGTCTGTAACAAAAAAGAGTGCTTTACCCATGCAATTATTTAGGAAAAATTCTCACTGAATAATACAGGAACAATTTTTAACCATTCATACTTTATCTTTATTGGTTTTAACTATTCAATCATACACGTTTAAAAACACTTAAACTCTCTAGATATCAATATATAGCATAGATGTATAAATAACACCTCTGAGAATCATGTATCTATATGTGAAACATTATACTTGGTTTGTATGATATCAAGCAGTCAGATACAAACATTATCTTTTGTAGCGGGCTATTAATAAATTCAGAAATAATGCTGTAACAAGAGGACCTGTTAATATGTGGGATGTCAGATTATGTGATTAACCCCTTAACGACCAAGGACGTACGCCACACGTCCTCTAAAAAAATACACTTAATGACCGAGGACGTGTGGCGTACGTCCTTGGTCTGGAAAGCAGCTGGAAGCGATCCTGCTCGCTTCCAGCTGCTTTCCGGTTATTGCAGTGATGCCTCAACATCGAGGCATCCTGCAATAACCCCCCTTGGCCATCCGATGCAGAGAGAGCCACTCTGTGGCCCTCTCTGTACCGGACATCGATGGCCGGTTTCGTTGGTGGGTGGGAGCCAGTCTGGGAGGCGGGTGGGCGGCCATCGATGGGCCGTATGATGTGGCGGGGGGCGGGATCGTGGGCGGGAACGCCGGGTGCGCGCGCGGGTGCGCGCGCGTGCACGAGGGTGCGCGCGCGCGCGCGGGGGGGGGGTAGGACGCGGGTGGGAACCGCTACACTACAGAACATGTATGGGGGAAAAGTGGCAGTGATTGCCAAAAATATATATATTTATATCGATCTAAGAGATCTGGGAGGGGTGGTGGGTTTGTCTTTTGGGGGGGGGCAAGCTACACTACAGAAAACTATTTTAAAATAATAATAAAACAAGGTTTTACTATAAACTGGGTACTGGCAGACAGCTGCCAGTACCAAAGATGGCTACTAATAAGTTAGAGGGGGATGGGTAAAGAGCTGTTTGGGGGGTATCAGGGAGGTTGGGGGCTAAGGGGGGATCCTCCAGAGCAGCATATGTAAATATGCATTTTTTTTTATTTATGTTTTATCAAGGATAGCTTTTTTTTTTAGTACTGGCAGACTTTCTGCCAGTACTTAACATGGCGGGGACAATTGTGGGGTGGGGGAGGGAAGAGAGCTGTTTGGGAGGGATCAGGGGGTGTAATGTGTCAGGTGGGAGGCTGATCTCTACACTAAAGCTAAAATTAACCCTGCAAGCTCCCTACATGCTACCTAATTAACCCCTTCACTGCTAGCCATAATACACGTGTGATGCGCAGCGGCATTTAGCGGCCTTCTAATTACCAAAAAGCAACGCCAAAGCCATATATGTCTGCTATTTCTCAACAAAGGGGATCCCAGAGAAGCATTTACAACCATTTGTGCCATAATTGCACAAGCTGTTTGTAAATGATTTCAGTGAGAAACCTAAAATTGTGAAAAATTTTACTTTTTTTTTTATTTAATCGCATTTGGCGTTGAAATGGTGACATGAAATATACCAAAATGGGCCTAGATCAATACTTAGGGTTGTCTACTACACTACAATAAAGCTAAAATTAACCCTACAAGCTCCCTACATGCTCCCTAATTAACCCCTTCATTGCTGGGCATAATACACGTGTGGTGCGCAGTGGCATTTAGCGGCCTTCTAATTACCAAAAAGCAACACCAAATCCATATATGTCTGCTATTTATGAAAAAAGGGGATTGCAGAGAAGCATTTACAACCATTTGTGCCATAATTGCACGAGCTGTTTGTAAATAAATTCAGTGAGAAACCTAAAGTTTGTAACAAAATGTGTGAAAAAGTGAACAATTTTTTTTATTTGATCGCATTTGGCGGTGAAATGGTGGCATGAAATATACCAAAATGGGCCTAGATCAATACTTTGGGATGTCTTCTAAAAAAAAATATATACATGTCAAGGGATATTCAGGGATTCCTGGAAGATATCAGTGTTCCAATGTAACTAGCGCTAAGTTTGAAAAAAAGTGGTTTGGAAATAGCAAAGTGCTTCTTGTATTTATTGCCCTATAACTTGGAAAAAAAAGCAAAGAACATGTAAACATTGGGTATTTCTAAACTCAGGACAAAATTTGGAAACTATTTAGCATGAGTGTTTTTTGGTGGTTGCAGATGTGTAACAGATTTTGGGGGTCAAAGTTAGAAAAAGTGTGTTTTTTTCCATTTTTTCCTCATATTTTATATTTTTTTTATAGTAAATTATAAGATATGATGAAAATAATGGTATCTTTAGAAAGTCCATTTAATGGCGAGAAAAACGGTATATAATATGTGTGGGTACAGTAAATGAGTAAGAGGAAAATTACAGCTAAACACAAACACTGCAGAAATGTAAAAATAGCCTTGGTCCCAAACGGACAGAAAATGGAAAAGTGCTCTGGTCACTAAGGGGTTAAAGGGACAGTCTAGTATAAATTAAACTTTCTTTATTCAGATAGGACTTTTAATTTTAATCAACTTTTCAATTTACTTTTATCATCAAATTTGCTTTTTTCTCTTGGTATTCTTAGTTTAAACTAAACATAGGTAGGCTCATATGCTAATTTCTAAGCCTTTGAGGGCTGCCTCTTATCACATGCTTTTTAAATCTCTTTTCAACACAAAGAGACAGAAAGTACACGTGGGCCATATAGAAAACACTGTGATCAGGCACATTATTTAAGATTTAGCACAAAACAATGCTAAATTTAAGACAATAGATAATAAACAGTCACAGTCATGTGATCATGGGGCTGGAAGAAGGTTCCTAGATACAAGGTAATCACAGAGGTAAAAATTATATTAATATAACTGTGTTGGTTATGCAAAACTGGGGAATGGGTAATAAGGGGATTATCTATCTTTTAAAACAATAACAATTTTATGGTAGACTGTCCCTTTAAAGCTATCTAGCTAATACTCTATCTGTAATTATAAAGTCCTTGCTTGCACAGTCAACTTTACCACAGCTTTTCAGTGTAATAGATTCCGACTGCTTAAAATCTCTAGATATTAATATTTAGTATAGTTGTGTGAATAACACCTCTGAGAATCATGTATCTAGATATGAAAAATTGTACTTGGGTTGTATAATATCAAGCAGTCAGATACAAACAATATCATTTTTAGCCGGCTATTAATAAATTTAAAAATAATGCTGTAACAAGAGGACCTGTTAATATGTGGATTGTCAGGTTATGAGATTAAAGCTATCTAGCTAATACTCTATCTGCAATTATAAAGTCCTTGCTTGCACAGTTTCCTTTAGCATAGCTGTTCAATGTAATAGATTCTATCTGCTTGAACTCTCTCGATATCAATATATAGTAGACTTGTGCGCGCCGAAAACATTTGTTTCGGATCTATTCGGATGTTTTCGAATTTCGTTTTTGCATCGATTCGAATTCGGATACATTTGAATGCATTCGTTTCGGATTCTTTTAGATTCATTTGGATTCAAATAAATTCGGGTGTATTCGGATGTATTTGGTTCGGATTCGATTCGTAAATTCGGAAGTTCGGTATATGATAGGTGGGATGTGCTGTGTATTAGACTAGTATTATGTACTGTAATATTAGGTGTAATCCATAGCAGAGTGATATAACCTAATATACAGTACAATACTAGTGTAATTATGATTAGTCCATGGCCATCTGAATGTTACGAATAAATCCGAACTAATTCGGATTTATTCGTTAGATTCGGTGCTATGGTAATTCGGAAATTCCAATCAATCTGAATCTTTGAATTGGACAAATTCGTCCGAATTTAAATTCGTAACGAAACGCACATGTCTAATATATAGCATAGGTATGTGAATAATACCTCTGAAAATCATGTATCTAAATATGAAACATTGTACTTGGTTTGTATAATATCAAGCAGTTAGATACAAACAATATTTTTTGCAGCCGGCTATTAATAAATTCAGAAATAATGCTGTAACCTGTTATATGTTGGATGTCAGATTGCGAGATTAAAGCTAATAAGCTAATACTCTATCTGTAATTATAAAGTCCTTGCTTGCACAGTTAACTTTAGCACAGCTATTCAGTGTAATACATTCTGTCTGCTTAAGCCCCTTCTATAGCGGGGGATAGATTAACGTTTAACTGACTTGTTTCACTAACATAGCACAATATCTGATCTCAGAATATAACACACATTTACAAGCTATTGGCAATCAACAGTTATCATAGAGAGTTAAAAAATGAGAGTATGAACTCTCTGAAGCCAGACCCCTGCATATTATACAAACCAAGTACAATTTTTCATATCTAGATACATGATTCTCAGAGGTGTTATTCACAAACCTATGCTAAATATTTATGTTTAGTTTAAACTAAGAATACCAAGAGAAAAAAGCAAATTTGATGATAAAAGTAAATTGAAAAGTTGATTAAAATTAAAGTCCTATCGGAATAAAGAAAGTTTAATTTATACTAGACTGTCCCTTTAATCACATAATCTGACATCCCACATATACAGTAGATACATGATTCTCAGAGGTATTATTCACACATCTATGCTATATATTGATATCTAGAGAGTTTAAGTGTTTTTAAACGTGTGTGATTGAATAGTTAAAACAATAAAGATAAAGTATGAATGGTTAAAAATCGTTCCTGTATTATTCAGTGAGAATTTTTCCTAAATAATTACATAGGTAAAGCACTCTTTTTTGTTACAGACTTTGTAAATCATTTAATCATAACTACTGCTCTCAGATGGCGTTACGGATTGTGTCGGTATAGGGTGTAACGTAAGCTTTTTAGCCTCACCGCAAAACTTGTATTGGCTGCACTATGGAAGTCCAATGAAAAAACATAATTTTTATGAGTTGGGGACTGACGTTGCGATACAGGCTAAAATGCTTGTGGTACAGCTATACCGACAAGACTTGTAATGGCTGCAGTGCTGTTTTAACGATGAAATGACAATGTTTTCAGCGTTAAAGCACTAACGCAAAACTTGTAATCTAGGTGTATGAAAATAAAAAAGCCCCCCTAAAAAAAAATACCTCTGAATCTAAACTATCAATAACCTTTAAAATGGCCTTTTGTAGGGCATTGCCCTAAGTTAAACAGCTCTTTTTTGTTTAAAAAAATACTAAGTCCTCCCTAACAGTAAAAACCCCCCACCCACCAAACCCCCCAAAATAAAAAAAAACTAACGCTAAAAAAAACTAAACTACCCATTACCCCTAAAGGTGCATTTGTAAGGGCATTCAGCTCTTTTACTGCACTTAAAAGGCATTCAGCTCTTTTACAGCCCATTAAATCCCTAATTTAAAAAAAAAATAAAAAAATAAAAAAAAAAATTAAATCCTAAAACTAAGCTCCAAATAGGTACTCACCGTTCCTGAAGTCCAGCAGAGAAGTTCTTCTTCTAGACTGCTCCATTATCTTCATCTGGAGCAAAGGCGGCATGGAGCGGAGGCGCAGAGCTGGCTTCCCTGATGCATGCATCCTCATCAGCGGTTCTCATCGGCGGTGAGGCTCCTCTTCATGCGATCATCCGTCGCACACTGAAGATTGAATGCAAGGTACCCCATATTTATTGGGGTACCTTGCATTCCTATTGACTGGAATTTTGAAATCAGCCAATAGGATTTCAGTAGCTCTTATCCTATTGGCTGATTTCAAAATTTCAGCCAATAGGAATGCAAGTTACCTCAAATTGAATGCCTTGCATTCAATTTTCAGTGTACTCCGGAGATCGGATGAAGAGGAGCCTCCACGCCGCTGAGGATCGCCTTTGCTGAAGATTGCCACTGAGGACCGCCGTTCCGGATCAACGCATCTGGGGACACCGATCCGCACCTCCAATCCGCGCCGCCTGGAAGAAGATAGAAGATGACGGAGCCGTCTGGAAGAATACCTTCGCCGCCGGACTTCAGGAACTTTGACTACCAATTTGGGGCTTAGTTTTAGGATTTTTTTTTTTTTTTTTTTTAGATTAGGGATTTAATGGGCTGTAAAAGAGCTTAATGCCATTTTAAGGAAAATGCCCATACAAATGCCCCTTTAGGGCCAATGGGTAGTTTAGGTTTTTTTAGTGTTAGGTTTTTTTTTTTTGGGAGGGTTGGTTGGGGGGTTTTACTGTTAGGGGATAATTGGTAATTGTAAGTAAAAGAGCTGTTTAACTTAGGGCAATGCCCTACAAAAGGCCTTTTTAAGGGATATTCGTAGTTTGTGTTAGATTAGGGGGTGTTTTTATTTTGGGGGGATTTTTTATTTTTATAGGGGTATTAGTTTAGGTTTACATTTTTTATTTTGGATATCTTTGTTTATTTTTTCTGTAATTTTTTGTAACTTTAGCTTGTGGGTTTGTATTTTTTAAACATAGACTGCCCTCTGGACAGGCTTATCGCCTAGTACTGTAAATAGAGTAAAACAAGGGGAGATACTAAAATGGTATGTGGTTTAAAAAACATAAATTACATTCCTTACTTGTAGGAAATACTGAACCTGGCCACCAGGAGGAGGCAACGACACCCCCAGCCAAAGGCTTAAATACCTCCCCACTTCCCTCATCCCCCAGTCATTCTGCCGAAAGAACAAGGAACAGTAGGAAAAATATCAGGGTGAAAAAGGGGCCTGAAGAATAAATTAAAATTTAGGGCCGCCTAATCAGACAACACGGGTGGGAGCTGTGGACTCTCCCTGTACAGAAGGAAAGGAAATTATCTGGTAAGCATAATTTATGTTTTCCTTCTTAATATAGGTAGAGTCCTCAGCTGCATTCTTTACTTTTGGGAAATTATAACCAAGCTCCAGAGGGAACTGAATGCTAACGGGAGGGTAAAAAAGAGAGGTGGCCCCTAATCTGAGGGCACCACAGCCTGCAAAACCTTTCTCCTGAAGGCTGCTTCAGCAGAAACAAAAAACATAAAACTTGTAAAATTTGGAAAAAGTATGTAGGGAGGACCATGTAGCCTCATTACAAGTCTGATCAATAGAGGCCTCATTTTTGAATAACAAGATAAGGAGGGTCACATTGCAAGGCAGCAATCTCAGAGACTCTGCGCGCAGAAGCAATAGCTAGTAGAAAAAGAACCTTCCAAGACAACAACTTAATGTCAACCTCAAGCATAGGCTCAAACGGAGCCCGTTGCAAACCTTAATAACAAGATTTAAACTCCAAGGAGGAGCATTAGATCTCAACACCGGCCTGATCCTAGCCAGAACCGTAACAAAATACTGTACATCTGGAAGCTCAGCGAGCCTCTTGTGCAGTAAAACAGACAGGGCCGAAATCTGTCCCTTCAAGGAACTAGCTAAAAGGCCCTTCTCCAATCCATCCAGAAGAACAGAAAGAATCCTGGCACCCTTTACTCTAAGCCAGGACAAACCACGCTCTTCACAGCAGAATAAATAGGACCTCCACACCTTATGATGGATGCGACAAGTAACCAGCTTATGAGCTTGAATGAGAGTATCAATAACACTCTCCTAAAACCCTCTCTTGGCTAAGACTAAGCATTCAATCTCCACGCAGGTAGCCTCAGAGAATCTAGATCTTGATGAAGAAAGGGGCCTTGTTCCAGCAGATCCCTGTGACAAGGTAACCTCCAAGGAGGAGATGATGACATCCCCACTAGATCCGCAAACCATATCCTTCGCATCCACGATGGAGGAATCAGAATAACTGACGCCTCCTCCTGTATGATTTGAGCCACCACTCGAGAAAGGAGTAGAATGACAGGACAGATCCCTTACGCACTCCAGAAAGGCTTCCCTCTTTCCTAGTCTTGAAGACAGGTTGAGAGGATGAATCTGCCCATGGGTGGATGAGATTTGAACCTATCTTGTAACCCTGAGCTATGACCTCCAGGACCCAAGGATCCTGATTGTCCCTGAACCAAGCCTCTGAAGAGTGTCAGTTTGCCCCCTACACGATCCAAAATAGGACCGGAGGCTGCCCCTTCATGCGGACTTAGTCTCGGCAGGCTTCTTGTTCTGCTTGGATCTATTTCAGGACTGAGCGGGCTTTGCTCTGGCTTAGCAGAGGCCTCTGACGCTGGGCTTTTATCAGAACTAAAGGAACAAAAATACAAACTTTGTCCCTTAGATTTGTTTCCTTATCTTACGGTATGAAGGCACCCTTGGCCCCTGAAACCGTGGAGATATTAAAACAAACTCCTTCCCTTAAAGTAGAGGGAAAGAGACTAGACTTAGAAGTTATATCTGTCAGCCTGAACAGAAAACCTGAAGTCTTAGCCTTAGACGAATTAATCTGTGTACTAACAGCACAGATAAAAGAATTAGTAACCCAGAAGGCCGTAATTCTTTCCTGAAAAATATTGAGGGAACCCTCCACCTCAATCAATTTCGAGAAGGAGACGCACGAAAAGGAAGCCACTCCAGCAACTGCGGCAACAAGCGCCGCCAGTAAAAGAAAGGATCCCCTAGGTTGAAACACCCTCTTTAACAGAATCTAAGAGGAACAGAATAGAGGGTGCCACATAGTGCAGATTATAAACAACTTTAGATGGTGAGCGGTAAATAAATGAAAACCTACTCACACAGAGTAAAGCACTGGTGTGCAGTACAAGCAGTCCGGAACCACACGTTGTCCAGTAGACCAGTGGAAGATATCGCCAATGGGAGTCCTCGTCTCACCAGGGAGAGTCCAGAGATGCCCAGATATCAATGGTCCGAATATGCCAGTGGGGCAGGAGTCAGTGGGAATCCACCCGCAGGTCCGGAGATACAATGCAACGTGTGAAGGAAGTCCAGGGGATGTTTCACCAAGGACAAATATAATGAATCAGCAGCAGATGGAGAGTTAAAAAAGGATAAAAATTTATTATATTGATAAAAACAACAGCTGTGAGTTCTTTCTAAACCATGAAACCAGTAGGTCTGTACTCCACTCTGGCAGGGATCTTAGTGGTAGCAGTGTCCAGTTTGCGGGCATCCGTATACTCATCTGCCAGGCGAGCAGCTTCATGCAGGGTGGAGGGTTTACAGTCCCGAACCCACTCTCTAACTCCTGCGGATAACTTTTCGAAGCAATGTTCCAACAGGAATAACTGCAGCACCTCTTCCCCGCCATCCAGTGAGCTGCTGTGCGGTGCACCTTACATGCCCACTCAACGTAGGAATCTCCAGCTAGTTTAACAGCGTCTCTGAACCACCTCCTGTATGCCTCCGGTGTAATTGCATACCTGGAGAGCAGAGCCTCTTTTACAACATTATAATCCCTGACTTCCTCATCTAGAATGGCCGGAAAAGCCTCGCTGGCCCGGCCGGATAATTTTCCGGATAATATCATGACCCAGTCCTCTGCGGGTACCTTGTGTAGTGCACATTGTCTCTCAAAATCTGCAAGGTACCCATCAATCTCTCCTTCTGTTTCAATGAAGTTTTTAAAAGCTGCAAAATGTACCTTTCTCTTTTCCACTGGGGTTGCTGTGACTTGGGCTGCTGCAGCGCTGCTTTGGCGAAGTAGGTTGGCATCCACAGCTGCTATGACCCGGTCGATAATTTCGGCAGTCGGGTTGGGGCCATAATGTGCCAGTCTTATTTTAACCACCCAGTCAAAGCTTGCTTCTTCTGGAGTTCTGTCTGATATGCTGGGCTCATTGGTTCCTACGGGCCCATCTCGGTCAGTATTGTAATAATCTCCCTCTTCAGGAAGTCGCTTTTTTAAGTCCCGTAACAAGCAAACTGTGTTCTCTGTCTGTCTGCTCAGTCTGATTATTGCTGTGTGTGCAGTAACTCACAATTATTCCTTGAAGCAACACTTTCCCTTCTACTTTACTTAGACTTAACAGTATAACAACACTTTCCCTTCTACTTTACCCAGTATAACAGTATAACAACACTTTCCCTTCTACTTTACCCAGACTTAACAGTATAACAACTCACTGTACAGTTGTTCTAGCAGGTCTTTAAGGGTGTCTCTTTTCAGCCTTTCATACTGTATTCCCATTAGGTCCGGATGTGTAGTTGCTCTTCTGGGCTATAAAGACTAACCCGTCGCTTGCCATCAATTGTAGCAGAGAGGCAGTAGGATCCGCAATATCTTTTAGTTAGGCAGAGACATCCTCATCTTAAAAATGTTGTCTAAATAATTCAGTCCAAGTTTAAGTCTAAATCAGCTATTTATTTTGCTTCTAGCCACTGCTTAAAACTGGTGCAACAACAACAACAGCTAACAACAACTGTCTAAGACAATACAGTTACTCAAAACTAACAATTACTCAAAACTGAAGTTAACCCCTCCAGTACTGTTGGATTTGCACCCTGTACCTATAATGGGAACAGGGTGACTTAACATAATGCCTGAATCCATAATCCGTAGGGAGGTTGACAGAGGTGTCTGTCACATGTAGTCCGGTCATCCCCAAGTTGACCCGCCAAAGGGTCAAGCCGGGTCTGCCGGAGTGTCCCACCAGGAGGGGGCCATGTGGCAGACCCCTCTGTCAACCTCCCTATGGATTATGGATTCAGGCATTATGTTAAGTCACCCTGTGCCCATTATAGGTACAGGGTGCAAATCCAACAGTACTGGAGGGGTTAACTTCAGACTTTTGAGTAACTGTTAATTTTGAGTAACTGTATTGTCTTAGACAGTTGTTGTTAGCAGTTGTTGTTGTTGCACCAGTTTTAAGCAGTGGCTAGAAGCAAAATAAATAGCTGATTTAGACTTAAACTTGGACTGAATTATTTAGACAACATTTTTAAGATGAGGATGTCTCTGCCTAACTAAAAGATATTGTGGATCCTACTGCCTCTCCGCTACAATTGGTGGAGATTCATACTTTGAGTGGGCATGTAAGGTGCACCGCACAGCAGCTCACTGGATGGCGGGGTGCCAAGCCGTATCTGGGGAAGAGGTGCTGCAGCTATTCCTGTTGGAACATTGCTTCGACAAGTTATCCGCAGGAGTTAGAGAGTGGGTTCGGGACCGTAAACCCTCCACACTGCATGAAGCTGCTCGCCTGGCAGATGAGTATACGGATGCCCTCAAACTGGACACTGCTACCACTAAGCCCCATGCCAGAGTGGAGTACCGACCCACAGTCACCCCAGAAGCTACCAGTTACCAACCCCGGGCACACCGCTCTACCACACCACCTTCAGCCACAAACTATCCTCAGACAGCCCGGTTCAACTCACGGGACTACTCACAACCTATGCGTTGCTTTTGATGTAAGCAACTAGGGCACAAAAGATCAGAGTGTCCCCTAAACACAGCGAACCAAGCACAGTCCTGGAGGAGACCCTCCGGCGGAAACCCACGTAACCCTCAGCCTGCTGCCCACTGCGTAGAGGAGGAAGAATGCTGGGGCATCCTACATGAAGCAGACCCCGTGCAAGCTGCCCTTCGGGATAACCGACAACAGCACCGGCAACTGGTTAAAGTAAATGGGAAGGAGGTTAGTGGTCTATGAGATACTGGTGCTACCATGACCTTGCTCCAAAAGAACTTGGTGTCCGAGAACCAGCACACCAGAGACACTGTGGCTGTGAGGGTAGCAGGGGGTGCTGTGTTCCACCTACCTGTTGCCCGGGTACATTTGGATTGGGAAGTGGGAGCTAGACATGTGAATGTGGGGGTCATGAAGGACTTACCAGCTGATGTTCTCCTTGGAAATTACTTGGCCCCCCTTGTTTCTGCCTACGCTCCAATGGGTCCCGCTGATGTTAACCCTGTGACTACCCGTGCATAGACCCGTGCCGCTGAGACCAACCCACCTGCTGCTGAGACCCAGGTAAGACTCTCTTCCCTGACTTGTACCCTAGATCAGGCCCCCTTAGGCTGGGATACCCCAGAGACGTACGGGAGGGAAACCCGGGCGGATCTGACCCTTCAGAAGTATAGGGCTAGGGCAGATGCTGGAGAAGAGGGGGTAGATGGGGAACGTTATGAGTGGGTGGGGGATAGGCTATATAGAATCCCTAAACCTTTCCAGAAAAGTACTGCCCCTCTGCGGAATCGGCAGCTGGTGGTGCCTGCGAAATACCGGCAAGAGATTCTGCAGATTGGGCATGATGTACCATTAGCTGGACATCTAGGGTCCCGCCGTACAGCTCATAGAATCACCCAAAATTTCTTCTGGCCCAATTTTAACCGAGATGTGCGGGTATATTGTAGTACTTGTGACACTTGTCAACAGGTGTTGACAGGTGTTGACAGGTGTCAACAAGTATATTCTCACCGTGGGAGAAGGGTCCGCGGACCCCTGGATCTCATTAGAGGACACTGGGAGGGAGAGACAGAGCAGGAGGGGATCCCCATAGTGCTATATGTCCTGGAACTCCGGGACCGCATGGAGAAACTGTCCCTGATGGTAAGGGAGAATCTCCAGGTGGCCCAGGGGAGACAGAAGAGATGGTACGATCGGGGTGCCCGGCAGCGGGTCTTCCAGGTTGGACAGAAAGTTTTGGTGCTCAAGCCTGTGAGGACCAACAAGATGCAAGCATCTTGGCAGTGCCCGTATAAAGTGTTAGCTCAGGTGTGTGATACTACCTATATTATAGCCAGTTGTGCAGATGAAAGGATCCAGCGATCCTTTCATGTCAACATGCTGAAGGAGTATCAGGAGAGGCCAGAGGATGTCGCTGCAGTGTGTGCCCCTGCTGCAGATGACCCAGAGAATTTACCCTTGCCCGACTTACTAGAGAAGGACCCCCAGACTGACCTCACTAGTCTTGCGCAGCTGGGGGACCGGTTAAGCCCTACAGAGAAGGTACAGGCCAGACAGCTTCTGTGGGAGAAGCAGGCGACGTTCTCCCAAGAGCCCGGCTACACTACCCTAGCTGTACATAAGGTAGAGACCCCTGGACAGAATCCCCTGCGACAGCCCCCCTACCGTATCCCCGAAGCAGTCCGAGAAGGAATGCAGAAGGAGATACAGGAGATGGCTCGGCTGGGAGTCATCGAGCACTCCGATAGCCCTTGGGCTTCGCCTGTAGTCCTGGTACCTAAGAAAGATGGGACCACCCGGTTCTGTGTGGACTACAGGTGGCTCAACAAAAGGACCACTACTGACGCCTACCTGATGCCCCGGGTAGACGAATTACTAGACCGTATTGCTAGGGGACGCTATCTGACCACCATAGACCTGTGTAAGGGCTATTGGCAGATTTCTCATAAGATGGAACACTTCTCATAAGGCTAGATGCACTGGAGACTTTGTTATCGGCTGACATGTTAAGAAGTGACTCATTCTTTTCTTTTTGTGCAAAGGAGCCAAAACCACAAGGAGGACCAAGGATCTGATCAGCGAGAAAGTGGAGCACAGCTTTTCTTTCTAACAGTGGATCCCCAACACCGCACACCAAAGTGCAGAAGAAAAAAGTTTTTTACAGCTGCAGTTCAAACATCTTGAAAAAGATCACTTATATCTGAACACACTAAACATCCAGCGTGCACAGTCACAGCCTATCCTAAGAGAGGTGTGACCCCTAACCACCAATCAGGAACAGAGGCTTGTTTGTTATCTCACGTTAAGCCGCGAAGGAACAAAACTGAGAAAGAAGCTCACAGAACATCGGCACTTACACGATTCCCAACAGACATTTGTAAGGTACCTTACAGCTTGCTTTAATCCCAAGGTGGCATTTTTTGTTTATCAAGTAATATTCAGAGACCATATACTGTCAAGTCACTCGACTTACTGAAAAAAGTTCATAGGGAGACGTCCCTTGTTTTATTTGCTTTTATTTGTTTTATTTGCCATATATATTTTAGTTAATCCTAACGTTTTATTGTTGACAGTAAATTTAGTTTAATAAAATAGTTTTAACACTTCTACATCTTTCTTTATTTTTTGGATATAGGTATATCCATTTCTAATCACTGTTAATTGGATCGTCACTAGCTTCACTTACACTTATTTACTCCTCATAACCTATTCACGAACACTATCCACTTCATCTGTAATTACAGATTTAGTAATATTATTCTTTACAAAACATTAAGAAAATTATTTTATACCAGTCAACACATAGGACTTAAATCCAAAATATCCGTTGTCTGAGACACTTAGATACTATTGTTTTTACACCTGATACAAATCAGAATCACTTATAACATCTCACTTAGATAAGTTACACATATAATGGTAGCATAAATCCTAGCTTCATTTATAAGCGCCAGTGGAAATCCAAACTCTTACAATTGTTCTCAACCTAAGCTACTGAGGAGGAGTAGTTTCCCCCATCCACCAGGCATACAGGATTTTTTAGTAAGCGCCAACCCTCTATTCACTATATAACTATTGGCAGATTTCCCTGGCCGAGGATGCTATCCCCAAGTCGGCAATCGTCACCCCATTTGGCCTGTACCAGTTTAAGGTCATGCCCTTTGGGATGAAGAATGCTCCGGCTACCTTCCAGCGCATGATGGATAGACTCCTCGATAGCTTCCAGGAATTTGCTTGTGCATACCTGGACGACATTGCGGTCTACAGTGAGTCCTGGGAGGAACACCTAATCCATGTAGGGGGGGTTCTGGACAAGATTCGGGCCGCTAGCCTGACCTTGAAACCAGACAAGTGTTATCTAGGTATGGCTGAAGTACAGTACTTGGGTCACCGAGTGGGGTGTGGGAGCCAGATACCGGAGCCAGCCAAGGTAGAGGCTGTGGCTAACTGGCCCACACCTGTCACTAAGACCCAAGTGCTAGCCTTCCTGGGGACGGCCGGTTATTACCGACGTTTTGTCCCGGACTACAGTACTATCGCCAAGCCCCTGACTGACCTGACTAAAAAGAACCTTCCTAAACAGGTCCTGTGGTCTCCAGCTTGTGAAGCCGTGTTTCAGGCACTGAAGCAGGCTCTTGTGAATGCCCCTGTCTTGGCTGCCCCAGTCCCTAACAAACGTTTTCTCGTTCATAGAGATGCTTCCATGTATGGACTGGGGGCTGTGCTGAGCCAAGTCGGGGAGGATGGAGGAGAGCACCCTGTCGCATACATAAGCAGAAAGTTGTTACCTCGAGAAGTAAGTTATGCGGCAGCAGAGAAGGAATGTTTAGCCGTGGTCTGGTCACTGAAAAAGTTGAACCCTTATCCCTTAGTCTGGCTTAATCGGGTCTCAGGAGACAATGGTAGATTGCTGCGGTGGAGTTTAGCCCTCCAACCCTATAACTTCACCATCAGCTACCGGCCTGGTAAGCAGAACGGGAATGCAGATGGATTATCCCGGCAAACTGACATTCCTACCACCTCCAAGTCCGGTCATCCCCAAGTTGACCCGCCAAAGGGTCAAGCCGGGTCTGCCGGAGTGTCCCACAAGGAGGGGGCCATGTGAAGCAGACCCCGTGCAATCTGCCCACCGGGATAAACGGCAACAGCACCGGCAACTGGTTAAAATGAATGGCAAGGAGGTCAGTGGTCTACGAGATACTGGTGCTACCATGACCTTGCTCCAAAAGAACTTGGTGTCCGAGAACCAGCACACCGGAGACACTGTGGCTGTGAGGGTAGCAGGGGGCGCTGTGTTCCGCCTACCTGTTGCCCGGGTACATTTGGATTGGGGAGTGGGCACTAGACATGTGAATGTGGGGGTCATGAAGGACTTACCAGGTGATATTCTCCTTGGAAATGACTTGGCCCCCCTTGTTTTTGCCTATGCTCCCATGGGTCCCGCCGATGTTAACCCTGTGACTACCCGTGCCCAGATCCGTGCCGCAGAGACTGACCCACCTGCTGCTGAGCCCCAGGACACTGAGCTCAGTAAATCTCTGTCCACTATTGATACGTGGAAGTCCCGTTACAATGCGCTGATGAAAGAGAAGAGTCAAGTAGAGGATGAAATGGTCACGTTAAACAATCACATAACGGTGCTAGCGGGAGAAAAGAGGAGCGCAGAGGAAAAAGCGCGTTTAGAACGGGAATTTCTGCTAGACAAGCTGCACCGACAGACCGCAGAAAACACCAGCTTGAGAGTGGAACATGAAACATTAAAGACAAACTTAGCGACACTGGAGGAGAAGCTGACGCTGGCTCATAGTGAGGTGCAACAACTCAAAGGCACCCTACGTCAGTATGAAGGACTTGTGGATACCTATAAAGAGCAGGTACAAAAAACTCGTAAAGAAGCCGATGAGATTTGTCTCCAACTGGAAAGAAGCGTCTCTGAAAACAAAAACTTGAAGGAATGTTTAGCCCTGGTCTGGGCACTGAAGAAGTTGAACCCTTATTTATACGGACAGGAATTCTCTCTCATAACGGGAATACAGATGGTCTGTCCCGGCAAACTGACATTCCTACCACATCCTAGTCCGGTCATCCCCAAGTTGACCCGCCAAAGGGTCAAGCCGGGTCTGCCGGAGTGTCCCACAAGGAAGGGGCCATGTGACAGACCCCTCTGTCAACCTCCCTACGGATTATGGATTCAGGCATTATGTTAAGTCACCCTGTGCCCATTATCGGTACAGGATGCAAATCCAACAGTACTGGAGGGGTTAACTTCAGTTTTGAGTAACTGTTAGTTTTGAGTAACTGTATTGTCTTAGACAGTTGTTGTTAGCAGTTGTTGTTGTTGCACCAGTTTTAAGCAGTGGCTAGAAGCAAAATAAATAGCTGATTTAGACTTAAACTTGGACTGAATTATTTAGACAACATTTTTAAGATGAGGATGTCTCTGCCTAATTAAAAGATATTGCAGATCCTACTGCCTCTCCGCTACAATTGGTACACTGAAGTGTGATAACATACTCCTTGCTATATAGGAGTGGTTTCTATTAAAGTGGTCTCTATAAGCAAGACATTATTACCAGGACTTACTTGGATTATTTCTGGTTTGCATTTAACTATTTATTATTTTTATGTTAATTGTATTGTCAATAGGGATATTGTAGTAGTATTTTTGTATACTATACTGCACCCATGAAATTCTGTATTGTAAAAGCATGAAATAACGGAATTTTAATATCTGTTTATATATATAATCTGAATAGGAATAAGCACTCACTGGATTTCAAAACAACAAATATTTATTCGGCAGTGACGTTTCGGGGCATTCACCCCTTCCTCAGACAACCCAAAATGTGAAACAAGCAATGTTAAATAATGACTCAAACCCCTCCCTCATCAAATTTCAGCCAATCAAAATACATCCAAAGCAATCAATAGGGGATGTATGTTAAACAAAAACAATTACATTTCTGTATAATATCAACAAAGTGTACACTTTTACAAAGCACATGTGTGACATAACCATATATAGTGTACTGTATTAAGGTGTCAGCGACAGTGAAGTGGATGGCTGTGGAATATGCCAACAGATAGTAAATAATAAATCTGCCTTCTTATAATACACTCTGTAATCAAAACATAAGGAGTTCACTAGACTAGTTGTTGCCAGGAGAAGTAGCTTATTAATACCGCATATAACATGCTCAGAGACATTTACTCACTTAACTGACAGGCAACTTACTGTGCATCAAAAGCATCTAAAACCTCAGAGGGTATGGATACTCCGCCATTAGCTGTCACGCTGGCCACCGCATGGTCGGAGGGGGCGTGTCAGCATCCGGGTTAGCATCTTGACCCGCTACTGGAAATCAGTGCCCTAAGCGTTGTTATGCGTTGCCATAGCAACCTATCATGGCGTCACCAACCACACCAGACCGAGGCCATGCTATGTAGGTCTGTACTAGGTCACCATGGCAACCCAACAAACTATGTCAGATCGAATAATGTTTCGCTTATTAAGAACATACTTATGTGGCAACTAGATATGCGGTTAATTATAAACTAACACATTGGGAGTTATCCAGTGATAGAAATAACAGCGGTTATGGGAATTAAAGCTCACTGGTGTATAATATACTCTAAGAAAATCTCTAGGACTATAATGGGTGTAATTAAATCTTCTAAAGGGGATCAAACATTGAGGAATCTGTAGCCGCCAATTATTCAATCAAAATCTAACACGAATCTAAATTATGAGTCGTGTGTTATAATGTTACAAAGGCCAATATATAAGTTAACTATTGGATCAAAAATGTCCTGTTCTAGACATACTGACTTGCTCTCGGCATAATGATTGGGTCAATAGTTACTTTCAAAATGGAAAATCATAGAGTGTATTGGGGATGATCTAAATCCTGTGGTTTCTTAATAGGGGTCTAAGCATATAGACAAGTGAGATATCCAGGACACCACATATGTCTAAATTAACTCAAGGCCAGATTAACCAACTGGGTACACTAATTGTTGAACACATGACAGTACGGCAATGTATCATTAAAGTCCTACCTGAAAATGGAACTTCGTATCTCCCAGAGTATGGTATTACAAGAGATCTCTAGTAGGTAGGCTAAGTGTGGATTCTTAATATGTCCACAAATATTTAATAAAGTGTACATGGACTCTCATTAACAAATGGGATGTTTATAGACATCCTACCAGTTATGTCCCTAGAAAAGGTACTACAGGAAACAATGCCAGTCCACATTTGTGTTCAATCCTCCTGGTTGTACTGTTCCAAGTCTATGGATCCACTTGGCCTCAATTTGTAGGAGTTTCTTCTTTCTGTTGCCTCCCCGTATCAAAGGTGGTACATGATCAATAAGTATGAAGCGCAAGTCCTTCACAGTGTGGTTCATCTGTATAAAATGGCGTGCCACCGGTTGTTCCGATGTACCATCCTTGAGTGCAGTCCTGATGGCACTCCGATGGTTAGCCATCCTCTTCTTGATGTCATCATCCGTCTTACCGACGTAATACATCCCACATGTGCAATTCAACAGGTAGACCACAAATGGGGTAGAGCAGGTTAGATGGTGTTGGATCTTAAAACTCTGATTTGTGTGCGGATGATGAAAGGTTTTGCTCTGGATCATCGAATTGCACGTTGTGCATCCAAGGCACTTAAAGCATCCCTGTTTCTTCGATTTTAACCATGTTTCCTTGATGTAGTCATGTCTTGGATCAGTGATCATCAGCATATCTTGGAGGTTACGCCCTCTTTTATATCCCATCCTTGGTGGGGAGAATTCTTTGAAAGGTAATTGTTGGTCTGTGGTCAGTAGATCCCAATGGTCCTTCACTGATTGTGCTACAATCCCAATATTAGGTGAATATGTCATAGTGCAAGTCATCTGTTTTTCAACAGGTTTCATTCCTCCTGTTTTCAGTAGGGTGCTCCTTTCTGTACCCTTGGCTATTTTATGGGCTTTTTGAATGGTTGTGTAGGAATATCCCCTCTGTAGAAATTTGGTTGACATTTCTTCTAGCTGTCTTTCGCCATTATTCCTTATAGAGTTGTTCCTCACTACTCGGTAGAGTTGTGCCAATGGGATGGCTCTGATGAGAGATCTTGGGTGACTACTACTTGCCAACAATAGGGAGTTCCTGTCTGTAGGTTTATGGTACATGGTGGTTTCTAATTGCCCATTCTCCTTAAGTATTCTCAGGTCTAGGAAGTCAATGGCTTCTTTGCTGGCCACCATCTTAAATTTAACCGGATGTGGTAGATCATTGAGGTCTTGTATCCACCTCTGTAGATGTTCTTCTGTACCTCTCCACACCAGTAGCACATCATCGATGTATCTCATGTACTTGATAATTTCAGGAATCTCATAGACCTTCATGGTGTTGGATTCATAATCCTCCATAAATAAGTTCGCATATGATGGGGCCATGTTTGACCCCATGGCGGTCCCCGTGATTTGTTGGTAGTATTTCGATTCAAACCTGAAGAAGTTTAAAGTCAAACATATTTCGAGGATCTTGATAATATAGGTACTGCTAGGCCCGACATAGGGATATCTAGAGAGAGCCTTTGTGACTGCTCTCATTCCATCTTAATGTGGGATGATGGTATATAGGCTTGTGACATCCATAGACACCAAGTAGTCATCTGTAGATAGATCTTGAACCTGCGAGAGATGACCCAATACGTCACTCGAATCTTTAACGTATGATTTCATGTGTCTCACCAGTGGTTGGAGAAATGAATCAATCCACTTTGCCAAAGGGCTCAACAAGGAACCCCTTGCAGACACGATCGGGCGTCCAGGGGGTTTCTCCAGGCTCTTGTGTACTTTGGGCAGGGTATAGAGAATAGGGCAAATCGGATATGCCACCCTCAACCAATCATATGTATCTTTATTGACCCAACCTTCCACTACACCTTCAAGCAGTAGATTGTCAATCCGTTCTTGAAATAGCTTGGTAGGATCCTTCTTGAGAGGTAGGTATACCCGGTCATCATTTAATTGTGAGAGTATTTCTTCTTTGTAATCCTTATAATTCAGGACTACAATGGCCCCACCTTTGTCCGCATTGCGGATCACAATGTTAGGATCGCGGGCCAGACTCTCAATTGCCACACGTTCCTCTTTGGAGATGTTGTGTCTGAATAATTCTTTCGGCATTGTTGCAGCATCCTGTAAGACCAATCTAGTGTAGGTTTGTATACTGGCAGCAGTGTGTTGAGGGTCAAATGTGCTCTTGTTTCTAAAGATGGTCCCCATTTCTTGCTGTTTTGTCATTTTAAAATGATCTTTGAGCTTAAGATTTCTTTTAAACTTTTGGATGTCCAACCAAGTATCAAATTCGTCTGGTCTATGTGTAGGGACAAATGTCAAACCTCTATTGAGGAGTGTCAATTCTGCTTTATTAAGCAAGCGATCAGATAGATTCAGCACTATATTCTCCTGGTTCGTCCACGTCGTGGTGGTCTTCCGGTGAGTCCCACTCCTTCTTGGATGTGGTCTCCTTCCTTTTTTCGGTGGCTTGACCTTGTAGTCACCCCTAAAAAATGCACCTGGGAAGTTGAGGGACTTGCATACTCATGTAGTCCTGGAGTATCTGTGTCAGAACCTGAGCTTGTATCCACAGTGTTCAGTTGTCTTCTGGTGTATACCCTCTGGCGGCGGGGTCGCCTAGGCCTGTAGTTCTGCCTCTCCTCAGGGCTCAAGAGCCACTTGTATACCTGTCTCTCCCTGTAGTCCTCAATTACTTGTTGTAATTTCTTATTTTTAAAGGTTATCAGGGAGTCCTTATATTCTTTGACTTGGTTTGTAAGTTTATTCAACCAGTTATCACTCTGATCCTGTACCAAGATGGGGCCTTTCGTGGTATCAAATATCCCGATTTCTTCCTTGGTTTTATTAAGTAGGACTCTAACTTCTTCCACCACCAACAACAATAGATCCAAGGAACACTTATTTAGCACTGCACACCATTTTTTGCAAAATTCACTGTTGTTTCTCCCAATCGTGGGTACACTGTGTATCCTGAACCCCTTAGGAATCATTTTCTTTTTGTAGTATTCCGATAAGTAGACCCCATGTAGATGTAGGTCTACCTCTCTTTTCTTCAGTTTTAATAAATTCAAATATAGGGTTTGGATGGATTCAGTATCTGTAGTGATTTCCTCATGTTCAAATAAAATTCTTGCTGCATCCACCTCAGTCAGGGAGAGTGTATCAGCTCCCTCTACATCCTAGAGATTTTCTTAGAGTATATTATACACCAGTGAGCTTTAATTCCCATAACCGCTGTTATTTCTATCACTGGATAACTCCCAATGTGTTAGTTTATAATTAACCGCATATCTAGTTGCCACATAAGTATGTTCTTAATAAGCGAAACATTATTCGATCTGACATAGTTTGTTGGGTTGCCATGGTGACCTAGTACAGACCTACGTAGCATGGCCTCGGTCTGGTGTGGTTGGTGACGCCACGATAGGTTGCTATGGCAACGCATAACAACGCTTAGGGCACTGATTTCCAGTAGCGGGTCAAGATGCTAACCCGGATGCTGACACGCCCCCTCCGACCATGCGGTGGCCAGCGTGACAGCTAATGGCGGAGTATCCATACCCTCTGAGGTTTTAGATGCTTTTGATGCACAGTAAGTTGCCTGTCAGTTAAGTGAGTAAATGTCTCTGAGCATGTTATATGCGGTATTAATAAGCTACTTCTCCTGGCAACAACTAGTCTAGTGAACTCCTTATGTTTTGATTACAGAGTGTATTATAAGAAGGCAGATTTATTATTTACTATCTGTTGGCATATTCCACAGCCATCCACTTCACTGTCGCTGACACCTTAATACAGTACACTATATATGGTTATGTCACACATGTGCTTTGTAAAAGTGTACACTTTGTTGATATTATACAGAAATGTAATTGTTTTTGTTTAACATACATCCCCTATTGATTGCTTTGGATGTATTTTGATTGGCTGAAATTTGATGAGGGAGGGGTTTGAGTCATTATTTAACATTGCTTGTTTCACATTTTGGGTTGTCTGAGGAAGGGGTGAATGCCCCGAAACGTCACTGCCGAATAAATATTTGTTGTTTTGAAATCCAGTGAGTGCTTATTCCTATTCAGATTGTTCATTCCGTTAAGCACCCTGGTCTGTGTCTGGGTTGGCCAGTGAGAGTGCACTTAATCGAAGTCTCTGTTTATATATATATATATATATATATATATATATATATATATATATATATATATATATATATAAGATTGCAGTTTCCAAGTGCGCTGCTCAAGTTGTGTTTTATTAGAAGTAAATTGGAATGTTATCTAAAATTGTATTCTCGACCTGAATCATGAAAGAAAAAAAGTGGGTTTAATGTCCCTTTAATAAAATATTTACAAAAACAAAAATGTGAGGGGTGTACTCACTTTTGTGAGATACTGTATATATTTATATATATATATATATATATATATATATATATATATATATATATATATATATATATATATATATATAAAATAAATTGTTCTTCTGTTTAAATTACATTGGAATGTAAAATATAAATAACTGCCATCGGGTGTAGCTCTGTAGGTCTTAGTGAGCGAGTGCCAAGTGTAATTTTTGGATGAAAGCACGCTGCATTAAAATCTATGGGGAGAAGAAGTTAATACAGTGCAAATAATTTACTTTCAACCTGTAATACGTGTGCTAATCCCCGCATGTTACAAGTTTGCTTCCAGCAGTGTTTGTGAAAGCGCTAATTAGCTTGCCACTTGTAATCTGGCCAACAGTTGGTAAGGAGAAAGTAATGCAATAAATTTCAAGAAAGCTATCATGAGAATTAATGAAAAGCTAACCCTCCTGGTTCTTATCTGCATCAAATCCATTTATAGTTCAGGGAAGTTCAGGGTTCTATATTCAAGAAAATGCTGTAGATGGAGATAGTGAGGATATACATATGGATTGTGACAAAAAATTATTGGTGTTGGATGTGAAGAAGCCCATAGGAATATCAGCCCTGAGATAATACAGAGACTAAAAAGCATGTGAGCCCAAAATTAACCCTATATAGGCTACTGTCACAACCCAGCCCGTACTTGAACCTGGTTCTCTGTTTGCTGTTTCCCAGTCTGTTGTTCTAACCTCTTCGCCACCAGATGGCTTGCATACCTGTAGCTCTGGCTCTCTGCCAGCTG